>NC_142008.1:99974246-100343829 GCF_049901715.1 Pseudonaja textilis | reverse complement strand
TCCACCATTAATAATCTTCCATCGTCATCCATATGGATCAATTTCGCTGGGATAATATCTTTAATGTATAAAACCACTCCTCTTTTCTTGCATTGTGTCAAAGAAGTAAATATTTTCCCTAACTTTGACTGTATCAACAGTTGCTCCTGTTGCTTTTTAATATGTACTTCTTGTAGGCAGATTATATCAAATTTTAATTTCTCTAATTTATGGAAAGTTTTCCTTCTTTTAACAGCTGAGTTAAGTCCGCTTATGTTAATTATAATCAGTTTTTTCTCTTCCATGATTATACTTTATAGGTAGGTTTGGCAGCTCTTGTAGATCTTGGTTCACATTGTTCTTTAACTTCCACCTTTCCGCCTACTGCACCTTCTTCTTTTTCAGTTGCTATTTGGCAGTCCTCATGGAATTCATTTAGTGACATTTCTTTTTCTGTCTCCTCCTCTTTCCCTCCATAGTATTCTGTATAAAATAAGTCAGCTTTCTCAATTGAGTCAATTCTGTGTCTCTGTTCTTGCAATGTGAACATTAAACCTTCTGGAATCAACCATCTATAATTCACCTCTTTTTAAAGAAGAATTTTAGTCAGGAATCGGTATTCTCTTCTCATCTCTCACTCTTCTGGGTACTTGTTTCAGGACCACAATCTCCTTATCTTTATATTTCAATGTTTTCTCTCTTGCCACCTACAATATTTGTGTTTTAATGGCTTTCTTTGTAAATCTGATGTGAACTTCTCTTGGTAAGCTATTTCTCATTGCATATCTTGTGAAGATTCAAAAAACCTCATCTATTCCATCCATCATCTTCTCTTTAGTTATTTCCAGAGCTTCAGCCAAGATTTCTATCATTATCTCAGCTAAATTTTGTCCCTTTTCTTCCTCTATGTTTTGGAATCTGAGATAAAATTCTGATCTATCCATCTCCCATCTCAACATCCCACTTTTATCTTGTTCAACCACAGTTAATCTGCCATCAATATCTCCAATCTTCCTTTCTCTTTGTTTATCTTCTTCAAGTTTTTGGAATCTCTCATCATACTTCATCATCTTTTGTTGAATATTCTCCACCTTTTCATCAGTTTTTTCTATTCTCTTTTCAATATTCTCTGTTCTTGCTTGTATGCTTTGAATTCCTTGCATTATCATCTGCAGTGTCACCTTTTCCTGTTCTTTTTCTTGTTGTAACATCATCTGTATTGAGCATTGTCCTCCAGATGGTGAAGAGGAAGAAGTAGGAATTGAAGAACTAGCTCCTGTTAGTTTCCTGCTCATTTCAGATGATTCAAAATCTAGACCTTAATCCACTCGTGAAATAACCAATTGTAATTCCAAGTAAAAATAGTGAAAAAAAAGAAGCAAGGTAAAACAAAAAATTTCTTCAGGTTCTTGTATACCTTAATCCAATCGATTAGTTAAATAGCAGTAAAAACTCAAAAAAGGAAGAGAAAAAGGAAAAAAATGTTAAATCTTGTAGGAGGCAGAAAAATAAAAAATAAAAAACTAAAGAAGAAGAAAAAGAAGTTCTTCAGGTTCTTCAACACCTTAATCCAATTAAAAAGTCTCAGGTAATAAAAAATATACAAAAAAGAAGGAAGCCACAAAAGAAAAACCAATATGGAAAGTAAATAAAAAATGCAGGAGAGGGAGAGAGAAAAAAGAAAAAAGACTACTCCCTTTTAAAAAAAGAAGGAAAACATTAATACTGACTTTTCCTTTAAACTAAAATGCAAAAGTAAAAATTAGACTCCAAAAGCAAAAAGAAAGACAAAGGCAAGTTCCAAAAGATCCAAATGACTATTACAAATAATAAGCTGATAAGGAGGGGGTTTGTTAAAGTAAGGAATAGCCCAGCTTAAGAAAGAGAAAAAGAACACACTGCCCCTATTTAGTTATCCAAGGCTTTTGTTGAGTTTTATAGCTCTCTTCTCTAGAGTCTTATCGTCTTTTTTCTGTAAACTTCAACACCAGACTTCAGATACTGATTGAAACCCAGAAGAGCACCTGCAATAATACTCTCCCATGCTCTTCCCTCTATCTTATCAGACAGGCTCAAAATCCTTGAAAAGAAGTCGGAATTCTTTCTCAGCTTTGTCTGGTTGAGAGAGAAAAAAAGAGAAACAATATTTCTAAGCCTCTAGTTGGCAGTGTTACAAAGTTTCCTCTGTTTTCACTTTCCCCCTCCTTTTCCAAATTATTATAAAAATTAATTAAAAAGGAAAAAGGGTTTAGGAAAAAAAAGCTAAAAGGGAATCTCTAGCCTAAAATGTTATAAAGACAAATAGGAGAAGAGACAAAAAAAGAAAAAATAAGGTAGAAAAAAAAAGACCAGTCCAGTTCAAAGTAAAACAATCATATATGAAGAGTCCAGCAAAAACAAAGAAAAAATTAATTTGACTTCCCATTTAAAATCGCCACTTAATCACTTCTGTGTGAGATTTTACAGATTCTTTCTTTTCCTTAGGGTGTCCTTTTAAATTTTAAAGTAAAGAAAAAGTTCTCACCAAACCGGCACACTTTCTCTTTCCCTTCTCTTCTGTTTCGGAGCTGTCCCAACTTCAGCAGCTTTAATGGCTGCCTCTTTGCCGCTGGCAAAAAGCTTTTCCTGGATCTACCAGGGACTTTGCAGTACCCCTGGGATCGACAGGATGCTCTCTTTACAGTCACCATCTCTTCGGGACAGTTTAGATCCATTTGGACCATCCAGGAGCAAAGATATCGGCAGAGATCTCAGACCTTTAAGATCACATGCTGTATCGTCACGATGTCAGCTCTACCCTCTCATGTTTCTGCCTCAGTGGCTTCTGAAATGATAGAATAGAATAACAGAGTTGGAAGGGATCTTGGAGGTCTTCTAGTCCAACCCCCTGCTTTGGCAGGAAATCCTACACCACTTCACACAATCTCTTCTTAAAAACTTTCAGAGTTGGAGCATTGACAACTTCTGGAGGCAAGTTGTTCTACTGATTAATTGTTCTAATTGTCAGGAAATTTCTTCTTAGTTGTAGGTTGCTTCTCTCCTTGATTAGTTTCCACCCATTGCTTGATGTAAATGAGTTGACTCTTCTTTGTGGCAGCCCCTGAGATATTGGAACACTGCTATCATGTCACTCCTAGTCCTTCTCATTAAACTAGACATACCTAGTTCCTGCTCTTGATTGGTAGTGTTATAATTTTTTTGGTTTATAATCAAATGGAATCAGTGTAGGACACAAGCCAGCTAAAGCCCTTCAAAATATTCTGAATAAACCAAAAGACCCAGCAGTCTCAGAAGGAAAAACAGGACTCATCTACAACATAGAGTGTAATGACTGCAACAACCACCTTCTAGGGCAAATAAGCAGAAGATTGGCAGAGCGTATCCATGAACGCCATCCAGCAGTCAGAAGACATGGTAAAACTCTTACTTCACAATATATGGACAGGCTTAACCATAGTTTCAACTGGGAAATTGTGACCATCCTAGACCAAGCCAAGTCCAAAAACACTAGGAAATTTCTAGAAGGTTGGCCGTCTCACAAATTAGCGTCAATACACACATAGACATAAACAATATCTATATATTATTAAAAAGAACAACAAACAAGCCATAAAGGGAATAAAAAGAACAAGATATCTCCCCATTAGCAATCAACACCCAGATGAGCATAAATTAACTCCAAGATTAACATTAGACCACAATCAAGAAGTAAAAATACCCTAATCAAGGAACTGCATAGCAAGCTGACAGTAAATTGCCTAACCAAAGTATCTCCAAGACCAGGGCTGTCAAATTCCTGGCCCATGGGCCAGATGCATCACAAGTTGGCCACGCCCATGCTTAGTTTAGGGAAGGAGGAAAAAGCCCCAATACATTACATGACACCATCATGACTATGCGAGTTTGACACTCCTGTTCAAGACTATCCCAACCAACACTGACAAGGCAAATTACTAGAATATAAACTGAGAGCAAACCCTACTCACTCCTTATTAGCACTGATAATATCACCCACTTTGGATAATTAATTAATTTATTTATTTCATTTGTCAATCGCTTACAAGATAATAGGTATAAGTATATACTTAGTTAAGAATACATGAAATGGGTACATATAAGAAAAATAAAAGAAACAATAGGACAGGGATGGTAGGCACATTGGTGCGCTTATGCACACCCCCTACAGACCTCTTAGGGAAGGGGTGAGGTCAATAGTACACAGTTTAAGGTTAAAGTTTTGGGGGTTTGGGGAAGAAACCACAGAGTCAGGTAGAGTATTCCAGACATTGACCACTCTGTTGTTGAAGTCGTATTTCTTGCAATCAAGTTTGGTGCAGTTAACCTTGAGTTTGTATCTATTGTGTGCTCTTGTGTTGTTATGGTTGAAGCTGAAGTAAGTCATTGCAATGTATGATTTTATATACCATATTAGATCAGACCGAAGACGGCATAATTCAAGGTTTTCTAGGTCTAGAATTTCAAGTCTGGTGGCATAAGGTATTCTACAACGAGTAAAGGAGTGGAGAACTCTTCTTGTGAAATATTTCTGGACTTTCTCAACTGTGCTAATGTCAGATATGTAATGTGGGTTCCAGACTGATGAGCTGTATTCGAGTATTGGTCTAGCAAATGTTTTGTATGCTCTAGTTAGTAGTGTGATATTACCAGAGAAAAGGCTACACAGGATTAGGTTAACAACTCTTAATGCGTTTTTGGCTATGTAGTTAGCACTTAGATCATGAGTACTCCAAGGTCCTTAACAGAGCTTGGATCATCAACAAGGTCTTGACTATTCAGCTTGTATTTTATTTTCTGATTTTTTTTTTGCTAATATGTTAGGCAGAGCATTTATTCGTTGAGATTTGAAGTTGCCATTTATTTCACCATTCTGATACATAGTCAAGATCTTTTTAAAGGGTAGCAGTATTGCCCATGGTATTGAACAGCTTTACATCATCAGTGAGGAGAACGCATTTGCTCTTAATATGATCACAGAGGTCATTTATGTAGAGTATGAAGAGAGTTGGTCCTAAAACACTGCCTTGGGGGACACCACTATTGACAGGTACAGAATTTGATAGGACATGCCCAATTTTGACCATTTGTTGTCTGTTTGACAGGAATGCTTCTATCCAGTTATGCAGGTGTCCAGAGATACCATAAGATTTTAATTTTAGAAGTAGTTTGTCATGTACCACTGAATCAAAGGCTTTACAGAAGTCTGTGTAGATTGCGTCTATTGTTTTGCCCTGATCGAGTTGTGTAGTCCATATGTTTTTGCAGTGTTAGAGTTGCAGATTACAGGATAGTTTTTTTCTGAAACCAAATTGTTTATTGGAGAGTAGGTTGTTTGTCTCTAAGTGGAGAATAATGGATTGATTAATAATTGATTCCATGACTTTACAGGTGACGTAGCATAGGGAGATTGGTCTGTAATTTTCAGCTAGTCTGGGGTCTGCCTTTTTGAAGATGGGGATGACTGTGGTTTGTGACCATAGGTTAGGCAAGGAGCTGGTCCTTAAAGATTTTTCAAAGATTATGCTTAGCGGTTCTGCTATGGCAGTGAATAGCTTTTTTAAGAAGTAGGCACATATTCCGTCCAGTCCAATAGATAGGGATGGTTTTAGATTGCATAGTGCTTTTTCAACATTGTCTTCTGTAAAATCAATATGTATTAGATCATTGTAGTTTTCAGTGGTTCAGCTAGGAAATACTGGGCATGATCCATTGCTGTTCACAAATACTGAGCCAAAGAATGTGTTAAAGAGGTTGGTTTTAATAGTATCGTTGTTGCAGTCTTTACCATTAGGCTCTTTCAGGGGTGGGATGGACCTTGAGTCTTTTAGTTTGTTGTTTACAAAATTGTAGAAACCGCGGGTGGAATTGGTGCGTAAAAGATTTTCTTCTTGTTTAATGTGATAATTGGTGCATTCAGTTTTTATCGGGTGGCATAAATTTTTGTATCGGCTTTTGAAGTTGGCAACATGAGAAGATTTGTTTTTCTGCCAAAGTGATTTCTTTTTGGATTGAAGCTTCCTTGTTGTTTTGGGTAATTTGTTTTTTCTGGTTTTGGGTACATACAGTCTGATGACTCTTTTGACTTCAAGCAAAAATATGTTGTAATGGTCTTCTACAGTATTGCATCCAGAGAATAGAAATTGCCAATCAAGGGATGAGAGATCGTTGTTTATAAGATCATAGTTGCCTTTTTTGAAGTTATAATTGGGGATTCCGTCACTGTGATGATTTTTGTGTGGACATATGTTGAGACAAAAGTCAATCATGTTGTGGTCACTGTTGGAAAAGGGTTCTTTAATTTGTATTCTGTAAATTGAATTTGAACTATTGCAGGAGATGAGATTAAGGCAGTTGTTAAGTCTACTGTTGTTGGTTACTAGTTGTTCTAGTCCCAGATTTGTTACTGCATTGTAGAAGGTTACATGTGTGGGTTCAGTTGTACATTCGTTAAGGATCCAATTAATATGAGGTAGATTGAAGTCACCAAGAAAGATAAAAGTGTGTGAGCAGGATGCTGCCCATGTTGGTAGTGTATTTAGCTTGTTTGCATGTTCAGTGTCATAATCAGGGGCCTTGTAACATAATAAGAACCAAAATGTGATATTTAAGGACAGTTCACAGACGATGATCTCAGAAATAGCAAGCTCCTGGGTAACTTGGATGTTTTTTAGATGTACGGACTTTTTATAGAAGATAGCAACACCACCTCCTCTATGAATTTCACGATCTGATCGGTAAACATAGTCTCTTAGTGTGGTAATGGAGTCAGGGAGAGATGCGTTGAGACATGTTTCACAGACAAATATGATGTCAAATGTAGCCATATTTGGTAAGAGGAGAAATTCAGGTATTTTATTCACAAGGCTTCTTGCATTGAGTAGCTTGCATTTAAGGCCAGCAGTAATTGGAATTGAGGTAGTTAGGGGCATGCGTGCCTAGTCTTGGGTGATGGTGGATTGGTTGAGGTAGGGTTGTGGTTGAAGGTTAAAGCTGAGTTGCGGGTTGTGTGGCCTACTTTTGATACAGTCAGCACAGTAGTCAATACACAGATCCTTCTCTCCATTGTCTAGTTCTTTGGGCTAGGCATAAGCCTGCAAAGTTTGCTTTCTGATCCTTTAATTTCCAAACACATAGGAGGAAGGTCAAATTCTAAACTAAGTTGATGAGGACTATATTGTGCATATATACAGTTTCATCATCATGTCCAAGACTAGGATCAAAATCTCCCCCCATTGGGTGTCTTCCAGTTTGAGCTTCTTTGGCGACAGACCAAAACCACGACTCTGCATGGTTTCAATCCATGTTCGCTGCTGGAGCACCCCAAGCTGGCTGGTTTCAGGGCTAAGCCACCCCATAGAGGTGGTGAAGAAGGGGGAGACTTCCTGCAGGGTTGAGGAGAGCTGTATCTCTCCTCCACAGCTGGCCATTACTCCCTTTCCTGAAGGTGGTTGTAGCAGTGGTCAGAAATGGCCACCACAAAGAAGAACTCGACCAGAAAAGAATGTGCAGGAGGAAGATAAGAAGAGAAAGTTTTGGTTGACCGGGTCAAACAGCAAAAGCAACAAAAAAGGTACCCTGGAATTTAAACTATATAAAAAAACATAACACTGTTCCCTAAGAAGATTTTTAAGCAGCGAAAGAGAGAGAAAAGGGAAAGGATTTGGTTTTTTTTCCTCCTTTTCCTTTTCTTATACTGATAGCTAAGAGACTTAAGCAAGAAATTGGAAAAAAATCCACTTTGACATTAATAGGCATTTAATGCTGAAAATAAAAAGTCAAAGGGATAATAAAGATTTCTGGATATTTAAAAGCTTTTGAAAATAGGAAAGGAGAGAAAAAGAATAAAAGGGCAGGATCTGGAAGGGAGGAGACTGCCTGGAATTAAAAAGAACTTACAGTAAAATCTCAACAAGACTTCTAAAAGATACATCTTAAGTGAAACATGGCAACAAAATAGTAAAAGCCTAGGAAGAGAAAGTGAAAAAGAAATAACAAGAAACAGCTCAGGAGTATTTGGATTACTTGGTGATTTCTGGATTCTTGGTTACTGCATTTGAATGACTAAAATCAATCGGGTGGTTGTTTAAAAGTGTCTAAAATGGCTCCACTCTTAGAAGAACTGAAAATGGAACTTAAAAAGTACAAAGAAGATGCACAAGAAGGGGGGTGTTCTTTTGGCTTTGTATTTCAGTTCTTAGAAATGGAGATTTGGAACTATGAGAAACAACAAGAAATGCCTGCAGAACAAGAAGATTAGGACAAAGAAGAAGCCATCTTTAATGAACAAGTAATCTTAGTTGGGGCAAAAAAGGAAAGGGGGGAAAGAGAACAGAAAGTTTAAGACTGGGAAAAACAACCCCAAAAAAGAATAGATTGAAAAATAAGTATAAAACCAGAAAGCAACAGAAGAGGGAAATGCAGAAGAGAGAATTAGAGAGACAAGGGGGTAAAAAGGGGAGGGAGAAGAAGAGAGGGAAGAAAGGAAGGAAAAGAAGTTATAATGGACAGAAACAAGATATAGAGAAACAGGGCCTCTAATTGAAAAAGGGATTCTGCAAAGATACATAAGATAGTATTGTTATATTAGAAATAGAAATAATTTTAGAAAAACTGAAACAATGTATAGTTAAAATGTTTGATAAAATATTTATCGTAATTTAGTGGAATGTTCATCAATAAATAAATGTAATAAAATGAATACTTAATGATTTATAAAACATACGTGAAGAGAAATAAGGGAAAAATTAATTATGGAGATTGTACATGTCTTCAAGGAAGTATGATATTTAATTGAAAAGAAATGTTAAAGATGTTAAGACTTTAATGAATATTAATGATAGAACTGAATTGGAATGGAATGAGGGTTTTAATTGCATATATTTATAATCCTTTTTTAAAAAGAATATAGTGTGTATTATAAGAATGCACCAAGCAGAATTCGATTGGAAGTTATGTATTATGTATTATATTGAATGTTACAACCTTAAGGTATATATTGAAGTTTAAATAAGAGTTGAATGGATAAAATTAAAAGATATAAAAGTGTCATACTCCAATTAGCAACTACAGGAGAAAATTTGTTTAATGAGAAAAGATAATATGAAATTGAAACAGGATAGACAAAAGTATAAATTTAATGATTTGAATTGAGATGAGATAATCAAAATATAATTGAGAAAATTAAAAGAGGGGAAAAAACTATATAGTAAATGCAAAATAGTAATAAGATATGGAATAGAACACAAAAATGAGCATGAAATTGAGTTTGTGTCTGTATAAAGAAGTGTAACCCGAGACCATGCTATTTTCAGAAAAGATGTTTTACTTGTATTATGTTTTTTGTGTGTGTGAAAACTCAAATAAAACTTTAACAAACAAAAAAAAATCTCCCCCTATCAATATACATGCCATGGCCATGCATTAAATATATTGTTTAAGTAACACTCCATAAGCTGCTGACTGCATATTTTCTTCTTAAAGGTGGAAAACGTACCTTGACTATTATTGAATCTCTACTGACATGGCATAGTATTCAAATGGCATAAGTTCTTGAGTTACTGTATTCATGCTGGTGGTTAACAATATACTCAGAGTTCCCTTTAAGTTCCTCTTCATCTTCCCCTGCTACACATTTAGAGAGTACACTGTATATCCATGTAATGTTAGGGCTGTTGAAACCAGGTTTCTTGCAGCAAGATGTAATTCAGATGTAATTATAAAGCTTATGAAGGTAGTATTGCTGCATTGGACAACCAGTCAGTCATATGCCAACTAATCAGGGTGACTTTGTTTTGTTGGTTCTCATGTCAGTCCTCTATATGGCTCAGAAAGCAAGCCTGTGTATAAGCCATAGGAGGAAGATTCTAGCTCTGATAACAATCTTTCTGGTATGATATATTCTGTTTGGAGTACAGTAACTTGCACCCCTCCTTGTAGTTGCAGCCCTTGAGATTCAAATTTTTCTGTCTTCTGAATCATGTACAATGTTAAGGTGATCCCTTCCTCATATTTTCATGACTAGTAGCTTTGTTCAATCCTGACAATGATAAAGGGTTTGATCAGGAGGGACTAAGCCATAAACCGTTTTTTCTTTTATTAAAGTAGAATCATCAAAGCCATGATCTAGGGAGGGAGCTAGCAATTTCCCTCCAGATAGGTAGGATGATGATTCATCATTATCCAGCAACTTAGTTTGTGTATCAAAATCCTTATCTAGGTTTGTATTGGATGCACAAGAAACTTTGGAGCGTATATTACTCCAGAGAGTGGGTCACAATGTAGATATAAATCCACCAGAATAGTTTTCCTCTCTTGGAGTTGCCTTAAGTGGTTAGGGTAGGGAATTATTCCTCATCTGATCTATTCTCACTTAAATCCAGCCAAGGAAAAAGAGAGGAAAAATGTTGAGGTTTGTTGGTTTAAAATCTGGCATCTGTTCTGAGGATCTATTAGTTGAGTATTACGAGTCACCATGAGAGAGGCAGGAGTATTTGCATTGTCTCTGCACTGGAATAGTGGTTTTTGTGATAATATTCCTCTGCTCTTGGCAGGAAGCTGTATCCATAATCAATGTGGAGAATGTAGTTGAATGGGGGTGAATTGAGATATCTAAAAATTCTGGAAAGAAAAACACTCTTATTTTTGACAAGGGGTTTCTCCCTACCTGAACATTTTCTATAAATCACCTGGTTTATTAAAGAGAAGTCAAAATCTTTTAAACCCCAAAGAACTAGGTAAAAATATGATATGG
The DNA here is from genome assembly GCF_049901715.1 of Pseudonaja textilis. Lineage (NCBI taxonomy): Eukaryota > Metazoa > Chordata > Lepidosauria > Squamata > Elapidae > Pseudonaja > Pseudonaja textilis. The sequence continues at coordinate 100,333,082 of NC_142008.1, read as the reverse complement.
CTCCACATCTATGTGTTTGGGACAATGGTTTAGAAGCTGTTGTGAAAGATCCCTAGCAAGCAAGTTATTGAAAGGAATAGGCAACAGAGCCTGGTTCTTTTGAAACACTTTATAATGTAGGGTTTGTTAAAAATCAACTTGGGTTGATTTTTATTAACAAACCCTACATTATTGGTTGTTATAGAGTTTGTTAATAAAAATGATATCATCAGAACCTACATAAGATATCATTAGTTATCATCAGAACCTACATACATTTATCAGATTTGGATTGAATATTATTGGATGAAGGAATAATAATTACAACTGTAGCTATCCTAGTGGTTAGAATAATCTGTTCAGGGTGCTGATTGGATACCTTTTCCTTAGCGTTCCTCCCCATCTCACCTGCTTGTAATTGATGGGAGGCGGTGCCACAAGGAGTTATAAAGAGGAAGCTGATCCACAGGATCCTCCACCCTTTTCAGAGAAGAAGCAGAGTCTTCCTTTCTTGAGGTAAGAAACTTGTTCTTAAGCCAGGATTTACTTAATTCAGGATAAGGATTTACTTAATTAAGCCAGGATAATTCTAACTTGGTTAGAATTATGGGTGGTAGGAAGGATAGAATTTCGTGTTGTTTTCCAGCCTTGTCTTATTGCTTCCATAGCTTCCTTTTATACTATTGAATGCTGTTTGGGCTATTTCTTAGTCATTTCTTTCCTTTGGTAGTCCTTTCCCAAAATAATCTTGCAAGCATCTTAATTCAACAAGCAGGTTCTCTTGCAGTTTAATATTTGATATGGTAGTGTTACCTTCTAAAGTCAAAGTTAGGACAGTTCTCTTTGCCTTCTTCTTAGTAAAATAGTCTTTAATTGCTTCTTTGACATAAAACTGGCCTTGTCTTCATGCAAGCCATGCTCTCCTCACCATGAGTTCTAGTCCTGTCTTGGGAACAGAACTTTTTTAAAGAGAAATTATTCAATAGGTATTTTAATTTCACTAGTCCTTCCAAAGCCTATAATAAGAGGATTTCCTCCTGTCTTGAAAGTCACAATTAATATACTTTAGAAGTATGATTTGTTCTTGTGGAGTTAAAGTAGAAATTTTGATCAATATAAATTTGTAGATGTGTTTATAATTACCCTACCAGTTTGAAGCTGCAATAAGTAATGAAAAATAGTCATATTAAAATGATTTGTTTTACTAATATATAAAAAATAAGAGGCTAAAGCAAATGAAACTAAAACACAAATGAAGATTTCCCTACGCTTCCATCCCTGCTCGTTTTTGTACTATTTTGTCTCAAAGCACAAAAATGAGCTGTGTGGAGGTGTAGGGAAATCTCCCCCTGAATTTCAGTTGGGATAGAGAGTATAGCAAAGCTAGAGAAGGCTATCTACACCTACTCTAATAACTCAGTTTGCTGCACCCCTCAGTTTGTTTCCAGAGCAAACAATTTCATTGTGTTTGACCTTAGTTATCAAATTAACCCATTTTCTTTAATAACATGATACACTGAACCATAGTCTAATAAAACAGGCTTAGTTTGCACAATACATTAAGGCACAAAAATCCAAGCCAACATTAAGCTAACCAAGTTCATTAAGACTGGTCTTTCATTACTCTTAACAAACCAATTTACATGGACTGTTACAACAGTCCATTATTACATTATTATTGTTTACATTATTACAATATACATTACTGTTACAACAGTCCATTATTGCAAAGCAGCAGAGACCACTCTAGCAATGCAACTCTCTGAAACAAATGGATCAGCAGTTCTGGAACTGTTCTCCTTTTTACTTTCTTCTTTCAAAAGAAAAAAAAAGGTCACCCTGATTATTTTAGGGGTTATGTCATTTTCTCTCCAGGATGATGGAAGCCTTTAATTTAGCCCCCAAATTGAGGTGTCCTCTTTTGCTTTTGAAAGAATATAGGGCATATGGGACTTCCCCAACTATCTTCAAATTGTTTTTGGCTCTTCACACGGACACTAGTTGGCAAGAAGGGGTAGCAGGCAGTGTGAGGAAAGGTATCTGACCCATTTTCCAAAATCTACCCTGATCCTATTTCAAAATACACCTTTTTTCTGTTTTAATTATTGAACACTGTAGTAATATTGTCTGGGGATTGCTCTCACTTATTTACTTAATATTTTTTAAAATCCTACAAGGAAAAATACTTAAAAATTAAGGAGGATTCAAGGATGTATCTGCACTCATGATATCATAGTGCAGAAACTCGACATCATAGAGAACCTACCTATGTTGTCTTGACAACCAGCTAGAGCTAAACATTCAAAAAGTGCTTGTGAGAAATGGATAGGCTTTGTCTTGCAATTGAGCACCATCAGAATCCTCAGATCCTCAGATCTAGGAAATTTGCAAATGCATACCCAGGAAGTGATAGGCATATGTGGACAATAGAGGCCAGTAGCAAGGAATTGAATTTTTTTCTCTCTCAAATAGGGCACGAGAGCTGTAAACTGCTAAAAATATTCCCCTGATCTGACAGAGAGAGAAGTAGCAGAAAATCCCACTCTGAAAAATATGATGGAGCCAAACGAATTTCTTGACTACTCTACTCTTGATATAACTGATGATGTGGCTGAGAACCCAGATAATGAAGATGCTGATGAAGGTCCAGATTCCCAGGATATTCCGGGTTGTTCTGAGGCTGCTGATGCACAAGATCCTTTGCTGAATGATGGTGGAAATAACTCCGAGAAAAAAGCCACCCTGCCTTCCCTAAGATCTGGAAGACAGTTAAAAATACCAAGACCTGATGTATCCAAGCCACCAACTTCCAGTATCTCCGTATTGATCTATAATGCTATTGCCAGTTGCCAGAAGAAGTCTGGTATTTCCACGCAAGCTCTTAAGAAAATCGTGACAAGCAAGGGCTATGATATGGTCAAAAAGAAGCACTACTTCCTGAGGGCTCTCAAGAATTTGGTTGGAAAAGGGCAAATCTGGCAAATAAGGGGCACTGGAGCAACCGGCTCATTCAAGATCAATCCTGACTTTGGAAAGAAGAATCCACCAAAAAGCAAAGGAAAGGGTCCGAAGACCAAACATTCAGTCAAAAATAAAAAAAGGTCTGCCATGTCTAAGAATGGCCGACAAGCTGGCAAGAAGCAAGCCAAGGCAGATGTCAAGAAAACCTGTAAAAGAGGCAAGGCATCTTCTGTTCAGGCTTCCACAAGCCAGGTCCAAGTGTAAGCGAAGAAGAAGCCCAAGCTATCTTTCACCGTGGCATCTGAAGCTTTTTGACTAATAAAGCAATCACTATATAAAGCAATCAATGTCTATATCATTTCTTTGAAAAATAAAGCAGATCATAGTTATGGGAGGGAGGTTGTGGGATATATATAGTTATGAAATGTACATAAAAATACAAGATAATTACCAATACTCAAATACTTCTTTTGGAAGTATTTTGATATATCTTCCACAAAACATAGCACTAACTTGAGCCAATGGGATCCATCTTGGGAAATACATTAGGAACAACCTTGCTGGTATACCTTTAAGTAAATGACAATATTGTGAATGGTTATACCCATAATGCAACTATTTTCAAATAGAAATTTAATTCCCCCCTAGCAATCATTTCATATGAATCTCCCCACAACATGCCTTCAACTTTACAAATGTGCCAGCTAGTCCCACCATCACAAAGAAAACCCCTATCCTTGTCTTAAAATATTGCATTAAAATTATTTCTGTACTTTTCCAATTTCGAGACAATGCTTCTTCCAAAGGAGAAATAAAAACATTCACTCTTTGGGAAACAAAACTTGATCTATTTTGTAGATCATTTATGTCAGCTCTGCCACATCAGACTTTCCAAAACAGATGGAAATTCCTATTCAGATTGGAATATTATAACCAATACATAATTTATCTGCACAGTTGTTAAATATATATTTCAAAACATATGTGGTCAAAGCAAATATTTTTATATGCTTAAATGAAGGACTGTCTCACAGCACCAAAAGACAATCCTGTGAGCACTTACTTTCTGATCAGTCAAGTCTTCCCCAACCTGTACCTAACAAAGTAGGCCACAGTCTTCCCTGACAAAAAGCATAAAGATTTCTCTCTGAAAAGGGTAGAATATCTTGTGGACCAGGTCTCTAGGCCTAATGTCAGATATCTCTAATAAAGTATTATGGGCTTATTATTAAATTTGTTTGCTACCTATCTTGCCACAAGGTGGCATACATCATTAAAATGAAACCATAAATATATGAATATATAAAATATTCCAATTACAATAAAATACAGGTTATAACAAAGATGGGGAGAAAGGGAAGAGAATCTATAGGGGTTGGGTTGGGTGGGAACTGCTATTACTCAAACAAGTACTTCCAATGTGGATATTCCACCATTAGGGCCCCAAGCCAACTGGCAGAGTCAGGTCTTCAGGCTGTTTGAAAGGTTGGGAGCAAAACTCACTTCAAGGAGCAAAATGTTCCAAAGGGCCAGAGCAACAGCAAAGAAGGCATTTATCCTGGGCCCTGGTAGCCATCATTCCTTGACTGGCAGGACCCACAACATTCCTCTCTGCTGGCATGGGTGGTGCAGGCCTGTCCCGTATGGTTGAAGTGGTTCTTCAAATAACCTGAACCCTTGCTATGCTGGGCTTTATTGGTAATAACTAAAACCTTGATTTGTATCCACAAGCAAACTAGCAGTCAGTGCAGCGCTCAAAGCAGTGCTGTAACATGGACCACTCTTGGAGCCCCAAAGACCACCACACTCTGCACCACATGCCACCACACTCTGCACCAATCGAAGCTTCTGAATGCTCTTTAAGAGTAGATCTTTCTATTTCCTTCCTTCCTTCCTTCCTTCCTTCCTTCCTTCTATATTTTACCATACTATAGAGAAAAGGAAATTTATTATAGTACACACATACACACACACACACACACACACACACACGCAAGCAAGCAAATAAAATCATTTTTAACATTTCTCCAAGGTTACAATCCAACAGGATAAACACAGCTTTCATTTCTACATTATAAACAGCACATGTTCATAATATAAAAGTAACCTATACAGAGGACAGAATACATTCAGAGTTCCCACAGGGTTTTCCCATGTTACCTTATTTCTCATTACTCTTTCCTTTTCAAATAATAGGCACAATAGACATTTGAATTACGACACTTTATTTTCTTTTTCCTTACACACAGCTTCAGCTATGGAAACCTCATGTCATCACTGACTTTTCACTACAACAATTGGATGGATCAGGCTGTTCAGGCTTGGACTTCTTTTTCCTCGACCTGCTTCTTTTCCTCTTCCTTTGCTTGCCAAGTTTCTTTTTCTTAAGGACAGCTATCGCCTTTCTCCTCTTCCTTCTCCTCCTGTTTTTCCTCTTTCTTCTTCTCAGTACTTTCAACATCATTTTACTAATCCCATAGGAGCCTGTCAGTCCACGCCCAGTCAACTTCCTCAACAATCCTTTGGCCACCAAGGCCCTCAAGACTCTCTTGAAATGGTTCTTCCGCTTCTCCAGGCTGTAGCCAGTGGCTGCAACACTCTTTTTGAGGGCTTGCAGGGAGACACCACTGCGTTTCTCAGTGGAAGCCACCACTTGGAAAATGAGTTTGGAGACACCACGCTTTGGCAGAAGGAATTTCCAGGGAAAAGAAGGCTTACCTCTATCTTTTGACTTGTAACTAGATAGGGTTTTCACGTTCAGGCCTGAAGAAGAGGGTTGAGGTTCATCAAAATCATTATTTGAAAGTAGTTTTGGGGCAAAGATGTTGGCTGATATTGGTTCAGGAATGCTTTCTTCTGAAGACTTGGCATTGGTCAAAGAAAAAGTCATCTGTTTTTCACTTATGGTACCCATTTTCTTCTCAAACTTAGCTTGGCCTGCTATTTCCTCAACATGACCCCAAGTTTCAGGGTGGCTTAGCTCACTTCCTGTCTTTCTATTAGTAGAGGTTCCCTCCTGAGTGCCACGTTAGTTTACTCTGATGGTTCTTCCAGGAATCCCCAAGACTGACTGACTGCCACAGAAAGTAAGATGTTGGATGGGATTCCTGTGCAAGGCCATCCCCCTTTGTCACAGTTATGAGAGCAGTGGAGCAAGTGCTTGAAACTATTGCAGAGTTGCCATGGGAACAGGTAGACAGATTGTGGTATCACAACTACTCTTGTGATGCCTTCCTCTCTGTGTATTATGTGTTTATATGTGTGTCTCTTGGTTAATGGTTTAGCCAGGGGTGTCAAACCTGCGGCCCACAAGCCAGATGTGTCATGCACTGGCCACGCCCACCCCTGGTTTAGTGAAGGGGGGGAAGTTACAATATGTCACATAATGACAAAGTGATGTCACAAGTTTGACACCCATGATTTAGACTGACTCTACCTATCACAAATGGTTTAACGTTAGAAAAAATGAAGTTACTTCACTATTAAGCAAATATAATAAAAGGTACAAATTCATAAAGTTTAGCTAGAATGGAAGGAGATTTTGAAATGCAAACACACACTGGAGGTAGCAGGGGAGATGGTGACATTTGCATAAAACAAAATATTTATTCATTTTTACATTCAAATATAAATAAAAGCAAAGACAAAAGATAGAAAGAAAGCAACTTACTCTGAGGTGCTCAAGTCCCTCTTGTGCCTACAATTTAAAGAAACAGAGAGGCATTATATCCAATTAGAAAAAAAGCAAATCATTTTATTTTTCAGTAATACATTTTTGAGAACTACAAGCCTCCCCTGATGAGAGACAGTGTGGCATAGTGGTTTAAAGCTCCATGGTAAGAACTAGGAGACTGAATTTTTGTCCTACCTTAGACACAAAATGTCAGGTTCCAATTAATGCAACCATCACATCGATGTTAAGTTCGAAGGGTTGGGCTCATAAAGACAAGAGACTCTGGTTCAGTAACAACAGCTCTTTATTTATCGGCAAGATTCAGCTCAAAAGAATAGCAGCTGCGGAGGCTCTTTTATAGAGTTCGCCGGGGCTTTAGCAGCCAATGACTTTGCTTTGAATCTCCCGCGCTTGGTATTAACCAATTGCAGCAGACTCTTAGCAAGCCAATCACAATCTTCCGGGTTGACCAATCAGGTAGTGGTTAGTCGAACCAATAGGAATGCAGGGTTTCAAGTCTGCCGATATGGAACACCCCTCCCCTCTTGGTATCGTCCAAGGGGAGGGGTGACGTAGTCGCGTAGTTCGGCGGGTCTCCGTACCTGCCTACTTGACTTGCGCACTTCATTTAGTCCCTGGTCATCGGCCGGTTCGGACGGGCTCCACATCACTCTCAACTCTCCTGATGGAACCGCCTGGAAGGGAGAGCCGGGCCTATAGCTGCAACTCCCGCCGGGTTCGCCCGGGTTGGTTGAGTCGTTCGCTCTGCTGCTCCCGCCTGGATTCTCTGGGCTGGTCGAGCTACTCCTTTCCAGTGAAGCACCCATCTGCCACGGCTCTGTATATTCAGGTGAGTATGGTTGGTTTATTGTTTGGTTCCTGCTTGGGGGGTGTTCTGTTTTTATTGAGTTTTTTTCTTTTTCAATGTTCGGAGTCCCCACCCCGCCCCAATTTCTTTGTTAAAGTCTGTGCTGCCTAGCCTGGAACGTAGCTGGTTGATATGGCGCTTCCAGCTTCGCCCATCAGTGGTTTCTAGGAGGTATGACCTGGGTCCTGTTATTTGGGTGATTCTTGCGGGTACCCAGAGGGGGTCCCCAAGTGAAACTTTTTGCGAAAACAGTGTCGCCGATGTTGAATGCGCGATGTCGGCTGGTGGAGCCGGGGGGGTTCTCTGGATTATAAGTGGGATGCAACCGGTCTAGTGGAGAGCGGAGTCTTCTGTCCATAAGTAGTTCTGCTGGGCATTTGTTAGTGGTTGTGTTAGGCGAGATATGTTGTATCAGCAACATTTTGTTGATTTTCTCTTGGATATTGCCGTCCTCAATTTTTTGTATGTTTTTTTTTGTAAATTGAACTATCTGTTCCGCCCGCCCATTCGCCACTGGGTCAGTGGGCAATGTCAATGCATGTCTGATGCCTCGGGCAGCTAGATATTGTTCGAATGCCAGTGCCGTGAACTGTGGCCCATTGTCGGAGACTATCACATCTGGCAACCCGTGTGTGGCAAAGAGTTTGTTAAGTTTGGCTATGACGGCCTCTGTGGTTGTTTTTTTCATAGTGCAGACCTCCAGCCAATTTGAATAGGCATCTATGGTTATCAAAAAGGTGTGCCCATGAGTGGGGCTGGCGAAATCAAGGTGGATTCGGGACCAGGGGCCTCTGGGCATTTCCCATTCCAGGGGTGGTGCCGTGGGGGGGTTGGATCGCATTTGTTGACAACTGTTGCAATCTGCGACCCTTGTTTCGATCTGCTTGTCCATCCCTGGCCACCAAGCATAACTTCTTGCCAGGGCTTTCATCCAGACAATGCCCGGGTGCCCTTCATACAGCATGTCCAGCACTGTGGTTTGTAATGTTTCAGGTATCACCACCCGATCACACCCAAAGAATGCACCCTTTTTGAGCAAAGAGTTCGGTTTGCTGGCTCCTGAAGGCTTTAAAACGTTCGTCTTTATCATTTTCTGGCCAACCCCATTCTACCCAACTTAAGACTCGTGCCAGCTGCCTGTCTTTTTTTGTCTCGTGGGTAATGTCTGGCGCAGTGAGGAGTGGGCTAGGTAGGGTTTCTATTTGGAATGCTTGAGTGGTGGGTGCTGTGTCATCTAGTACATCCGGAAGGGGTGAGCAGCTCAAAGCATCGGCGTGCAAAATGTCCTTGCCGGGGCGGTGTATGAGCTGGTAATTATAGGCATCCAAGAACTCAGGCCACCTCGTCAGGCGAGGTGAGAGGATGGTCGGGGTGGCCCTGTTGCCTGCCAATATGCCAAGCAGAGGTTTATGGTCGGTAATAATTGAAAAGGTCCTACCATAGACATATTCGTGGAACCTTTTCACTCTGGAGATGATCGCTAAGGCTTCCTTTTCCAGCTGGCTGTAGTTTCTTTCCAGTTTGGACAGGGTTCTTGAAAAGAAGGCAATGGGTGCCTCTTTTCCGTCTGGTAAGGTGTGACTGAGGATTGCTCCTACTCTGAAAGGCGATGCATCACATGTAATTGTTAGTGGTAGAGTTTCACTAAACTGGATGAGAACTGCGTCGGAAGTTAAGAGGTTTTTTATTTGTTGAAAGGCGTTTTCCTCCCATTTTCCCCAGGTCCAGCAGGCGGTTTTGTCCAATAGTTTATGCAATGGTTCTGCCACGGTCGCCTTTTGGGGTAGGAAAACATTATAAAAGTTAATGAGTCCTAAAAACGCCTGAAGCTCCGTTTTGTTTTTTGGTCTGGGGGCTTCCTTGATGGCTTTGAGTTTTTTCTCGGTAGGGTGAATTCCGTGTTTGTCTAGGAGGTACCCCCAAAACTCGACCCTCACAGTGCAAAGTAGGCATTTTTCTTTTTTAACTTTCAAGCCAGAGTCTTTAAATTTTTGGAGTACTGCCCTCAGGCATTTTTCTAGTTGTTTTTTATTAGCTGCTGCCACTAATACATCATCAAAGTATGGCACTACTCCTTTAATGTCTTGCAGCATCCTTTCCATTAGGCTATTTTAGGCTTGAGTTCAAATGGCACTCGCTGCGGTTTGAGGCGGATAGGGGAGACATCTGGGTTAAGATTGAAGGAGATTGGGGACCCCTTGTACTTGCCTAAGGTGTTGTCGAAGACCTCTTGGAAGTCCAGTGCAAGTGCCGCTTCCCAATCCTCTCATTTGTGTGGTGGATGCCAGCCATTTCAATCCCTAGAGGCTCGAACCATTGTAGCTCGAGCAAGCTGGGGCAGTCATTGTCCATGATGGTGAGTGGCAATATGTTGGTGCAGCCTTTGAATGTGATTTTGAAGTGCCCAATGCCGGCAATGGGGATACGGTTTCCCTGGTAGTCTCTGAGAATGAGCTTTTGGTCGCTTAGTTCATGTCAGCGTATGCTGAGTATTAGGCGCTTGATGGTGTGCCAGGAGACCATGGAGAGGTAGGATCCCGAATCTACCTCCATGGAGCACGGTTGGTTTTCAATGTTTACTGTCACGCATACTTTTCGGGCGTCTATGGTTGAAGAATGGCAGATGACAACTGTTTGATGGGTTTCTTCTTTCCGCGGCACCTCGTTGAAACGTTTGGTCCGGCCGTCTAGGCTCCATCGACTGTCAGTCTGGCGATCCCGATGCTTTGGGGGGGGCGTCTCATCATCTAGGGCTGCCGCCTTGGTGCTGGGGACTGTGGTTGCGTTTATTTCGGCAAACTTTTGCGATGTGCCCCTGCTTCTCGCAATGCCCACAAATGGCATCAAGGAAATGGCATTCAGAGCGGGGGTGATCACCTCCGCATCCGGTGCACTGGAACCCCGACTTATGACCCCACCGGTCTCGTCGATCATGTTCTGATTGAAGCCGGTGGATTTCTTCCTCCTCGTAGTCACTTTCAGAGGGGGATTCGATGTTGCCATGGTGGGTGGAGGTGGTGTATTTCTCCGGTGTCGAGGCCGTCTCACTGACAGGATGGCCATCGGTTGTATTTGATCATCACATCCGAGCCGCTGATTTGCGGGTAGCTTCTGCTGCCATTGCTTCAACTACGGCGTCAGTGAGGGTGATGCTACCTTTTGCCATCAGCTTGCTTTGTAGTGTGGGGTCTTTTAGGCTGAGGATGACCCGATCTTGCATGGCCTCTTCTAGGTCTGTGAATCTGCACAACCCTCCTAGGTCCCTTGATCAGCCATGAATTCGCTGATGCTCTCACCTTCGCGCTGGTCTCTTCGGTAAAAGTCGTGCCGGCGAATGAGTGTGGGTATGGCTGGAGCGTAGTGGTTTTGGAGGATGGGTGCGAGGTCGTCCCAGTCCATCACCTTGATGTCCGTGGGTTTTGCCAAAGCCTTGGACATTTTAAAAACGGCGGGTCCGCAGTGTGTTAGGAATATAGCCTGTTTCCGGTTGCCGTTAGCGTCTTTCAGGTTGCTGCATTCCAAGAACATTTGGAACCGGTCGATGTAGGACTCCCAGTCCTCTGTGGCCGGATTAAAAGGTGCAGGTGGCGTGGTGTTGCTGGCCATCTTGGTGGTTGCTCTGCACCGTTTCCCACGTGCTGGTTAGTCTCATTGTCTTCTCAATCCCACCTTCATCGCCAGTGTTAAGTTCGAAGGGTTGGGCTCATAAAGACAAGAGACTCCGGTTCAGTAACAACAGCTCTTTATTTATCGGCAAGATTCAGCTCAAAAAAATAGCAGCCACGGCGGCTCTTTTATAGAGCTCGCCGGGGCTTTAGCAGCGGCTCTTTTATAGAGCTCGCCGGGGCTTTAGCGGCCAATGACTTTGCTTTGAGTCTCCCGCTCTTGGTATTAACCAGTCGCAGCAGACTCTTAGCGAGCCAATCACAATCGTCTGGGTTGACCAATCAGGTAGCGGTTAGTCAAACCAATAGGAATGCAGGGTTTTGAGTCTGTCGATATGGAACAGAGACATTTCAATTTCTCAAAGCACAAATTTATTAAGCTACATCATCTTGGCACTAACTTGCCAAATTCAGGCTTAACACAAAGCCAGCTGGATGACTTTGGGCCAGTCACTCTCTCACAAACTTAGGAAGAAGGTGAGAATCAATAACTTCAAAAATTTTACAAAGAAAACTGCAGGGACATGCCCATATAGTCACCAGGCATCCAAAATTACTTGCAGGCCCAAGTCCTCCCCCCCACCAATCCCCATTTTCTCAGTTTACTCCCATACCCAATAAGAAACCCGCAGCCTATTAAGTTATTGTTATGTTTTGAAAAATGCTCCAACCCTTGTTATGTTTTGAAAGATGCTCCTAGACTTAATCCCAGTCCATGTAAGGAATTAGAAGTTATTTCAAAAGAGAAAATTTATTTGAGAATATTTCTGGGCAGATATTAACATTTCTTTAGTTTCGAGATGGTTCAATTCTCTCTGCAACGAACTTCGGTGCTTCTAACTTTTTATGCATTAATTAAGCCTCAGTGGAAGATAATTTCCCACTGGATCTTTCCAATATAAATGTTACTGTTATTAATAAGGGGATTGATATGGTCGATAAATAGTTGGAGAACTACCTTCCTTGATTACACCACTGATTACCAGGATCAATTCAGTTGGGGAAAATACCCTCTTCCTCCATGTGCATCCTTTCAAAGCTTTGAAAGAGCTTTGGAGAACTATCCCAGCTTAATTACAGGTACTCTTCTTTCAGTGACCATTCAGTTACAATGGCATTGAAAAAAGTGACATGACCGTTTTTCACATGACCACTGCAGCATTCTCACGGTCACATGATCAAAATTTGAACTCTTAGCAACCGGTTCATATGTATAACGGTTGCTGTGTCTTAGGGACATGTGATCCCTTTTGTCATGCCCTTGTTGGAGTCTGACTCTGAGAGGGAGATTGAGGAGCTGACAGGGAGTGGGAGTGTGGCTCCGGTGGCTGTGGAAGAAATGGAGGAAGGGAACGGTCCGGCTGGACATTCAGAGGAAGATCCAGGGCCAACCCCTCTTCATCCTAGGGCATCCAGGGAGGAACAGAGAAGGGAGCAATGTGCCTTACAGGAGAGGAAAAGGCCCTGATCTCTTTCATTAGCTGCAGCTGGGAGGACAGGATATAAGTGGGGCATTTTAAATAGCTCTTTGCTGGGAGCAAAGTGTGCTTTATCTTGATCAAGGTTTATCTGGGTTTTGGTGTCTTCCCAACTGTGGTTGCTGTGTTATCTTGTGGAAGTCTGCAATTTATCATCCTGGCCTGCCATGTTAATGACTCCAGTATGGTTTGTGTTGGGTTTTTTAAAATTTCTAATTATGTTTGCTTTTGGTTCGGACTGCATTTACTTTCTTCATAGACTGTTTTTTGGAAGAGTTTGATATCAAGTCATGGATAATTGGACATTGAGGCCCACGTTGGAGGCATTAAAGGAAATTTATTCTACTTTTGTGACTTTGTTATTTTTGTGTCACACCCCGAATCATCACACCTTTTTACAACTTTCTGATATACAAAGTCAATGGTGAAGCCAGATTCACTAAACAACAGTGTTAATATTTAACAATTGAAGTGATTCACTTAACAATTGTGGCAAGAAAAATGGGGCAAAATTCACTTAATCACTGTCTCACTTAGCAACAGAAATTTTGGGCTCAATTGTGGTCATAAGTTGAAAATTATCTGTATTTTTATTTCTACACATAATTCAATCCTAGCAGAGGCTGGGCAGACATATATTTTTAATGTTTTAATGTGAATCCTACTCAGAATGAAGGGTTGGATTTGATACCTACTAATTTATTTTACAGGTAGTCCTTGACTTATGACGACAAAATTTCTGTTGCTAAAGAAAACAGTTGTTAAGTGAATTTTATTTCATTTTATGATCTTTCTTGCCAAAGTTGTTAAGTGAATTACTGCAGTTGTTAATAAGTGAATGGTAGTTCAGTGAATCTGGCTTCCCCGTTGTTTTTGTTTGTCAGAAGCTTAATAAAATATAATCACATGACCTTGGGACACACCAACAGTCATAAGTATGAAATAATTGCCAAGCATCTGAATTTTGATCACATGACCATGGGATGCTGCAATATGTGGTCATAAGTGTCACTTTTTTCAGTGCCATTATAACTTTGAACGTTTACTAAATGAATGATTGTAAGTCAAGTACTACCTGGACTGTGATTTTAAATTAAATTGGTTTGAGTTTTTGGGAATATTAGGCCGGATTACATATCTTGGTAGCTGCAGCATTGTATCAAATGGAGACACCTACCTTCTTCCTGAAACATAACTGAATACAACCCAACATACTTATAAAAGAAAGAAGATGACGTGAAAAAGAGAAACAGAGAAAGAGAGATGCAGAAATAAGGAACAGCCTTCTGTGTCATTCTGTATTTTGCATTCTTATTTACTGAACAGGTACCCAAGTATGTTAATAATCTCATATAACTTCCTTTTGTAGATACATGCCCAACTTACACGCCCTCTCTTCTACAGCACATGATGTAGGCCAAGAGTAGAAAGAGTAGAAAGCCCAAGAGGAATGGAAGAAGGAAAGTAAGTAAGAAATCACTGAAAAATATCCTATCAGGAGCATCATCAGGAGGATTAAATTCAGTCCCTTCTTCAAGCACTCCATCTCCATAAACTGGCACCATTTCTGTATCATTTATAGTTGTAAGGTCTATCTGAGGAATATAAGAAAGAAAAATGAGAAGAGGGGTGACACTTTTGACCCAGGAATTCTTTAATTGCTCTCCCTTTCCCTCCAATGCACAATTTTCTCCAACATCCTCTCACCAAAGTAAGGTTACACCAATCAACTTGGAATTGAGGATTGAAGTGATCATAACAGGTAATGACAGGCTGTTGCTCTAATCTGCATCGGTAAAGGTTGTCAGGTGACTTTGCTTCTGTTAAGCAGGTAGTGAATTGATCCTTGGACCCCATTTTGACATAAACCCTGAGGGACAAACATAGAACATATTCATGATTACAGAGTGCATCCTTTTGTTTTTTCAACTTGAAATCCACTCTTGGCCACTGAGTGATATACTGAGGACCACATTCCAATAAACAGATAAGATCAGAATGAAGAATTGGGAAGAGTCAGGATAGAAAAAATATATACTTGAATTAAATATAATTGCAATAAAATTTAACTTCTTCATAGTTGGATTACTCAATTATATTTAATAATTTACCACCTCAATTATTACTATTCAATGGCAAATTTTAGAGGGGCTCCAGAGGCTGCACCCAAGGTTTTTGAGAGAGAGCGCACACAGGTGGCCCTGATACTTCAAACTATATACGATACTCTTGCTGGAAAACCTAGATAGGAGAGAAACCTACATAATGAAGTAAATTAAGTCCTCCCAACCAAAGATCTTAATTTTGCTATAATCTTACCTCAGTTTCTTGAGCAATTGCTACTCAGAATTTTAACAACTGTGCTTTGGTTGTCATTTCCAGGGTCACGTTTCTTACCCTTCTTTCCTGTTTTCAATTGGCAAAGGTACACGGCCTCCCCGATCTAATGCTGAGGTAATATTGATGACAGTCAAGACTTCTTGCTCCCACATTCTATCCACAGCTTTTTGGAAAAGTTCTTGGGCATCTTTTGGAAGCATTTCCTCAACATCCCAGTTCTTCACAAGGAAATCGGCTTGGTATGGCATATCTCCATCTTCAGGTAATGGACAGAAAAAAGAGGTGGGGAAAAGCAAGTGATTTTTGAGGGATTCGTGGCATGCTTAAGAAAAAGTTAGAATATTGCCTGCTTTAAACAAGCAGACAACCTGCCTTTTTTCAAAGAGACATTAATATTATAATGTTAACTAAGGGATTTTTCATGACTCAAAACTAGAAGTTACAAGCCAAGTTAATCAAAGTTTACATCCATGTTAATGCTATCAGGTATTTTTTATTGCATAGGAACCATTTACCTGGAGATAATGAAATACGTATTTCCATTGCTTGCCTCACAGTCTCAAATGTATGTCTGTTATAGGCCATTACCTACAATAGAGAAGCAAGAGGTTTCTGGGTTACTGTACAGGTGTTTGTTCTTCTCTCTCTCTTTATATATCTACTAGCTGATAACCTGGTGTTGCCCGAGTATTTATTTATCCCAATCCTGATTAAACAGGAAAAGGAATGAATTATATCTATAGTGTCAAATCAATGTAATAGTATACATTTTTTTTAAAGAACCAATCCCCCTTACCAGAGTGGGGCCCCTTGTGGAGTACTGTGAAGCCATTACCATGGCAACTCCACTGTGCCGTACAGTAGAAGCCATTTTAAGGCACAACAGGCTGTATCTTAACAGAACATGAATCCAAAATGCACATGATCACTGTCAAAAGTACTGTGATTTGACACTATAGATATACTTCATTCCTTTCCATTTCAGCGGCCCAGGCATTCCAGAGTTATGCTGGAACACACACAGACAGAGACACACACAGACACATACAGACACACACGGGGGGTGTTGGGGTGATTTACTGCCACAGTATTTTATTCCAGAGAGTTTGGTTGACATTGTTTGAGGCGTTCCAGTGTTATGCTGGAACACACACACACACACACACACACACACACACACACACTTCTTTCTTTATATTTTCTTTCTTTTATATATATCTTCTGAAAATAAAAAATATATAGTTATTACAGCCAAATAATTATCTCAGAACACAAATACCAAGAGCAAATCTTTTTTCCATCAATTTAGAAATCTGAGATGAAGCTTCCAAGTATAGTGGACATTTCAGAATCAGAAAGCCAAACCTTATCAATGTTTACAACCCTGAAGGCTAGATTCTCACGTCTTATTAACCAGATTTATTGAAAAGAATAAAAAGTTATCAAATCTCGAAAATTATATGCAAGTAATCCTCAAATTATAACAGTTCATTTAGTGACCATTTGAAGTTACAACAACACTGAAAAAGTGACTTATGACCGTTTTTCACACAAATTCAGACATTTGGCAACTGACTCTTATTTATGCTGGTCACAGTTTCCCAAGCCATGTGATCACCTTTTGCAACCTTCTGACAAGCAGAGTCAATACTCGATGCATGTAACAATATTACTAATTTAACAACTGTGGTGATTCACTTAACAACAGTAGTAAGAAAGATCGTAAAGTCTGACAAGACTCACTTAACCACTGTCTTGCTTAGCAACAAAACTTTGGGCTTACTTTTGTGAAGGAGTCCTTTTATATATACATTAGCATGATTTTTCATTAGTAAGTTCATTGAGATAGCGATTCTTTGATTTATGATTGCCTCTGAAATAAATGGGAGGTAACTATTTACTTCCCTGATATTTTGGAAACTTATACTCTTTCCAGATTCAGAACACAGAAATATTAGTAGATTATAATTGATGGTTGAGACATCAGGATAGAAATCAGGAAACTACGTATACTAGGCCTGAAGCCAGATGGAGGATCTTGAGTCAATCACTCTTTCTTGGCCCTATGAAGCAGATAACGGCATAGCACTTCTGAAATTGCAACCTTTGTGATCCTCGTCTCATCCCGGGGGTACCCCATTGAGCTTCAAGCCCAGACACATTCAACCAAATACACCTGCTGAACAATGGTGGGATTCAATACATTTTTACTACCAGTTTTGTGGGCGTGACTTGCTAGGCATGGCTTGGTGGGCGTGGCAAGGGAAGGATACTGCAAAATCCCATTCCCTCCCCACCCCACTCACCTGCTTTCCAGCCCTGTTCTCCTGTGCAGGGCAACAAAAGAAGACCCAGCCAATCAGCTGGGACTAGGGAGGCAGAGAATAGATGGGGGCGGGGCCAGTCAGAGGTGGTATTGGTCAGTTCTCCGAACTATTCAAAATTTCCGCTACTGGTTCTCCAGAACTGGTCAGAACCTTGCTGAATACCGCCTCTGTTGTTGAAGCTTAATCTAAACCAGATTGTGGCCCCAAAAACCTTTCACAGAATGCAGTTATGAAGTTTGTAAGTCCCTGCTGTGAAAGTTAATAAAATGCAGTGTTGAGAAAGCTTCACTTGAGAAGTTGGCAAACAAATATAACATTCTGAAAAGCGAACCTCAATAGTCTGTTTGCCAATGTCCTTATCTGTGGGAGATCCATAAAGGTATCCTATGTCAAAGGGGGTACGTTGAATGTAGCGTAGCCAGCGAGGCAAATCAGGGTGATGCAGAAGATTGGCATGGAAAGTGATGGGA
Organism: Pseudonaja textilis; assembly: GCF_049901715.1. Classification (NCBI taxonomy): domain Eukaryota; kingdom Metazoa; phylum Chordata; class Lepidosauria; order Squamata; family Elapidae; genus Pseudonaja; species Pseudonaja textilis. Next base: position 100,315,321 of record NC_142008.1, on the reverse strand, counting down.
GGGTCAAACGGAGGTTCTTCTGAAAGATTTTAAATGCAGTCCAAGTTAAATGTGGTTTTTCTCTCACAATAAAAGAGATACTATATCCTTAAATATCACATTTCAGTTCATACTATGTTACAGAGCCTCTGATTATGGCATTGAACATGTAAACAAGTTAAATTCACTATTAACATGGGCAACATCCTGCCTACATGCTTTTATCTTTCTTGGTGACTTCAATCGACCTCACATTAACTGGACCCGAAACAAATGTACAACTGAACCCGTACATGCAACCTTCTACAATGCTGTAACAAACCTGGGACTGGAATAACTAGTAACCAACAATACTAGACTTAATAACTGCCTTGATCTCATTTTCTGCAAAAGTTTGAATTCAATTTACGGAATACAAATTAAAGAACCCTTTTCCAACAGTGACCACAACATGATTGATTTTTGTCTCAACATATGTCCACACAAAAATCATCACAACGGAATCCCCAATTATAACTTCAAAAAAGGCAACTATTGACCTCACCCCTTTCCTAAGAGGCCTGTAGGGGGCGTGCATAAGCGCACCAACATGCCTACTGTCCCTGTCCTATTGTTTCTTTTTTTTCTTATATGTATCCATTTCATGTATTCATAACCATGCTTATACTTATACCTGTTATCTTATAATTGCTTGACAAAATAAAATAAAAAACTATTGTGGAGTTTTGAACTCAAATGATAATACTTGTACAAAATGAATATTTTTTTTACCCAAATAATTTGAATTTAAAATGGGCAGAATTTTCTTTAAAAAGGCTAGTATGATAATAGCAGCAAACTCCATTAACAACTTTAAGTACATATTTGTTTTCTTTTAGATAAATACAGTAGAATTTGTCTTTTCAGAATCAAGAATTGAACTGGGGTTATTAGTGCAACATTAGTAGAATGCTTTTATTTCTTCTGTTATTATTAGTCAGCCAGTATTGGGGAGGGGAGTGGTTTCCTAGAATGACTGGCAGAAAACAGAAGATATTACATTTTCAACAGGCTTCTAATTTTGTAAATTTCACCAAAATATTATTTTATTTTGTATTAATTTAGTGACACAACGTATTCCCCTGCTTCTTACAATAAAGCTCTAAATTCATGTTTTTCAGCTTTTGCAACTTTTAAGTTGTTTGGACTTCAACTTCGAGACTTTCCTAGACAGTACACTGGTTGGAGAATTCTGGGAACTAAAGTCCACACAACTTAAAGTTTCAGAAACACTATTTTAAATCATGCAGACCCTTTGCATCTCATTGTAACCTCCAGCATCCTGAGATTTTACTGCTAGAATTTGGCAGCAAAATTGCCGCTTAATAGGCTGGTTTTTCAGAGTTTTTTTAAAAACAGTATATAATAGGCAAGCTATTCTCATTCAACTTTGAAAACCCATCAGATACCCCAAAATTACCTCACCCAAATTCTGCTATTTTGCCATCAAATACAGGTTGCTTTAAGGCTTTCGTTTTTAGGGATAAGTGGTAACTTTAAGAGTCAAAACAGAAGCAATTTGTCCCAGTTATTCCAGTAACATTCTGTTATCAATCTAAGGTTAAGAAATTGAATTATATTAAATGTATAACTCAAGCAACCTTAAATTCATTAACATTTCAAAAACTATATTTACTATTGATGTAATGCTTTCCTTATTATCTAAGTGATCATAATGTTAACAATTTCTAGTTAATATAGCATAAATAACACTGTACCTTGATAATATAACATTATTAGCAACCTATAATACCATAAAACAATAAATTTGGGAGAAAAAAATATAGTTTCTGATACCTAGGCAGGGGGTTGGACTAGAAGACCTCCAAGGTCCCTTCCAACTCTGTTATTCTATTTCTATTTGTTACCTCAAAGGTTACATTTTTCTGGTCTGAGCTCCAGGAAAAATAAGACCATGGGAAAAATAAGAAAAGCTCAATTCAGCAAGAAGTATAAAAGTTCTGTCCCATTGCAACCACCTTTGTAATTTGATCACATGAAGAACAGCTGGGTAGTAACTGATGCTTTTATCTTGCAGGCAGGCAGGAAGGCAAGAGAGAAGTCTAGATAGGTTTTACTTGTGTGTGTGTGTGTGTGTGTGTGTGTGTGTGTGTGTGTATGAGAATGAGAGAGAAAGAGATAGGTAGGTAAGTAGGTAGGTAGATAAATAGGCAAATTACCTACCTACAGAAGGTGTGTGTGCACATGTGTGCATGAATGATACCAACAATAATAATGGGAAAACTCACAGAGGGGCAAAAAGAAAACAGAACAAAAGAACATGTTTGAATTGCTTACCATTGTCCTCCATGGAGAAAGGGAACATACTCTTAAAGTCCTCTCTGTCCAGCTCATGGATGAAAATTACTCCAACCACCGCATGGAGATTGAGAATTGGAAGACTGGCTGCCAAGCCCCCAATGAAAATAACCCCTAGCAGCAAATAGAGAAAGTAGCAGCTTAGAAACAAAATCTCAGTCCTTTTGGTATAAAGACAATATTTACTTTACCTCCAGTTCTCCTTGCTTTCAGTAGACTGAACTTCAGCAAAACTTGCAGTATAGGTAATCCTAGACTTTCAAGTTGAGCCTAACATTTCTGTTGCTAAGCAAGACAGTTGCTAAGTGAATTTTGCCCCATTTTATAGCCTTTCTTGCCACAATCGTTAAATGAATCACTGCATTTGTTACATTAGTAACATGACTGTTAAATGAATCTGGCTTCCCCATTGACTTTGCTTGTCGGAAGGTCACAAAAGGGGATCACATGACACCGGGACCCTGCAAACCATCATAAGTATGAGTGAATTGCCAAGCATATGAATTTTGATCACATGATGACCATGGAGATGCTGCAATGGTCATGTGAAAAATGGTCTTACTTTTTTCAATATCACTGTAACTTTAAACAGTTGCTAAATGAACTGTTGTAAGTCAAGTATTATCTGTATATCCAGCTCAAGCAAGATTTTTGCATATCTGGAAACACAGCACAATTGTATTCCGGCTAAAAGTGAAACAGAAAATTGAAACCATGTGGCCTGGAAATAGATTAACATTAATTATATTCTTTAAATGCAGATAACACATACAATTTCCTGGTTTTTTATTTCTTTTAAATTACAGAAAGTCATATTCATGATGATGATGATGTTCTTCTAATGATTTTTTTTAATTTAATAGATTTCTGTAGGTTATTTATAGGTTCCATTAGTTGATTTTTCTCACCAATTTAACTTTTTTTGATAATTACAAAGAGAACCTCTTGAACAAGAGTTACAAAAATCACATTATAAAATATTATTATAATGTAAGCAGAACTGGAAATGCAAACTTTAAATGAGATTTTGCACATATTTATTTATTTAGCACATAGCATGAAATATATGCAACAGTAGCAATAGTAAGGATATATAGAGGAACACTTAATAATATAGTACACATACAGTTGAGATGACATGGTCAATTTTTTAAGGCATAAGAAATTCAAGAAGTCATAAATTATAAGCTATATTTTAAATTTTGTTAGTCCATGTAAATAAAAAAAGTGTTCTGTATGTTAATTTCTAGGACAGGGATCTTCAAAATTGATAGCTTTAAGACTTGTAGATTTCAACTCCCAGAATTCCTCTTCCAGTCACATTAGCTCAGGAATTCTGGGAGTTGAAGTCCACAAGACTTAAACTTTTATTTATTTTATTTATTTATTTTTATTTGTTGATTGCTTACAAGATAATAGGTATAAATAAAACATAGTTATGAATACATGGATACATATAAATATAAATATAAATATAAATATAAATATAAATATAAATATATATATATATATATATATATATATATATATATATATATATATATATATATATATATATATATATATAATCTTAAAGAAACAATAGGAGAGGGATGGTAGGCACGTTGGTGCGCTTATGCATGCCCCCTACAGACCTCTTAGGAAAGGGGTGAGGTCAATAGTAGACAGTCTAAGGTTAAAGTTTTTGGGGTTTGGGGAAAAAAACACAGAGTCAGGTAGAGTATTCCAGACATTGACCACTCTGGTGCTGAAGTCGTGTTTCCTGCAATCAAGTTTGGCGTGTATTAGATCATTGTAGTTTTCTGTGCTTCGGTTAGGAAATACTGGGCATGATCCATTGCTGTTTATAAATACTGAGCCAATTCTAAAACAATTTGGAGGCAATCTTGGTACTAAACAGAATATAAATATTTATATTGATTATCTGCCCCTAACTTGGTTTTTCAGGTCTTCCAATGATGCACCCATCACCATTGTAATTGATTTTATTCAGTTTGGTGCTAGCTTCCCTCTTCTTCACCTTCCTTCCACCTTTCCCTATACTACAATCTTCTCCACAGAGCTAAGTCTTTGCATAATGTGGCTGAAGTATAATAATTTTAATTTTTTAATTTGTGCCTTGAATGAGAACTTTGATTTATTTGATGATCCTGATCTAATTCTCAGGAATCTTCCAATTTCAAAGGAATCAATATTTTTCCCACCGCTTCTTCAAAGTTATTGCCCAAACTTGCAATCCCTTTTTTGCAAGTAAGATAGAGTCTATGCATTGAAACCCAACTTCTATATGTGCAGAAGTCCAATCAAACTGAATTTCTCTTCTTTTTTTTAATTTATGTGCTTCTAATCACTAGTTTTGATGGAGGGATGATGGTGTTCTATCTGCTCTGCTTCAGTTTTCTTGTTGTTGTTGTTGTTGTGATATTTAAACTATGTTAATTTTAGAGACTTTTCTCACCTCTGCTTGATTTATTTTCAGACAGGATTAGATCTTTTTAGCTTAGAATATATTATTTTTTCTCATTGGCAAGATTCACAAAGAAGTTCCTGATACAGATAGCTTAACACTTACTGAGTAAGAAGTTCCCTCTGAATATTTTGTGTACACTAATAAGGCCCTTGTCGCCCCCAAGAGGACAGATAAAAATAATATTTCTTCTTCTTGGAATCCTCCAAGCAGAATTCCTTCAATTCTTTCTAATTTCCTCATTCCCATTCATTATTACAGTTCCATATTGATCTCATAGGATGCTATCAGGAGAAGAATGTCAGAAGGAAGAGACTAGATAAGGAAGTGTATCTTAGCTAGACCAGAAGTTCAAAACCCTCCCAGTCCCTATTTTCCCTGACCGGCAGAAATGTACAGACAATCAAAAATATCAAATTCCTCTCCTCTTGGTTCTAATGAAAAGGAAATCATCCAGGGGAAAGAGGGGGAATCACTGCTAGTGCAAGAAATGTAGGATTTTAAGTAAAGCAATTATTTTGTTACTGAGAGCACATGACTTTGCTTAGGGAGGGAGGGATGGGGAGAAGAAGGAAAGGAGAGAGGCAAGAAGGGAAGGATGGAGGAGGAGGAGGAAGGATGGAGGAAGGAAGGAGGGAAGGAGGAGAAAGGGGGAGGGAGGGAGGAAGACAACACGCACACACAAAAACTAAATCAGGTTTGCTTATTTGATAGAACTTACAGCATAAGTAGACCTTGACTTATGATTACACTTAAGCCAAAATTTCTATGTGAGACAGTTGTTAAATGAGTTTTGCCTCATGTTATGGCCTTTCTTGCCATAGTTATGAATCACTGCTGTTGTTAAGTTAATAACACAGTTGAATCTGGCTTCCCCACTGACTTTACAAAAAGTGATCATGTGATCCCAGGACACACTACAACCACCATAAATGATACAAGCCAGTTGCCAAACATCCAAATTTTAATCATGTGATCTGCAGAGGTTGCTGCAATGGTCATAAGTGTGAAAAACCATTATAAGTCACTTTTTTCAGGTTGTAACTGTGAATGGTCTCTAAACAAATGGTTACAAGTTGGGGACTATTTATATTTGACCACGTATCTCACATAACAATTCTAGACATCTCACAAAAATAAATAAAAACAGAGATTAAAAATAAAGCCACCTTTCCCAACAAGTCCCACATCCAACAGTTTCCTGTCTCATCCGCCATCCTGCTGCTTGGAGGAAGAGTCAGGTCTTCAGGCTAAAGTGGTAATTATATACTTTACACCAGGGGAAAAAAATTCAAGTAGGAAAATTTAGTGTAATGAAACAGGACCTAACTATAAACACACATGTGCATAATTATTGAGGGATCATCTACCTCTGCCTGCCCAGTAAGATCAGACAAAGTGGATGCACTCCAGGACATTTTTTATCAAAATGTCATTTTGGGGATTAATAGAAGTTGTCTTCTTTGTTGCAGCAACCTGGATCTTTTCCCTGGTCCTACAGATGAGCTGTTGGTTGTTCCCTTCCTCTTCCCTTCCCTCCCCCTCCCCCTCCTTCCCTCTCTGCAGTAGCTCAGTAGTTAAGACTCTGGGCTTGTTGGATGGAAAGTCCAGGTTCGAAACCCGAGCATCACGCATCCAGGTGAGCTCCCATCCTCACCCCAGCTTCTGTCAAACTAGCAACTCAGAAGCATTCAAGTGGAAGTATATAAATGGCTACCACTTTGGTGGGAAGGTAACAGCACTCTGTGATGACATGCTGGTCACATGACCATAGAAATGTCTTCGGACAGTGCTGGCTTAGTACTGCCCCCTATAGTCAGTAAAAACTAATGGAGTAAAATCTATAGAGACGCCTTTACTTTTTTTCCCTCACTTTTTAATAATTTTATTAAAATTTTATTATAATAAATTTTATTTTAATAATTTTATTAAAATGTTATAAAAGAAGATAAAAACTAATGCAAAATAATAAGTAAACCAAGAAAAAAGAAAATTAAAGAAATTAAAGAAAATAGTAAAAGTGGAAGAAAGGAAAAGAGAGAAAAATGGTGTTTGATTTTCTTTACAACAGTTTTAAGTTATCTTCTTTCCATTTCATTGTCATTGCTTTTTAGTATGAGCCACACAGAGTCACTCGGAATCCAGTGGCCTCTAAACCTAAACAAACAAATAAATAAACCCAAGCAAACAAATAAATACTTGGATCAATTTCAGATCTGATCTCCCATTCATTGCTAAACATAAAAACATCCAGAAATAATGGATCCTACTTTAAAAACAAAATAATAATCCTTGGTTCTATTTTTTTTCCTAGCAAAGATACTTTCCTGAATTTTGGCTCTATGTCTTATTGAAATATTTTTCCCTTATTTTGACCAGAGCTCTATATAACTCAAAAGCCAGCACTTTACATGCATTAGATTTTGAGGGGCCTAATAGAGGCCACCATCTGTGCTATGTTCCTCTATTTTCTTCAGCAAATAGGGAAATAACCACCTCTGCTCCAAGCCACAAAAGGAACTGCGGCTCACTAAAATTAGAAGGTACTGATAGAGGCCGTGAGAAAGCAGATTAAAACATGGTCTCTCTGAAATTTTGATAATGCATACAATTCCTGGGAAGTTAAAAAAGACAAGAAAATCCATGCATGAATTTTCTCTTGAGTGGCATTCAGCAAGTTTGAAACAACTTTCACAGTAGCTCCCTTCTCAAATCTTTGCTGATGGCTTCTTGAAGCCTTATAAACAGCCCCTGTGCAAAGCTGCACCTTCATACAGAAGGACAGAGCCATACAGAGAACACACAAGCACACCAGGGTGTTGCACATTTCTATCCTCCCATATACAGTAGAAAACTAGGAACAAACTTGCCTGCGAGGAAACAGCTCCCGGTTAGGCACTGTCCTGCCATCTTGCAAGTGGAAAACTTTGATTGACAGGGGCAGGCTGGTGTGAAAATGGGGGAGGCAGTGTATGTATTTTGTTGCCAACAAAGGTTAAGTATGTATGCCAACTGGGGGACATGTTTTAGGCCCCATAACTGCCACAAGGAGGCAGCATCAACCTATTCCAGGAATAGATTCTCCATAGAGAAACAGCTGGTCAAATTGTTAAGCATAAATTTGTCCTTACTCCAAAATCTGCTTTCATTTAAATAGCGTAGGTAAGATAATACAGAGAGGCAGTCAGCATTTAGACAACATACGTATTATGTTAGGATATCTGCACAAAGTGCTAAATGTGGTTATGTTAATCAATGTTGGGGGTGCGGCAGGGTGGAGTAGGCAGAGGGTTTTACTTTGCTGTGTAAAGTAGTTCAAAACCTCAAATCCAGAAAATGAGTAATTTAATAACCCAATAATGTCCCATTGCTGGACTATAGGCCTTCGAACATATGTATTCAACATGCATTTATTAAGTACTACCTTCTTCTAATCCCAGCCCAAAACTGAAGCAGGCTTAAGTCACCCTTGGCTTTACCACTGTTAAAGTGATGGTTTCCTCTTTGAGCTGGCAAGCATCCAATAACAGTCAAAAGGTGTGTACAATCTGCTTTGTTATCTACAGGTGGTCCTCAACTTACAGTTGTCCATTTTTGTTTTGAAGTTACAACAGACTTGTAAAAAGTAACTTATGATGCATCCTCAAAGTTACAACCATTGCACCATCCCTTTGGTCATAGGACTGCAATCTGTGTACAGGACTCACATTTACGATATTTGCAATATCATGAGGTTATGTGATCATAATTTGCAACCTTACCAGCCAGCTTTTCACCAAGCAGTCAATTGGAGAAGCAGGATTCACTTTTAACAATGTGGTGATTTGCTTAATGACAATAGTAAAAGGGTCTGATCACAATATGACTTCCTTAATGATCATATTGCTTGGAGACTGAAATTCTGGGAGTACCTGTAATTACACTGGAGATGAAACAAGGTAAGCAGGTAGAAGAGGAATAGTGTTACTGACCATGTCATACAGATGGCAGTTCATGCCTTCTTTCTGGTCCTGCATCAATTTCATCCACAAACATCAACTCCACGGTGTCTCTCCACTCTGACGACGAGACAGAGAAATGATGGTGTGCGTGTCATGATGTGATTACACCACAACTGGATGGTGAGCTGGCATTGTTGACAACATCAGAGTTTACTCTGAATACTACTGGCCTCATCTGCTGCCATTCTTCTGTGCTCTCCTAAAGCAGTTAAATGTACCATCACCATTCCAGGCCCATCAGGCTTGTATCTTCGCATTAGTCTGCTCAGCCAGCAGTATTGTCAAGGTTTTAACCTTAAGCCCCTTTTCAATTTTGCACAAGGTTAAAATAGCATAAAAGTTGAATTGTCTAACAGTGAAAAATGTGGTCTGAAGGACTAAAACAGTGGAACACCTAACCATCTCCCTTTCCTTGCCCCCTTGACCCAGAGGAATCTGGAAATCAGCATTTATTGATTTTTATATAAGGGAAGGGAAGGAAGGAAAGAAAAACCCTAAGTAAAAAAAATGTTGCTTGTAACTCTACTTTCTTCATGCCTCCATTCTTCTTCTTAAAGCATTATTCAGTGCCACATAGGTAGCCTTGAGCTCAGGAGGAAAGGCAACTTATCAATCTAACAAATAATAAATACTGTATCCTGTATGACCATATAACTCTCATATTGGACTACAACAGAATGAGCTGCAGGACACATACTAGATCAGGGGTGTTAAACTCAAGGCCTGGGGGCTGGATCTGGCCCACGGGGTGCTTAGATCTGGCCCTTGGGCCACACTGGAAACAGAAAAGGACTGGCCTGCAGTGCTTCTGCCAGTGAAAATGGAGCTTGGGAGGGCCAAGGGTGGCTCTTGCAAGCTCTGTTTTCACTAGCAGAGGATTGCAGGAGGCTGTCACACCCAAAATCAAAGCTCGCAAGGACCATGGGGGGCCTTCCTGAGCTCCATTTTTACTGACTGAGGATGGCAGGAGTCATCGCAGCCAAAAATGGAGCTCGGGAGCCCCTTTTCGTTGGCAGAATGTTCGGGTCACCTCAGGCACCCCTGACATGAGTGACATCGAGGTGGCCACACCCACCCTGGCCATGCCCACTCTGCCCCCCAAGGTCAAACACAATCCTGATGTGGCCCTCAATGAAATCAAGTTTGATACTCTTGCCTTAGACTGATACCCAGCCTTTCATCAGGAACTCAAGGCTGCATAAAAAGCATTCCCCCCGCCAGCTTTCCCCATAACAATCTCCTGAAACAGACTGCGTTGAACGAGAGCACGGGTCCAAAATCACCCAGGGAGCTTCTTTAGCTGGAGATGAATTAGAAGCTGGGTCTCCCTGATCTTGGTCCAGCATCTTCATCACTGCACTCCATTGGCTGTTGGCTAAGAGCAAGGCAGCAGCCCAAAGTCAATCATGGAGCTTCCATGGCTGATGGCAGACTACACCACAGTGGCTCTATCAGCATCCTTCACCTTTTAAAAATTAAATGAATTTATTTTTCGTATTTGTTTTCATTTGTATTCAAAATACTTGTCTAGTCTGGACTTAAGTAAACCCAACCAGGGTGTTACTGCATTAGCTATGGAGGACTAGAGACTAATCATTCATTTTACTTAGTTTGGTTTAGTTCTAGTCCATAAAGCTTAAGTCATAATAATGTATATTCACCATAATACTTTTATGGTATCCTCTTGCAAACTATACAGTTCTATGTAATTTGTATTCTTTGTCTTGCTTTTGTGAAGTTTATAATATCAATTAATATAACTGTTAACTTGGGTGTAGCATGTCACATGAATCTAGTCACTAGATCTTAAGATGTTAACATATCTTTTAATCAATAAATAAGCACTCACCTAGTTGTCAATATGCATTTTTATTTAATTAAACCCACTTTCCTGAAATTATTAGCAGAACCAATAAAGCATATGCATGCTTTAATGTAACTAAAGATCTGAAAACCAGGACAGGAATATATAAATAAAACCATACTTTTATTTTACATTAAAATAAAAGTTAAAGAATATGACATCATATATATACTAATACTCCTCGACTTACGACCACAATTGAGCCCCAAGTTTTTGTTACTAAGTGAAAAGTTTATTAAGTGAATTTAGGACCATTTTATGACTTTTGCCATAGTTGTTAAGTGAATCACTGCAGTTGTTAAATGAATCTGGCTTCTCCATTGACTTTGCTTGTAACAAGGTCCCAAAAGGTGATCACCTGACCCCAGGACACTGCAATCGTCATAAATATGAGTCGATTGCCAAGCATCTGAATTTTAATCACGTGATCACAGGAATGTTGCAATGGTTGTAAGTATGAAAAATTATCATGTCACTTTTTCAGTGCTGAATAACTCTGAACAGTCACAAAACTAAATGAACTGCTGTAAGTCGAGGACTACCTACAAATTAAGCATACATACTCAACAATCATAATACATACCCCTTAAAAAGCCAATGTTGTGCCAGATATTAATCTTGAAAGTTCCCAAATATTTGCTCCTGAAATTCATCTCCATCATCTCAGCTTACAGTTAGGAAAAATATTGGAGAAATAAGAAATAGCTTGGAGAAAAATTTTGTCTCTGCCAAAGCTTTCCTTTCTGTTAGATTCTCCCAGAAAGTGTGAAAAAAGTACTTCCACTTTGCATTTAATATGTTCACACTGCATCATGTTAAGGCCAACAAAAGGATATACTGTATTTTTAAAAAGAAAAAAAAATAAGGCTTTCCCCCCCACTGTTTTTCCCCCTGTTTTATCATATTATAAAGACAACAGTACATTATATTTCCAGGAGTATTTAAATACTGTTGACTGGGGATTATTAACACTGCTGTTTAGATTAACTTTAAAGATAAAGAAAAAAAGGAAGTTGATGTTAATATTGACCAAGAGTTCTAAAATGTTAATATTGATAAGCATGAGATTAATGGCATTGATAAACAACTGAAAAAATATATTAAATTATTTATTATACAATAATCTTAAATTTAATGGTTAATACTAAAGTCTCCATTATATTGTTACAGATTATTGTTTATGCATATAAAAAAATAAAAAGAAGAAAAAAAATTAAGCTAGTTGGTTTCTAATTTCCCCACGGTACCTTTACCAGTGTATGATGCTACAGCATAAGCCTATTGAAAGCAAATTGTAAGTCAGTGTTTCTTCCTATTGGGTAGAATTTCTGTAATTAAAATGAAAGTGTTGCCAAAGTTATTGTTTTTATTTCAGAATTCACCAACATTGACCCCTGACACTCTATATAAACAATAGCAAAATGACACTTGTAAATTCATACGGCAAGGAAAAAAATCCATGGTTAGATGCAAACTACTGCAAGATGCTAAAGAAAGATGAGGTTTGGATTTACCAGATTTGAAAGAGTGGGTGATTCTCTAAAACAAGGGACTACTTGACTTAGAGGGCCATGAACTAAGATTTAGATGGCATGCCTTCTTACGTTGTGACAATGTTAAAATAAATGTTGATTTTAAGAATCATTTTGTTAGGATGCCATCCTAGGTGGCTGGAATAAAAGAAAAATAAAGCTGTCTTTGGGTGTCACCTCAGGAAGTTTCCTTTAGAAAAGAAATGATGATGTTGCCAAACCAATGGGCTTAGGGTCAAATAATATTTTTTAATCAAGGAGAATCTACTCTCAAGTCCAAAGAGTTAAGGTCAAAAGGACATGTATATTATTGATTTATTTACTTACAATTGAAAGAAAGATTCAAACTACCACAAAAAGTTATGATTTTATAATAAATGAATTTGAAATTGTATTTTGTGGCAATGATTCACATGTTATTGTGAAGCTTTATATATTGTTCCTGAAACTGAATTTGGAGAATGAATATGTGAAGCACTGTGTAAATCAATGGGCAAAGATTGTTGGATATAAGTTAATGTTTGAACAGTTGGAAAACATGTGAATGAACAATCTAAAATTTATAATGAATATAATCTTTAAAAAATTATAAAATAATGTACTGTTTATATTTAACACCTGATATTGTAAAAGAATACATATATAATAATATCTAAAGGTATTTCAAATGTATACTGAAAATGTAAAGAAAGTATTTTTTTACCATCTTTGGTGGACCTCTGACAATGCAAAGATGCATGGAGGTAAAATTCATATTTTAACCCAGAACAGTCATAAAATCCAAGCCAGACACATTTTTTTAGGTTTAATGGACAAGGTACAACTTGAAAAAATATGGAATTTTGTTATTTATGTTGATGGCAGTGAGAATTGCTCCATATGCAAAAATGGAAAGATACATTAATTCCCATATTGGAAGAATGTCTGGATAAACTAATGGAATGAGCAGAAATGACCAAATTAACTGCTTTAATCAAGCAGTTTAATCTTTTCTTTATCAAATAAGTACATACAATTTAAAAGTAAAATACTGGGGCTGTAGTTACTATTATTTTTATTCTGTTGAGATGAAAAGTGTCAGAATGCTTTATTCCCCTTTCCGTTAGTCCATACTTTTGTCTGTTTGTCTCTGTCTCTATCTCTCTCTCTTCTCCCTTTCTCCATTTTCCTATTATCTTAAGTTTTACTTGTACTTTATATTTTGATATGTTTAATAAAATTATAATAGCAAGTCAGTATATCTGAAGCTTGGCAATTTTAAGACTTCAACTCCCAGAATTCCTGCACCTAGGATTCTGGGAGTTGAAGTTCACACATCTTAAAGCTGCCAAACTTTAGAAGCACTGCTATAAAGGTTAACATTTTGCCATTCTGTGTAGTATTTGAAATAATGTATATATGGAAATCATGCTTTCCTGAATTTGGTTAAACATCTGTTGTGAATATATACTGTTAATTTTGCTATTGCTGCATATACTCCAAGGTTTAAGATTTAAGCTTCTTAACTGGTTATAAAGAAGAAACTCTGCAAAGGATCCAGAATACAGAGCTTAGATGAATCAGTGAAAGTGGGAAGGACTTGTTTAACTTGGACAGGTTAAGACAATGAATGGCCAGATCACTGTTTTCATCATTAGATTGCTTTTGTTCTTTTCCCATCAGACGTTCTGTGGAAATTACTCATTTGGATGCTAAAATGTACACAAATTGTGGGTGTATCTCCAAAGAGTGCTTCACTTATACAAGTCATGTAAAATATATATATAGCTGCAATAGCTACTATCTCACAGATTATATTCAGAGAAAGTAAGAGTTAACACTTCAAAAGAATAGGGTTTTAGTGTGCCCTCCATTCTTTCACTCAGATCAATTCTCTGACAAAATTAAGATGTTTTGAAAGGGATTCTAGAGTCCCTAACATCTGAACATGATTCTGAGGGGTAACACAATAACTTCCATGCACCATAAGAGATGGTTAAGGGAAAACCTGCCTGAACAAAAATAAAACCAGAGCTGTTGCAAGCAAAATAAGAGACCTGAAAAGAATGTGGTTTCATTCTGGGACATCTCTGAGCAATCCAAACAAGATACCTGCAGGAACTAGTTTTCGTCTGATGTCTTAAATTAAGCATGTTTGAATCATGTAGGTCACCAAGGGTTACTTTTAAAACTTCTTGCAAAATGAATAGACTGTCCTACTGGGAAAGCTGCCCCTGCTTTCCATAAGGATTTGAGTCATATAATAATCTCAGAATTATTTAGTTGAAACAATGGACCTTGGCAACAAACCAGCCTCCGGATGAAGAAAATACTAAAACCTACACAGACGCAGACCTACATTTTGTGATTGGAGATCTGTCACCCAATCCGATATATATTCAACACTGTGCTCCAACTGCAGTTCCGTGATCACTGAGCTTGGGCAGTTTACAGAATTAAACATCATGTTTAGTTGGTTAGTTATAAAGAACATAAAAAAAGAGGAAGCAATGACGTTATAAAGCAACCTGTGGATCCAATTGCTGAAAACGGTGGTGCAGTTTTCTTGACTGAGCAGGAAATCCCTTGAAATCTGTAACAGAGACCCTTAAAGCGGATTGAACATCGTTTTTAAAAAAATGACCGGGTGGGGGTGGAAATCTTTGGAGACGATATTAAAAATAATAAAGGCAACCTCCGCAAAATGAACGGCTGCTCCTGCTTTGTCTTTCAGCCTTAAAAAGACTACAGTAATGACGCGCATCCCTAATAACTGGAGAAAGGGGGTTGCTAAGCTAACCCAAAGCCTATTAGTAAAACAGTTAGACTCCTTCGCGTCGACTACAGTTGTCGCAGCTGCGCGCAAAATGTGTTTGTGTGTGTGTGTGTGTGTGTGTGTGTGTGTGAGAGAGAGAGAGAGAGAGAGAGAGTATATATCTATATTTACGTACGCGTATATACCCTCGTCTGCTCTAGGCCCTCCGTTACCATGATCCGTCTATATTTAGGTCAGCGAGCCTCTCCTGCCCCCGTCTCTTAAGGAGGAATGCAGCGGGGCAGAAGTACATCCAGGTCGCAGTGAAAAACACTAATCCACCTTTACAGAAAAAGAGAAGGGGTCGCAGATTTCCTTCTGCTTTCTGGAAGCGAGTGAAAAGGTCCAACAGCAAGCTAAAGAAGAAAAAACGACGCAATATCTTTTTGGCATCATTGCGCATTCTGTTTTGCTAGAGTTGGGACCAGAATAACAACAGCACAAAGCGAATTAGCCGTTTAGCAAAGCTTCCAGACATGTTGTTGAGGTGTAAGACAAGTAGGCAGGCACTAGCCAGTATTATTGAAATCTGCCAGTATGGTTCAGTGGGAAAGGCAGAGACATGGAAAGAAGGATATAGAAGTAGGAAGTCACCAGTTTTTTTGGATTCAATGGGACCACTTCTCAGCACAATCAGGGCAGCCTGGGGGACCTGGGAATTCGTTACCAGCTGCCAAAGCCCATAAATTTACATTATTATTATTGTTTTATTTATTATTTATTTTATTTATATTGCCACCTATTCACCCATGGCAATTCGAGGCAGCTTACAGAATGTAAAACCATATTTAAAATAAAATAAAAATAAAAACTAACAAAAAGAATCAAATAAAGTACAATAGAACAAAATCTGGAAAAAAATAAATTTAAAAAATGTATTAGTTTTGCTGGATTGATGGAGGTTCTACTCTCATATGAAGGTTGTAAATTAAGGGGAAGCAGCTCTATAGTATGGAAGAACAAGGATATAAATTAGGCTGGGAAATTTTGAGAATTGTTGATCCAATTTATCTAGATAACATAAGACCTCTTCACCAGTAAACCATGGCAGGAGTTATAGTCTAACACATCTGGACAGCAATGAGCTGGGAGAAGCTGAGTATCACAGTACAATAACCTCTTGCCCTTCTGATGGACTGAGTTACAGTTTGCACTGTCTCCAGCTTTATGACCAAAGATAATCCCATGTGAACTGCATTAGTTCACTTTTGAAAACTTTCCATACCAGTGTAGCTGATCAGTCAATCATCAATCGGAATAGAGCTGGAAGAGATGATTGGAGGTCTTCTAATCCTTTTCCCATACTCTCCTTGGTCTATGTTTCCTAGCTTTAGCGCCTATCTCTGCTCAACTGGATTTGAACCAACCATGACTGATGCCAATATTGGAAATATAAATCGGGGCCAGTCGATAATTCTGAATGGGGGAACGTCCCAAAACTTCAGAAGGTTCCCTGGATTCCTGCATGAAATACATCATCTTAAAGGCGTGCTGTCCAAGGGCTAAACAATCTAGATATCCAGCCATAGCCACCCCAGTAACCACCCATGCATTATTTTATTTTATTCATAATTTTATTCATCATTCATATTGTTTTTAAAATAATCCACTGCTCTGATGTTTCATATGCTCATTTTATATACTGTTTTTGTGGATTTTATGTATCTCTCTATTATGGAGAGCAGAGGGGAAGGGAAGGAGGGAGGGAGAGACAGAGAGAAAGAAAGGGAGGGAGGGAGGGAGAGAGAGAGAGAGAGAGAGAGAGAGAGATCTTGCCTAGGTTTAGGAGCTTCATAGTTTTTACATCACCTAACTTTCTACCATACTCCCCACAACCCTGATATGTGTAGGATAAGTCTCACACAGCCTACTGTGTGAGAAAACAGAGCTTAAAAAAAGAAAGGCATTTTGAAGAGCCTCTTTCTGGCCCAAAAACATTGAGCTGTATAACTAACGAAATCAGCTCCTCCCTGCTTTGGGGGGACTACATTAATCTCATAAGGGGCTAAATAGAAATAGATGTTACTTTTAAAAGGAAAAAGATAAAAAATAATCTTCTTTAACTCTATTGTTACATGCAGAATAACTAAAGCTGAATGAAATAAAAATATAGCCCAGCCCTACTTCACAGGGTTGCTGGTGTGGGGTAAATAGGAGAAGGAAAGAGTATAAGATATGTTTGCGATCTTGAATTGTTTATAAAAATAATAAAGCTGTGATATAAACAAATAAGGCTGTTAAAAACACAAAGTGTTTTAAAGGAACTTCTAGTACAGACATATATTGAACTTGAGGCTCTGAGCAAATTACAAGATTATGCTAGTTTGTTCTTCTTTAGAACTAACTTGGATCATAGTTCCACATTATAAAAAACGATACCGTGATTGGATTGGATTGAATTGAACTAAAGAGACAGTACTGGATATCCAGGAAGCAACCAATTCATCTTAAACAATAAATAAATAAACTTTAATGTAGTTCTTAACTAGTGGCTTCCTAATTCCTCTAGACTAGAAAACAGATCTTTAGGATGCATATTATCCTATATTAATTTGTTATCCAATTTTAATCAGAAGTTGAGGAAAAATCTTCTCCTCCAGTTACCTCACCACAAACCTAGTTGGTTTTTTTTTCATCTGCCTGTGTTTTTCAAAGGTAAAGTTCTTCCTTTCTAGAGAAATGGGAAATTTCAGGCAATCTGACTTTATACATGATAAACAGGACATACAACTGTCCCTTGTGCTGACATAAATTTCATTTCTGAGATGAGGGAGTGTGGGTAGACACTGTGATAACTCTTCATGTCAGGGTGCAATGGCAGCTTGGCTGCCCATGCACAACTGTCACAGTCTGTTAAAGTCTTCCTCCTGCTGCAATTAAGCACAAGGAAGTGAGCATTACGGTAGATCTGTAGTGGAGCCAGAGGTCCCCTTCCCACAAGCCATGGTTGCAGTCCAATGAATCATTGTCTTCATCAGCCTATAAAAAAAATTTCTTTTTCCAGCATACAAGACCAAACGAGTTGTCCCTCTTCGTACAGATATTACAGAACGATAATTTAACAGGGCTGTCTATAGAACTATTTCTAGGCTTGGTTGAAACACAGACCGGGTTTGTACTACATGAGATGGGTAATAGGGTCTAGAGGAGGGCTGCCAAACTTGTGGGCCACAGGCCGGATGCGTCACGCCCATGCCCAGTTTAGCAAAAGGGAAAAAATTCCCAATATGCAGTGATGGGATTCAAAAAAATTTACTACCTGCTCTGTGGGTGTGGCTTGGTGGGCGTGGTGTGGTGGGCATGGCAGGGGGAGGATACTGCAAAATCTCCCCCACTCAAGGGGAAGGATACTGTAAAATCCCATTCTCTCTCCACCACACTAGCCTGCTTTTCAGCTCCGTTCTCTTGTGCAGGGCAACAAAAGAAGACCCAGCCAATCAGCTGGGACCCTGGAGGCAGAGAATAGATGGGGGCGGGACCATCAGAGGTGGTATTTGCTGGTTCTCTGAACTACTCAAAATTTCTACTACTGGTTCTCCAGAACTGGTCATAACCTGTTCAATACCACCTCTGCCGATACGTCATGCAACGCCATGATGACGCGTGTTTGACAGCCCTGGTGTAGAGGAACTCCATCATTGTCTTCCTGTGTATGCCTAAAGCTATTCCAATACTCCATAATGCAGTTTATTGGTCTTGGCATTGCATATTTTTGAAAAATGACTGTGGGTATTGTCCAGGTTTGTTTGTATCCAACATACACCTACTTTATCCATACACCCAGACTAGAGCAAGCACCCAGACCATTCAGTTCACTTAGCAAAAAAAGTACAGTTTAACGTTCTCAGCAAACATCATACCAGTAAACTGGAACAGTGGAATAAAACCAGGCTAAAGCAGGGGGAAAAGGACAGGAAAAACAATGAGAAGTTTATGTGATGTGTTGGTATCTTTATATAATCAAAAAGGGAAAAACTTTTCAGGCTTGAAAAAATATTGTGGATAATTTATACGGATCATCCCAAAGAGAAAAGCATTTGGTGTTACTG
Organism: Pseudonaja textilis; assembly: GCF_049901715.1. Taxonomy (NCBI): domain Eukaryota; kingdom Metazoa; phylum Chordata; class Lepidosauria; order Squamata; family Elapidae; genus Pseudonaja; species Pseudonaja textilis. The sequence continues at coordinate 100,296,277 of NC_142008.1, read as the reverse complement.
GCCTTGAGCCTGTCCCCCACACATCGCAGCAGCAGAAAAGAGATGTAAAGTAGGACATCTTTGTCTCTTCTGCCCCATTAAAGAAACAATGGTGAATAGGGCTAATGTCTTCAACACATATTATATAACCACAGCAATTAAGTTTTATTCACCTGGGTTTCAGTTTTAGCTTATTTTGTGAATCCAGCCATTGGGAAAATATGTTCTGACAATCTGTGAAAAGAATAAAAACTTCACTTTTGACAATTTAAAAGGAGAGAAGGGGAGGAGAGGAAAAAGAGAAAGAGGGAAGGAAAGAAAGAAAAGGAAAAAAGGAAAAGAGAAGGAAGAAGGGAGGGAGAAAGGAAAGAAAGAAAGAAGAGAGAGAGAGAGAAAAGAAAAAGAAGAAAGAAAGATTTATAGCCAAGTACCAATCTACTGTCATATCACTTAGTTATTATTTTTTCATGATTGCCTAGTCCAATATCCAAAATTCTCTGGGGGAGCTCTCTGAGCCTACTTCTAAATATATTGGACCCACAAGAAAGCAAAATATAAAAACCTGACTGATTGGAAGCATAGCTAATTCTCTCTCATATAAGTAGAAAAAAATGCTTCAAACTGCTTACAAGAAAAAGAAGCAGGCTGCTCTTGTTTCTTGAATGCACATAAAACGTGTAACATTCATATTGTATTTTAATTGCATCTCATTCCTCTGTCCCTGTTTTATTTTCCCTGCTCTATCTACTTTAAAAATAAAATAAGTTGGAGAAAGAGCAATCGGGAAATGAAGCATTCCTTAAAGCAATTGATTTTGGAGAAAGAATTTCAGATACAAGCTGAAGTCTAATTGCCCCCTCCCTCCAAAAAATAGATTAGAAAATAAATTAGTATCGGCAATTATCTCCATAGGGTGCATGTGAATGACTGCAGGACTGAAAACCTTGCATTTCTGTTACTGCTGTTGGTTCATAAATATATTGCGGTAATATTAGAATATTAGATCCTGGACAAACTGTTTCATTTCTACTTTTCTGATGGATTATGATTACATTTGTTTTCAATTACATGAACTCAAAAGTGAAAGTACAAAAATCATAGGGGCCTGAATTTTAAAGAGTTTAAAGGAGATTCTCAACTATTTCTCAAATACTTAGAGAATGATAGAGAAGGGCATACAAGTTAGATAACTTCGGGTGAACTTAAAGGCAATTTTTTCATTTAGATCCAAATGGCTTCTCACAATCAAGGTGAATGCAAATATTCTCAGACCAATTTACAAGAATTTCACCAGTATTTTCTTTAGGAAAAATAGAACTAAAGCTGATTTCCTTTTCCACCAAATTGATTGAGAATGAAACAGAGGAGGAGGAGGAAGAGGAGGAGTCATGATGATGATGGTGATTGAAATAAGTCTGCAAGCATGAAGTGTCCATTACTAACTACCATGACAGAAAAACAAGATATGAGCTGTGACAAACACACATACTATAGGGCAGTGAGGGCTAACCTTTTCGGCACCGTGCCAATACGGGTGCACATGCGCCTGTGCCGGAAACTGGAAGAGCAGTTCCCTGGTGCACACACACAGGAGCACTGAAATCTGACCTTCCAGTTTCTAACATGCATGCACACACAGGAACCCAGAAGAGTGTGTGTGTGTGTGTGTGTGTGTGTGTGTGTGTGTGTGTGTGTGTGTCTGTATGTTGGCAAATACTCCTCTATGCTGCCTGAAGGGGATATCGTTTAGATGGTATATCAAAAATGGGTATTTGAATTACAGAGCTTTGAGAGAAGGAAGGAGTTTGCATGAGCAGCAAAGCAGAAATTTCACTGTTGAGTGGGTGCAAAATGCTGGCAGCTACAAGCAAGAGTTGAGAAAGAAGAAAAAAATTTCCCCATGCTTTCTAAATTGAGACACACTCCTAAACCATTGGTCAGAAAGGAAAGACGTGAAAGGTGGATGACAGGCCCAAAGTCAGATAGTAACAATCTGTCCATGTTGCGCTATTCTGTTCTCAGTCATGTTTGCAATGGCAGTATTGCAAATCCTTTTCCACTATCCTCACCCCACATTTGCTGAACCAGGCAAACTTTGGAATTTTTGTACAGAACTCACCATTGTCTTCAAGCATGATTTACTAAATAATGCATTTAAGATTGTCTTTTGCCTTTCGTGTTATGAGAAGTGGCTTTCCAGGCCAACAGAACATTAGATCCAGTAAGTTAAAGAATTGCATTGTTAGAGGGCAGTGACCATAAACTCAACTGTGGATGGGGCCCAGCTAAGGTATGTCCCAATATTTGAAACAAACCCAGAGACTGTTGATTTTTTCTCAAGATAATAAAATGAATCAGAGTTGTAGCAATTTTCTGCTTTCTGCACAGAGGTGGATTTGAAGTGTAAGATGCAGATAGATAACTCAACAAGACATCCATAACAAATTACATTTATTGGTTCATCAGATATCCTCATAACTCATGTTTCTGATGAAGTTCTTGTTTAATGACCAAACCTTTGTATATCTGCCTTGTGGTAAAAGATTGTTATCTCCTAACCCATCTCGTAGCGATAGAAAGCAGCTCCCGTGAGTTAGGGACTTCAGGCAAAAGTGAGGGAAACTCCCCCAATCCATCGAGGGTCAAATTAGTGACCAATCGGGATTACAGATGTGCTCACATGATATGGACTACATTTCCCAGGATACCTTTAACTACATTTACTATGATGCATTCCCTTAAGGGGACAGCTCATAATTCCTAAGTAACTATCCAATTCCCATAGACTGGCTGGGACAGCACACGCCCCATCTGGAATTGTAAACTCCACTATTAAAAGAAGAGAAAACAAAAGGACTATAAACTAAAATAATCAGTAAACAGTAATACTATGAATAGCATATAACTATATAAATAAGATAAACAGTTGTTTTCTTAAGTTTTGCGGGTGCTTACATGTATGGCATTCAGCTTTGTTCGGATATTTTCCCATGTCATTGTAGTTGTGCTTTTAAAGTTGTAGCAATGTTTTGGCAGAATCTCATCTGCCATCATCAGGCTTCTGGTTGTGTCCGTCTGTGAGTCAGGCCCCCCACAGATTTTGCCGAAACGTTGCTACAACTTTAAAAGCACAACTACAATGACGTGGGAAAATACCTGAACAAAGCTGAATGCCATACAAAGATAAACAGTTAGCTATATAACTGAGAAAAACAGTAAACATTAATAAAGCATCAAACAAACCAAAGTATGCAAAGCTTGAGGTTCAATCTTCAAACTCGGCCTCTTGACAAGTCTGTCTTGTCACCTCTGGCAGCCTTTTAGAGTGTACAGGTACTCTTGGAGGCAAAGGTGAAAGTCTGGTGGTCGCTTCCATCGGCCTTTTAGGATTGGAATGGTACTCTTGCTTCCACTGTGTCAAAGGGCATTGGGAAGCTGTTGGAAAGGGTGTTGTGGAGGCATATGCCCGTGTAGAGCATCTGGAGGGACGTCTGGTGATTGCTTGCTACCATTTAGGTTGTCCTAGCAAAAGTGTACTAATTGCCAGCGGCCTTTTAGGCTGGAATGGCATTCTTGTTTTCGATGATGCTAAAGGGAATCAGAAGGCAGTTGGAATGGATGGTGCTAAGGCATTTGCCTGGGCTGGAGCCTGCATCCGATCGTCACTGACAATTCCTACGATTCCCCCATCCTAGTGGAGATTTGATGGCCACTGGGCCGTCTACATAGCTGCCAACTGACTTGGAGAAGAGAAAGGCACATGGGGCATTATTTCCCAGCAAGAGTAGGATATCAGCCTCCGGATCTAGAGCGGGAAAGTGATGAGGTGCTGCAAGGTGCTGTAGGTGAGGCATGCTACTTATGAACTCAGGTGTTGCGATCTGACTGCAGTCATTCAGTATCCTATCGCATTCAAATATGGGCAGTAGTGGGAACCAGGAACTTCCATCCAATGACTCTACGCAGAGTCCAGTAGCTCTCCTCCCTGCCGTGTTTCTTGGTCCATGGCACGTTGATACAGTGAAGTGAAGTGAAGTTCTGTTGCACTTCAAAGAGGTCGAAGAATGCAGGTCTGGCCAGGGTGCAGGTGCTTTGAGTGTCTATCCGCACGTACATTTTCATGGCATCTTCAGGGAATCCTTCAGGGTACACTTTGGCTAAACAGATGGAAAGACACAAACGAAGGCACGGTGAGTCGGCATGCAGTGCTATGCAGTTGACACTCATCCTTGATTTTGGTTGCTGTTTGGCAGTCTGCTGAGGAGCTCTGTGTGGTTTTGTTTTACGTTGAGCCTCCTTGTCTGAAGATATCTGTGGTGGCAGCTTGGAGTCTGGATGCAGCCCGGTCGGGTGCTGGCCACTGTTGCATAAGTTGCTTTGCACCTTGGCTGTGCAGTACTTGGACAGATGTTTGGATTCACAACACTTGTAGCAGTATTGGTACTCCCTTAGTAACTCTTTTCATTAGGTCAGTGATTTCGCTGCAAATCCAGTGCAGCTGTTCAGCGAGTGATGAGTGTGGTACATAGGACAAAACTGTATTCTCTTTGTGTTCGGAAATCTAACTTGGGTTGTATCTGATGAGTCCTCCCCCCAACTGTGTGTGGATGAGGAGTCAATCTCGGTATTATGGACAACCATGAAGTGTCTTTCCCTGGAAGTGTGCATAGGCCCTGAGGGCGATATATGGTTGTGGTTGTATATTCTGTCATTAGGAGGACTAACAACTCTGAGTCCATGGGCCCAGTGTGTGTTGCACACTGTTTCCTGGTGGGACACAAATTCTTCAAGAAGTGTGAAGGGTATAAAACAGTGGTGACCCTTGGCCATGAAGATGTCAGACAACTGGAGCCACTTTTCAATTAGCACCTGTGGAAGTTTTTGAACAATCTTGTTTTGTGTGTCGACGTGTTTGAGACAGGCGAATCCCGGTAAGTTGGGATCCCTTTGTGCCATTCTCAGCTGGACAAGTAAGTTAGCAAGGTCTATGATTTGGTGAGGCTTGTCAAAGGAATTTTAGGGAAACTATCCAAGAGTGTTGCTTCTACGTCCTCGGAAGCGCCATACAGTTCGTCAAGCCTTTTCCATGATAACTGTAGGGCAGCAGCTGGGTTATCTAAGTGGGATGCCAAAAGTGCCCTTGGTATGTCAGCAGACTGTGGCCCTAGCCATGCTATCAAGTGTCCAATTATTTCATTGGGGTTCAGGTGTGCCTCCTGAACGGGGTGCAGGAAAAGTTTCTTCCATACTAGATACTCGCTGCCTGGCTTGTCAGAGAATCTGTGAACTCTGTTAGTCTGCAAATTTAGCTTTCCACTCTGTACAGCCAAGTTTCTCCAGTAATCTTTAGCATTTGCTGAGTTGGGGGAAGGTATTGACGTAGAGGTTCTCCCCCTGGATTCTTGTAGGCTGGGTTTGGGTTGTAAGTCAACAATGGGTTGTAGTCTTCCTCCCAGTACTTACAGAGGATGTTGTTCTCCCATACTGGAGATGATGGTTGAGCATCACGCTGCTGTGTAGGCTGGGCACAGTTACCTTGTGGTGCCTGGGAGCCAGATTGGTATTGAAGTTGTGGCCGGAATGCTGCTGCCTGTGGATTGAGTGTGGCAGTTGTCGTTGATGGCATGTCAACTCATCGAGAAGTTGTTGTGAGCACTGGTGGGTTAAGTTGCTCGGCCAGCAGGGCGTGAGATGTTGCAGTAGGGTTGCTGGTGCTGGGAAGAGAATCTCGGACCTTAGTACGTACAACATCAATTGGGGAAGGTTTGCTGTTGGCGGGAAGTGAATCTTGTATTTTAGGTCGTACAATGTCAGTAGTGTAACTGATGTGTAGAGTCAGTGGTTGAGATTCATCCCTGTGCTTCTCTGGTTGTGGGAGACTGTTAGGCAACTGAGATGGTTCCATCTGTTTGTTTTGAAGTGAGTGCTGCTCATCCATGTAGGCCTTGACCCATGTATCTGGGCTCTCTTCTCCCAACTCTTCGAGGTTGAATTGGAGGGAGGTGTTGTCAGCCATTTTCCACCATGCTGTGGCCCATGCTGTCTTTGTTGATGAGTCTCTTCGCCGTTCAGCCAACTGCAATTTGTCCTGCACTGTAGCCTGAGCTTTGGCCATTTCTGCCTGTTGACTGGCCTGAGCTTTGGCCATTTCTGCCTGTTGAGCTGCTATTTCTGCCTTTTGCTGTGTCACCTCCTCTGTGGTGTGTAGCTCTGCATCTGCTACTGAAGCTTCTACTTCATCTTCTGCAGCCCATTCGGTGTAACTTGCTGCTTTGGAGGCCTGAGATGCACCACTATGATGGGAGGATGTTCTGGAAAGATAGTGAGAGCCAGCAGTGGAGAATTGGCGCGAGACACTGGAAACTACTGGTGATCTAGCCAGTTTGGGATGGAGGGAGGAAGGTTTCTTAGAATGGTGGGAAGAAGACACGTGTGATTGAGGAGCCATGTCGGATGTAGCCTGCTCCCTTGATGCTACTTCCTGCTGATGCGCATTGTGGAGCCCTGCCTGGAGGGCTGTCTTGCTTTCCTTGACACAGTCTTCACATTCCTTGTGAAACTTCTTGAAGTATTGGGTATGAGTTAGGAGTTTGGGGTCACCAAGTCTTGACTGGATGGACTTGAGGCTGTCTTCACAGCATCTCCACCATGCAAGAAGGGCATCTAGATCAACTAGCAATGTGCGGAGTTCCTCGGGAGGCAGCTTGTGTTTTGGGGCATCACAGATCTTTTCAAGCTTTGCCCATGAGTCTGTGTAGTGGCAATATTCTTTCTCCCAATCCTCTCTGAAGCCTGTCACCACGGGTGAGGTAAGTTTCCTATGTTGTCTGAGGTCGTAGGCCTTTTGAGGTATCACGGCTTCTCCAGGGGGTTGGACATTTAAAACTGGGTTTCAGGAATCAGGCTCCACATTTACAACAAGGGTGGGTTGAGGAATTGGGTCTTCTGGTACATCAGAGACATCTGTCATGGCTAGGAAGTTACCATGCTTCAAATTGGCAAAGGGAGAAATTTGGAAAATTTTAGTGGTTTTCCATGCAATTCCCTTTTTTTGTACTAGGGGGTGCTGCAAGCAGGTAGCAGAAAGTAGAATTGCTGCTGGATTTAATACTTGAGCATGTAGGTGGCACTGTAGAGTCTGGGCGATGCTAGCACAGCACACAATATGGCTGCTTCTAGGGTGCATTGTGAACTTGTAACACAAGGGGGCACTAGAGGTTGCATTGCGAAGTCTGAAGACTAGAGGACTGAACGCAGAAATATGCATAGTATAGTCTGAAGACTTGAGGGCGGAACGCAGAAATATGCCTATAATTGTCACTTGCTTCACAAGGTGGCAGCAGAGGGTCAGGAAGATGCTGTTGCTACACCCATGTTAGGTTGCAGTTACTCTTGGGACTTTTGAATTAAGTTGATTAAATTGTCCACAATAGTTTCAGGGAGATTTTTCTTTGAGCCCCAGATGTAGCAGTGGGCTGAAGAGAAAAAGAGGGGGGGACTTCCTTGCCCACCCTTGAAAAAATGGAAAAAATGGTAAGAATTCTTTAACTTCACTGTAAATTTCTTCTTGACCACCAGATGGGGCTGTAGACTGCTTTGCTTGAGTCTGATTTCTCTCTTTTGGGGGTGAGTCTTATGGCTATGAAGTTTGTTGATTGCCCAAAGGAATTTATTGCCTACTTCAGATGGTGCTGTAAGCTAATAGTTGAGTGTCAGCCGATTTCACTGGGAGGGAAAAATTCATTAGGAAAAATATTTCAGTAAGTTGCATGCATTGTGGCCATGTTATGCTTTTAATTTTTTAGTAAAGAGAGGAGAAGTGAAGAAACATTAGAAACAAAAGAAATTACTCCTTGAATTACTTTGTTCAAATAGCTTGCTTGAATCAGCCTTGTGACTTGGGGGGAGAAATGTGCTCCATTGCTTTGAAGATGGCTCTGGCCAGAGATATTTTTATAACTGTGGCCTCTTTATTACTTTGCCAGAGGAGCAGAGGAAGATCAGCTTTGCTTTACTGGCAAACAAACAGGGATGATTTCTCAGAGTCTCTCACTGTATTTTTAGAAGGTTTACTGGTTCTCTTTGTTTGTAGCATGTGGGGGAATTCCAACCCCTCCCACCATGTAAACAGCATGTAAAAAGTTCCATTGCTCAGAGAGAGAGAGAGAGAGAGAGAGAGAGAGAGAGAGAGAGAGAGAGAGAGAGAGAGATGAGAAAATGTAGGCTTAAATTAACATTGCATATTCACTCCTGGCTTCAATATTACTTTGCTTTATCACAAATCCAAATTAACAATCTTTATACAGATGGGTTTCAGGATCATCTTTTACTTTTCTGCCTTCTGCACAGAGGTGGATTTGAAGCTATACAGATGCAGATAGATAACTCAACAAGAGGTCCATAACAAATTACATTTATTGGTTCATCAGGTATCCTCATAACTCACATTTGTGATGAAGTTCTTTAATGACCAATCCTTTGTATATCTGTCTTGTGGTAAAAGATGGTTATCTCCTAACCCATCTCGTAGTGATAGAAAGCAGCTCCCATGAGTTATGGAGTTCAGCAAAAGTGAGGGAATCTCCCCCAACCCATCGAGGGTCAATTTAGTGACCAATCAGGATTACAGATGTGGCCACGTGACATGAACTATATTTCCCAGGATACCTTTAGCTACATTTACCATGATGCATTCCCTTAAGGGGACAGCTCATAATTCCTAAGTAACTATCCAATTCCCTTAGACTGGCTGGGACAGCACAAACAATATTTGAAATTTCTAGCACATGTCCATATACTATGTCATTAGTCAAACAAAGAAACACATTTCACAGATGTACACGGCAGTCAGAAGACAGTGCTTCATAAGCATTCTGACAGGCCCTGTTGAGATCCTGAACCCAGACAAGTTAAACAGATAAGAACACCAAAAACATCAAGGCTCTGTCAGAATTGGGAAGTTGAAAACACTTAAAAAAAAAAAAGGCAGGAGAAAGCCATTTCTTTCATGTTGCCAAGCAAACTTTAGGCTCATGGTGTGGAGACCTATACTTCCATAGTTTGGAGTCCACATAATTCTTTCTGATAATACATATCTTTCTACCATTTATAGATAGTGTAAAAAACCCATCGTGTATACCCTGTAATGCAAATTAACACATGAAGCAAGAAGTAATAGTAAAAAAAACTACCTTCTTTCAGAAAGATAAGGGGGGGAGGGGGGTGTTGGATAATCACTCATCCATTTATAAATGCTTTTATAGCCACTGCCCTGCAGCCCCCTGTTCCCTCCCAAATATTAATTATGACCCAAAAGATATCCTGCAGTAAATATTTTATTTTATTTATTTATTTGATTTGTAAATTGCTTACAAGACAGTAGGTATAAGTATAAACATGGCTAAGAATACAGGAAATTGGTACAAATAAACGGGGACAATAGGACAGGGACGGAGGCATGATAGTGCACTTATGCACGCCCCTTAGGCTGCACTTATGAGGTGAGGTCAATAGTGGATAGTTTGAGGTTGAAGGAGTGGGAGTTTGAGGATATAACAACAGAGTCAGGTAGTGCATTCCAGGCATTGACCACTCTGTTGCTGAAGTCGTACTTTCTGCAATTAACTTTGGAGAGCTTAACATTGAGTTTGTATCTGCTGTGGGCTCTTGTATTGTTGCAGTTGAAGCTGGAGTAATCATTGACTGGTAGGACATTGTAGCAGATAATTTTGTGTACTACGCTTAAGTACAACCATAAGCGGCATAGTTCAACATTGTCCAAGCCCAAAATTTCAAGCCTGGTGGTATAGGGTATTCTGTTGCGAGCAGAGGAGTGTAGTATTCTTCTCGTGAAATACTCCTGGACTCACTCAATTGTATTAATGTCTGATATACAGTGCGGAGCCCAGACAGATGAGCTGTATTTGAGTATTGGTCCAGCAAAGGTTTTGAATGCCCTAGTTAGCAATTTTATGTTGATGGGGTTTAAGTTATAGTGATTGATCAGAAAAAGAATCTTAGGGGCTTTTGGTATGTTGCTTAATAAAAATTTGCAGCAGTCATTTTTTAAAGGAAAGGCTCTAAGTCAGAAAAGGAATTGGAATAAAAATGGCATCAATATTTGGAATATTGTGTACATTCCTAACCACCACTTTTCCAAAAGGGAATTGTTGAGCTGAAAAAGAAATTTTAAAAATGCAATACAAATTATCAAACAGCTTGAATAACACCCCACTAATAAAAATTGCAATACATGTTTTTATTGATTGAATTTAGAAAAAAGGCAAATAAAGTGGCTGTGATACCAGGATATAAAATTCTATATTATATAATGTGGAGAAACATTGTGGAAGTGCTTGATTGTATTCCTTGTTCTAGTGCACAGTTTTTGCTTTTCCCATCAGGCCATGCTGGTAAAATAGGCTTTACACAGGCAACATGTCCAAGAGATTTATGAAGACTAGGAACTATTAACTGAAAAAAAAGGTTAGTTCAGGGTCTTCCAGATGCAATCCAATTCATTGCCCTGAGAGTTGTAATTTTAATGCTGTCAATGGAACTCTTTGGGGGTTATATTTCAAAAAAACTTCAGTGATTTAACAATGCTCTAAAACCCAAAATGCATCCACCTCCCTCTGTCTTGGAAAACTCACCATTATCAGAATTGGAGATTCCTTTCTTCCTAAAACTACAGGATTAGGAGCAGAATGAGTTTGGTTTGGAGAAGAATGTGATTATCTGAACAGAAGCTTTTCTGTTTGACAAGACTGGGGTGGGTGGGATCGTTGTAGTAAAGGAACAACTGCAACTATTAATAACTTGATGAATAATTAATTGTAGGCCGCTGCCGTTTATCTTGGCCCTTTCATCTTGATATCCCCCTCAAGCTGCTTCAGCACATTCTTTTGTATCAGCTGTTCAATCTGAATACCCTCCCCCCATTTCTCTTTTCCATGTTTCTAGTGTATCATCTCAAAATCCTGCAGGACCTCTCATGGTTGCTCCATGGAATGTTTTGGGAATTATAAGGAGTCCTTGACTTACAGCAGTTCAGTTATTGATGATTCAAAGTTACAATGGCAGTGAAAACAGTGACTTATGACCATTTTTCACACTTATAGCCAGGGGTGGGATTCAAAATTTTTAACAACTGGTTCTGTGGGCGTGGCTTAGGTGGTGGGCATGGCTTGGTGGTCATGTTATTGGCTGGGCGTGGTCAACTCAATATCACTCACATCGAGGCACGCATCTCCTGGCCTCTCATGACTATGGGGATGCTGCAACAGTTGTAAGTGTGAAAAATGGTCATAAGTCACTTTTTTCAGTGCCATTGTAACTTTGAATGGTCACTCCACAGAAGCAAAGTACCAACAAAGGAGGGGAAAAAAACTCCAGAGACGTTCCTGAGATAGGAAGTCTAGTCCTGCCAAGAATGTATTAAGGGTTAATGGAGAGGTACTTTCTGTAAGCAACACCAGAATGTTTCCTTCCTGCCTTCCTTACAGGATTAGGCTAGTAATTTCTTCTAACAACCGGTTCTCTGAACTGCTTAGAATGTTAACAACCGGTTTTAGATTCTCTAAAACCGGTTGTTAACATTCTAAGCAGTTCAGATGCAAACCTGTAGAATCCCACCCCTGCTTATAGCCATTGCAACATCCCCATGATCATGTGATCAAACTTTAGATGATTGGCAACTAGTTCATATTTAGGACGGTTGCTGTGTCCCAGGGTCATGTGATCACTTTTGCGACCTCCTAACAAGCAAAGTCAACAGGGGAAGCCAGATTCACTTAACAGTAATGGGTTACTAATTTATCAACTGCAGTGATTCACTTAACAACTGCGGCAAGAAATGTCATAAAATGGGGGAAAACTCATTTAACAAATGTCTCAACAACAGAAATTTTGGACACAATTGTGGTCTTCAGTTGAAGACTATCTGTAATGCAGTTTAACTTGAATTTCTTAATTATGTCTTATTCTAACATTCTCAGCTCCAACTCTCACAAATATAAACTAAATTTAGTGGTTTGGAGTTTGTGTGTGAGTGTGTGTGTGTGTGTGTGTGTGTGTGTGTAGGCAGAGAGAGAAATATGCATTTGTATGTGCTGTATATGTCTCTGTGTGTTGAGAAAGAGAGTAATGTCTCCCTTTCACAATACACACACACAAATGTATATTTGTGTATGTGTATTGTGTGTGTGTAATTGTTTGGATATTAATGAGGGGAATCAGGGAAAGTTTGACACAATTTAAAAAAAGAAAACCTAGAATTATCTGTCTCAGAAAATGTTGGCGTGATGCTGTCATGGTCATGAAAGTTGCCCATTCTACTTTATTCCCATATCCACTGCAGTTCTCTGCACTTTACCACAACATTAGATGTATCCTGGAGCAATGTAGTATGCAGATGACTTTCTTTCTTATATTTTTTCCTGCTTCCAACCTAAGTTCTAGAAAAATATTTTAAAAATATTTTTTGCATTATGTCCTGTGATTCTACACATGCCACATAATATTAAAACGGATAGAGAGGATTCAGTGGATAGGTTGAAAGATGTTCATTATCCAGGATGTAATTTTATTCAATATATTTTTGCGGCTCAGAATAAACTTCTCCACATAATACTTTATCTCACGTAATATACCAAGAATAGCAAGTATGCCTTGTGTCTCCTTTTTATTCCTCCCTGTAGTACAGGTACAGCAGCAGTTCTTAAACACTGTGGTCTCAGAACCATTTTAGATATTTTAAAATGATTGATGGCCCCAAAGAGCTTTTGTTTATGTGAGTTACATCTACTGATATTTATTAATAATTAAAACAGAGAAGTTTTGATACATTTCTTTATTTGACTTTGCAGACATCCTGAAAAGATCTTGGGGACCCTTCCTTAGTCCACATTTTGAGAAGAACTGCTGTAGGAATAGAGAGTAAGAATGGGATTCTTAGAGGAGCCTGTTTAACAGATCTTCTCTGGGATTTCATCTCTGTCTTCAAATCAGAGAGGGGCAATAAAACCTCAGTATGGCATTCATACAGCAGGGGAGAAGTTAGGTTAAGTCCAGAAAAGATTTGGGCTATTTCAGGTCATTATATAATTAGTTAAGGCAGTGCCTCTGCCTTTTAAAGCATACTGTGTGAACCCATCATAAATGTTCTTTGCATTTTTTGAACATTTTAAATATCTCTTGTTAAAAAGAATGAAATGGAACTAAACCCAAACTACAGAGAGCATCAAGGTGAGACTCTGAGTTTCAGACATTGGGGTTCACACCTCAAATGCATGACCCATCACAATCCCCATTCAAAGAACTCGCCATACAAGAGGCACTTCAGGGGACAGTGAATCGGCAGTAAAATTATACATTTGGAACAGGGGTGGGATTCAATTTTTTAAACAACCAGTTCTGTGGGCATGGCTTAGTGGTCATGTGACTGGTTGGCTGTGGCCAACTCAACATCACTCACATTGAGGCACGCATCTCCTCGCCTGGCCTCTCATGACTGTGGGAATGTTGCAACAGTCCTAAGCGTGAAAAATGGTCATAAGTCACTTTTTTCAGTGCCATTGTAACTTTGAATGGTCATTCTACACAAGCAAAGCACCAGCAAAGGAGGAAAAAAAACCTCCAGAGAAGTTCCAGAGATAGGAAGTCTAGTCCTACCAAAAATGTAATAAGGGTTAATAAGACGCAGTTTCTGTAAGCAACACCAGAATGTTTCCTTCCTGCCTTCCTTACAGGATTAGGCCAGTAATTTCTTCTAACAACCAGTTCTCCAAACTGCTTAGAATGTTAACAACCGGTTCTAGTGAATAGGTGCGAATTGGTAGAATCCCACCCCTGATTTGGAAACCCAAATGAAATTGCAAGAACCTGTAATTATTTGATGATTTTTATATAATACATATAATACACATGATTGGAGTATATTGTTTTAAAATAAATGTGAATATAAAGAATTGTTTCTTTTTTGTTCCTGGGGGATTGGCAGGAATATATATTCTAGAAGTGTCAAGTTAGGCATTTTCCAAATTTTTGACACTATTAAGCTCAAAGGGTTAAATATTGCTTCTCTAAATCCAGTTACAGCCAATGGGTTTTGAGAACACCTGCTTCTAATTTATAAAATAAGCATCTGGGAGTGATTGTGAGATGGTTTAAAAGCTGACAAATAGATTTCCTTTTTCAAAAAAAAATCATCCCAAATGATCATATTGGTGACTAGAAACACTTGAATTTGAATTTAGCCACACATTAGCTCTATTCATTTATAAAGGCATTTGATGATCTCACAGCTGGGTAATTCTGGGAACTGACGGGCACCCATTTTAGTATGGCCAAATTGAAAAACATGGATTTAATGTACTGTGTAAGCCCAGAAAAAGGATTAATTCAGCAGCTAAGTTGAGTGTGTTATTGCAGTCTCAAGATTCTTCCTTACAACAACATGAATGCGCATTCCTTCAGCCCTTTGTTTGGCAGAAAACTCTTACCAGAATACTTTCCCCCCTTTTATTCAATCATGTCCAATTCTAGGAAATTTCCTGGACAAGTCCTTGCAATTTTCTTGGCAATTTTTTTTCAGGAATGGTTCACCATTATCTCCTTCCTTGAGCCGAGAGAAGGTTACTGGCCCAAGGTGAGCCAGTTGGCTTTGTGCCTCAGTGTGAACTAGAATTCATAGTATCCTGATTTCTAGCCTGAAGCCTTAACCAATATGCCACACTAGCTCTCACCTGTATAATTAGTGTTGTCCTAACAGCTAAGCTCTAATCTGCTTCCCTAATGAGGCTTGAAGGGCACCTGTCATTACAGCTTAGTTGTGGAACCATACAAATATAGGGACTGGTGGATTCTCTGATTTAGAATTATTTCCTATGTGTCCTGACCTGCAATGGAGACAACATAACCAAACATTTTCATTAATAAGTGTGACTGGTCATCAGCATGGAGATATTCTGCATTGGTAACTTGTACTCAGTCTGTTTCTAAATATGAGCCGAGTAGTCTTCTGAAAAATCAATAAAACTGTGTCCCAATAACTGGCTAAAAATCTGATGGGCAGGAGAAGTGTTGCAGTGAGAAACTTGAAGGGGTTCATTAAAAGAGATTCCTTGTGCTTCAGCCTGGGTCTGTGTTCTGAGCCATTGACATGTCACCTGGGCTACTTTGCTTGCAGGTATATAGTACTGATCTTGCAGAAGACCAATATAGTAGGTGCATATGCAGAAATAGCCTGAGTATCAATCACAAGGACAGATGAGAATTCTCCCTTTGAATACGAGTCAGGAGTCTGATGTTTTCTGCAGCCAGGGACCCAGGGACTTAAAGGAGAAGGGGATGACTGCAACAAACCATAGTTAGTCATGGGAGCTTGGCAGATCCCTGCCCCCGAGTTCATCATCAACCTGTCTTGTCAGTGAGACATTACAGAATGTTTGCATGACTGAACTTGTGTCAGGAGAAGAGAATTCTTAAAGATGAACATAAGCTGCCACAGCAGTGGGTTGAAAATGAGACAAAGGCTAGGACATGGAAGTACATTCTGTAAAATTGGCTGGTGGGACATTAGGATAAGCAGTTCAAATACATCCACTGAGAAAAACTGAAATTGAATTTAGTTGAACTGAAATTATCCTACCATTTTCAATGAACTTAGTATAATTTTGACTAATTCAGTATCTAAGGAAGGACTTAAAAGGTGCTTGTGTGTGTTGATTATATTAATATTTTTGCCCTGTGCTACAGAAGAACATTTGCTAAAGTAAGAAGTTTCCTTCATCATTTGACTGTATTATCACTTGCAAGAAAGAGAGTTTAGGTGACTCTTCATTAATTGTGCAACAATGTCCACTTTGTTCATACTATCTTAGGAAGATCAGATGCAACTTCTTTGATTTGCCCCTTGCAAGTTAGCAGACATAGAAAGGAGTGACATGACCCAAGATATCAAAAAGCCTTGAGTCACCATTACTAGGCCTCTTTGCATGTTGGAAGTATTCCAGCTCATGATGAAATCAAGAGCAATCCTTGGCTTTTCTTTAGCTTCTTCAAATAGTGATATTTTCATGGCACAGTTCTGCTGAAAGCTCCATGGAGATTTAATTTATGTGTGCTTTTTTTCTTGTTTTGTTTTTTAAGAAAAATCTGTCTTTGTCGCAGATGGTTGATTGTATGT
Source organism: Pseudonaja textilis (assembly GCF_049901715.1). Taxonomy (NCBI): domain Eukaryota; kingdom Metazoa; phylum Chordata; class Lepidosauria; order Squamata; family Elapidae; genus Pseudonaja; species Pseudonaja textilis. Next base: position 100,280,112 of record NC_142008.1, on the reverse strand, counting down.
GAACAGTGTGTCCTCTTTTTGAGAGAACCTGGATGGTGGGTGAAGCTGGGATGACTGCATTCGTTCCCCCCTCCCGCTGTTCACTGGAAATGTAAACAGTACAAACCTCCATTCCCATCCAGGGATGTCAGCTTATATTGTGCTGCATCACCATTTCCTTTGGAATGGAAAGGAAGAAGCTGTTCTGTGACAATAAATTCCGTCTGCAGATTTTTAACAGGAAAAAATAGTTTTTTTTAAAGGATAGATGCAATCTGGTTTTTCTAATGATGTTTTTAAAGGTCAAAACCTAAATAACATAATCACAATAGTAGCTACAAGAAAAAGCTTGCTTTTGGAGAAGTTATGTTCTTTGTAATGGCATTTTATTCTCTTAAAAGTAATTGTAACTTTTTCCAACTTAGTTTTTAAAACATGGACATGGTTGCAAGGAAGCAAGAGTGAAGTATGAGGTTATGTAGAGTTAGTCCTCAGCAACACTTTGTTTGGTGACTGTCTGAAGCTACAATGGCACTGGGAAAAAAATGACATGACCATTTTTTACACTTACGACTGTTGCAAAATTCCCTAGGGTCATGAGAGTTACATTCAAATGCTTGGCAGTAATAACTACAAGAAAAAGTAGCTACAAGAAAAATATTTATATTATCTCATTCCTTTCTTAATTCAATTACATATCTTTTTCTAATTTTTAAAATCTTTCTAATCAATGTTTTGTACTTTCGTCTGTCCTATTTACAATTTCATATTATCTTTTCTTATAAAACAAATTTTCCCCTGTAATTACTAGACTGGAGTGTAACATCTGTGTATCTTTTTTCAAATCTTGTTTAAAAATTTAAGTTATACCTTTACAGTTATAATATTCATATTCTAACCTCTATTTTATAACACATACCTATTTTCAATCAAATTCTGCTTGGTACATTCCCTTAAAAATACACACTAAATTCTTAAAAGAAAAAAAGTATATATGTATATATATATCTGTGTATATATGTATAACAATAATAAATGGAATAATTATTCTATTCAAGTACAGCTCTGCCATTAATATTAATAACAATCTTTTACATTTCTATTTCTTTTAACAAACATTACCTAGTAATATCAGTTGTTTTTCACTTTAATCATATTTCATATTTTACTTATTACTGTTTTTAAATAAAAAACCAAACAATAGTTATTAACAGTAGTCAATAAAGTTATTCTTATTCAAGTTCACCTTGTCAACTGATAAAAATCTTCCATGTTTCTTTTCAGTTTTTTTAAAACTTTCTTTTTAAATCATTGAGAGCCTTATTCTCTTTACAAACAAATATTGCACTACACATCAATAGAATTTTTTCTATCACTTTAATCATCTAACCTATTTTCTAACCCTTTTCTATTTCTAATATAACAATGCTATCCCATTCACCCATGCACAATCATCTCCTTAAGTTAAATTTTTAAATTTGTGTCTTTTAAATAGGATTTATACCTTTAATTCTTGTACACTTTTCCTGTACCTCTATATCTTGTTTCCATCCTTTGTAGCTTCTTTTCCCTTCCCTCTTCCCTCTCTTCTTCTCCCTCCCCTTGTTATTCCCTTTTCTATCTGATTCTCCCTTCTGTGATTCTCCCTTCTGCTTCTTCCTGATAGTATGATTACTTTTCAAATTACTCTTTTTTTTTGGTTGTTGCTTCAATGCTTACGTTTTTAATTCCCTTTCCCCCCCCACTTTCCCTTTCCCTTTTTTCACCCTGCTTAAAATTGCTTGGTCATTAAAGATGGCTTCTTCGTTGTCCCGCTCTTCTTGTTCTGCCAGCGTATCTTGTTGTTTTTCATAGTTCAAGATCTCCATTTCTAAAAATTGAAATACAAAGCCAAAAATCGTCTTCCCTCTTGTGTGTCTTCTTTTTGTTCTTTAAGTCTCATTTTTAACTCTTCAAGGAGTGATGCCATTTTAAAACTTTTTAAACAACCCCCAATTGATTTTATTTTGTTCCATTAGGATCCTCCATCCAAAGTTCCAGGAATCATCCAATAATCCAATGTATCTTTTGCAAGCCTTCTTCAAATTCCACTATCGATTTTTTTTTAAGTTCCAGGTGGTCTCCTCTATTTTCCAGATTCCACCCTCTTTTTTTCCTTTTTCTCTCTGCTGCTTTCTTTCTATTTTAAAGAAAAAAATTAAATTATCCAAGAATCTTTATCCCCTTGACACTTTATTTTCAGCTAGAAATAGCCTATTAATGTCAAAGTGGATTAGTATCAATTTCTTATTCAAATCTCTTTTTCTTAATGTTCCAAGTCAATTAAAACTGTCAATGTAAGAGGGAAAAAAGCCAATTCTGTTTCCTTTCCCTTTCTCTTTCACTGCTTAAAATCTTTTTTAGGAATAGTATTAGTCTTTAAAATTCAGGTTCCAGGTACCTTAAATAGATGATCTCCATTCAACCTGGTCAGTCAAACTTTCTCCTTTAAACTTCTTCCTGCACAATCTTGTCCGGTCGGGTTCTTCTTTGAGATGGCCATTTCTGACCACTGCTGCAACCACCTTTGGGAAAGGGAGTAATGGCCAGCTGAGGAGGAGAGATGTGGCTCTCCTCAACCCCGCTGATGGCTCCCTCTTCTTCACCACCTCTATGGGGTGGCTTCAGCCCCGAATCTGGGTGGCTCAGGGCGCTCCAGTGGCGAGCATGGATCAAAATTGTGCACGATCACGATATTGGTCCATTGCCGAAGAAGCCCAAACCGGAAGGCTATAGGAAGTAAAGAAAGGGAAAAGCTATTGAAAAAAAAGCGAAAATAGTTATAAGATATGGATTGGAATGTATAAGATAAATATGTATTGAGTTTATGTCTGTATGGAGAAGTGATAACCTGGGGCCACACTGTTCTCAAAAAAAGATATTTTATTTGTATTTGTATGTTTTGTGAAAAGTTAAATAAAACTTTTATTAAAAAGAAAAAAATAAAAATATGATAGTTGCAGTGTCCTGAGGTCATGTGATCACCTTTTCTGACCTTCTGACCGACAAAATCAATGGCGAATCCTAATTGACTTAACCACAGTGTTACTAATTTAACAGCTGCAATGATTCATAAAATGAAAAGTCATAAAATGGGACAAAACTCAGTCAACAAAATTCTCACTTAGCAACATAAATTTTTGGGTCCAGTTGTAGTCATAAGTTGAGGACAATCTGTATTCTTTGTAATTCAGGTGATAATATAAAAAAAATCCAGAATAATTGCTGCTAATATTGAAAACTGTAAAGATGGCTGAACAGCCCGGCTATTTTCTTGGGCAATAATATGGAAATACTTTGCTGTTGTGTTTTTTTTAACTTCCCAGTGTAGCCTGTGACTCTGAAATTCATTTACAGTCTCCAATCTAAATGTGAACCAGTCTGACTTCTTTAGCTTTTTCAAAGGTAGCCAGGACTGCATAGATGTAGACACTTGGTGTAAAAAGTTCAAACCAAGAAACAGCTTCAAATAAGGAATAAAAGCTGGTGTTCTTTGAATTTTCTAAAAGGCCATTCCCTGATAGTGATAAATTATTTTGCATTAAAAAGCCCAGGAAAAGTAATTTTGTACGTAGCGGATGTGCAAAAAAAGCTAGAAAATTTTGCATTCAAATACATACAATGATTCAGAGTCTTTTAAGATTCTTCCTTTTTGGACTGAGAATAAATACTTGAAAAAAGGGCATGGAACTTTGTTTTTGTATATGATAACCATAGTGGGATTACTATATGCACAAAATGGAAAGTTTTGGCAATACCTACTGTTGAAATGTGTCAAAATGCCTTTCTTTCGAGGATTCGATTTTCCCACTGGGAGAGCTCCGGCACAAGAATACGGACAACTGCTTGAAAGCTGGATCTTTTTATTTTTCAGGAAGGCAGAGAACAGCGAGAAGTCTGCGTTCCTGGGCTAGCTAGCTTCTTATGGAAAGTCCCTGGTTTTTTATACCCTTTTCTCCTTTTGTAAGTTGATTTTGTGTGAGTGTTTGTATTTGTGCCTAATGTTTCAAATCCTGTTTGAGTTTGTCTTTATTTCCACTGGAGGGCAAACTCTGCGGGGTGGCCAGATTGTATTATTGGTTTTCTGTAATCTCTTTTAGCTTTAAGATAGTTTTTCATATTTGTTCTGTGGCAATCTCCTATCTGTCCCTTTTGTAATTTATATTTTGTGTCTTTTGTCTCTTTGTTTTGCTTATTTGGTATGTCCTGTGTTTGTAAGGGTTTTCTCCATTATCTTTTGTTTCCTTTTCCTATTTGTCTAGTTTTCTTAATTACTTAGGCTTTTGTCTATAGGGATTCTTTAATACTTTTTCTTTGATTCCTTTTCCTATGTAAGTTTGTTTTCTGGCTGACCTGATGTTCCCCTTGGGCTTTTCCTGTTTTTTGTGACACTACTGTCTTCGTGAAATTCCCTTTCCACACTACAATGGAGGACTGGTTGGTGAAGCTGAAACAGCTAAATTGACTTGTTTGATTAAAGATACCTTTACTGGTGACTAGAAAATCCTTATGGATCTTTTGTGTATACAGAAAAAATAAACTTATAATTCACAGTTTAATGGGCTACATTATAGGAAGAAGAGAGTTGTTATGTAACTTTAGAGAAAGCTGAATTTATAATTTACTTATATCTCCTAAAAAGAGAAGCCAATTTGTATCTTTTTTCCCCTTTCTTGCACTTATTTTTTTTTCTTTGATTTCTTTTTCTTTTTTCTTCCTTGCTCTATATTCGTTTGTATTAGTTTTTCCCCCTTTCTTGCACTTAATTTCTTCTTTGATTTCTTTTTCTTTTTTCTTCCTTACTCTATACTCGTTTGTATTAGTTTTTTACCTTTGTTTTAAAAATTTCCAGTAAAATTACGTACATATAGAAAGAAGTAACTCTGTGTTTGCTGTCTGTGTCATTGGGTTGTGAATGGACCAAAACCCCAACAAAGCGGGGGAGGGTTTATTCTTACTTTTCACATTTTTTATGCACTTGTCTATCATGCACCTCTCCACATGCACCTTTCTATCATGATTATCTCCCCATGAGAGAACGAGATGTCACAGGTATATATTTCAAAAAAGGCATATGTTTTTCATTTCTAGATAACTTTATAGCTCCTTTGCTTCCTGCAGAATAAAATGCGGGTTCACAAAGGTTTGGTTTTAATTTCTGGCCAGGCATAGCATTTATTGTTATTTTAAAAACAGAACTCTGTTCTGTATCTGAGAAGCCTGGGATAGGAGCAATAAGCTGTATTTATAAGAAGTGTCTACTGCCTCTGCAGTGCTGCACCTTCATTACAGTAACAAACTGGTTGGGGTTATGATTGACAGTACATATCTAAGGTATCATTTGGTGATCACCAAGTGAACATAGGAAATGTTCTTGTGGCACTAGGTTGGTTGGCAGTGCCTGCCCCATGGAAGAGCAATCCCTTTGAAATCCATACAACATTGATCCTTGTGTGCTCATAAAATCTTTGAGACTTGGTTTTTCCAGCAGACTCTGACTGGGTTGTGATACAGCTCCCTCATATAGGTAGTCCTCAACATGATCACAACTGAGACCAAAATTTCTGTTGCTAACTGACACATTTGTTAAATGAATATTGCCCTATTTTATAACCTTTCTTGCCACAGTTGTTAAGTGAATCACAGCAGGTGTTAAGTTAGTAACATGGTTGTTAAGCAGGGGTGGGATTCCATCGGTTCTGACCAGTTCCATAGAACCCTTTGTTAACTTCCTAAGCAGTTCAGAAAACTGGTAGTTAGAAGAAATCTCCTTTTGTTTTTTTCCACCCTTATTACATTCTTGGCAGTATGCCTAGACTTACTGTCTCCGAAGGAGGTTTTGTTTTCTTTCCTGGTCTTTCTTAAAGGAGAAGGGCTCTTTTAAGCTTTTTACACTGCTGTTGGGAGGAAATACTCCCCTGGAAATACTTATTTTTGGCTAGCTAGAAAGATTAACATTCAAACGTTTATATACCCTTTCTGAGTTTTGGTCTAAAACTGGTTTTTGGTGACGTTTAATCCTGTGTTTATTGATGGCATAATTTTCCCTATTCAGCTTTGTTTGGAAGGAAAAAGATTAATATCTGTTCCTGAAAAGAAACTGTATTGAGAAATCTAGCTAGTTCCTGTGTCTGTTTGTTCTGGTAATTGGTTTAACAAGCAACAGCTATTGTTGTGATTTAATTATTTGTATTGTGTTTGAATTTTTTCCTGCCCCATGGTTTCTTTTTCTATTTGGAGAGGGGGTCTTCCTTCACTGATTTAGTGGTACCTGGCATTGTCCTTTTGGGGTGTACTTCCAAGAGACAGGATGCAAGCTTGGCACTGATTTTTTTACTGCCTTTCTGGAAGGCATGTAATCTTTCCTTAAATCTGGATGATTTCCTTAGGATATCTTGTGAGGGGAGTGAGACCAGCTGGTATCTTTAAGTGGTGCAAATGGATCTAAGAATTGCTTCTCCTGGGTGTGCTTTTTCTGGAGAGCTTAAATGACCGCTCTGCTAAAGGGTTTTACTTTATGAGCAAGAGTTGGCTGCTCATAGTTATCATTGCATTTTAATTATTTTCATTCCTCAAGGTGCTCTGGCACCCTGCCTGATTTGTAACTCTGGCTTGCAGATATTTTTAATCTAATGATTGGTATTTAGGGCAGCTTTTTGCAAGCAAAGAAGCTTTTTGTATTTTTGTACAGGTAATCCTTGACTTATAACAGTTCATTTAGTGACCATTCAAAGTTACAATGGCTCTGAAAAAAGTGACTTATGACCATTTTCCACACTTACGACCGTTGCAACATTCCCACTGTCATGAGAGGTCAGGCAAGGAGAAGCACCCCTTGACATGAGTAAGGTCAAGTTGGCCACACCCACCCAAGCACATGACCACCAAGCCACACCCACCCACTAAGCCACACCCACAGAACCAGTTGTTAAAAAAATTGAATCCCACCTCTGTTGTTAAGTGAACCTGGCTTCCCCAGGTTCTTTGCTTGTGAGAAGGTACAAAAGGTGTTCATATGACCCCAGGACACTGCAACTGTCATAAATGAATGCCAGTTGCCAAGCATCTGAATTTTGATCATGTGGCTATAGGGATGCTGCAATAGTCATAAGTGTGAAAAACTATCAGAAGTCACCTTTTTCAAAACTTAGAAGGGTCATTAAAGTAAATGAATTCTTGTAAATCAAGGAAAACCTGTGTACAGCAGGATATTGCATTACATTTGAAATGTTATAATTTATTTCATTTGTTATCCTTGATATGCTTGGTATTTTTTTTTATCACAAGGCATTTTTAAATGTATTTACATTTGGAAGCTACATAATTGCAGCTGTGACTGATGTAGCCTATAAATTTGATTGAATGAATGAATAAATAAATAACTACTACATTACTCCCCTCACCCAGATTTTGTTATTCTTTTTTTTTGCATGCAAATGTCTATATTGAGTTTGGCTGGTGGTGACAAGGTGGGGTCTTTTCAGTAGCAGCACCCAAGCTGTGAGTGAGCTTATTTCATTTTTCAGGCATTTGGTTGGATATCTGTTTCATTCATTTAAGGCAAGAAGATAGAAACAAACAAAAACTAGAAAAAGAAGAAAAAAGAAATCAAAGAAAGAGCCTAAAGTACAAAAACAAAGGTGGGGGGGGGAAGGATACAAAGAAATAGCTTTCAATTTTCTTTACAGTAATTAGAAGTACAATTATAAATTTATCTCTCCCTCTATGATTATAAAATAACCTTTTCTACAATCTATTCTTTCTAGATACCTGTTTTAATTTTCAAAGTCATTGGTCTAAAATGAGTCTAGTTCCTATGATTCTTCAAGTACTGCCTCTCAATATTTCATCACTTCATTTTTCTTATGAAGTATAGGTATTTTAATATTGTGGATGTTGTTGATGTTAGCATTTATGCTGTGCAACACTGAGTAAAAAGAGGAATAATAATTCAAATAGAAAATAAAATGTTCTAAGGCCAACTATTGTTATGTTTGTTTTGGTTTTAAAGTTTGGCTTTTTGTTTGTTTGTTTTTTAAAGCAATATTTTCCTAGTTTTCATTTCAACTCTGTTTGAAAATATAGATCACTATATAGAAACTATATCAGGGGAGAAATATCAGTGTAAACAGAGCCTTACTCCCTAGCCTTTTCAAACTGTGCTAGAAGCCAGTCATCATGTATTTGTAATCAGTAAGATCTAGCTATTAAATCATATCCCCCTCTTTTTTTTTACTGCAAATCCCATGGTGGGTGGAAGAGAAGGGGAGCTGATATGAATCAGAGCTGACTCAACTTTTTGATGCCACTCTTTCCCATCACATCCTGAAATATTTCTCCTTGTAGCAGTGCTACTATTGTGGAAGATACAGAGATGAAATCTCCTTCAGCCAAATTTGACTTCTAGAGAAGACAGTGGTGAAACAGCCAGCTTGATGGCAGGGGTAAGTGAGTGTTTTTTCTGCACCTTCAAACAGTATCATTCTAGCCCAGATCTGGATTAATACACTTAAATCCTAACTCATTTGGAAGCTTCGTGTACAAACAATTTACTGATGACCTACTAGCCTACTGACTTACAGATGATCTACAACCCAGAACTGAACATTCAGCCAGGTGAGCACTGTTGTGATCACAGGTCCAAGATATGGGATTATGAGTAAAAAATTGCATAGGAATAATACAGGCAATTAGATATTAATGCCTTTCATGGTTATTTCATACTTCCCTCTCCCAGACTGAGAATACTTTGTAGGTTTTGTGGAAAAGGAAACTTACCTTTCTACACTCAGAATATATCTGACTGATGAAGATCCAGAACTGTCAGTTCCATGAACTAGTACAAGAAGTATCAAGACTTTGGAAGCTGACTTTATCCATTTCATTCAACTTGTGTTGAGACCACAAGCTGTGATGAAACTACAAATTCCAGGGTTTTCAGCCAACAAAGCCTTCCCAATCTTTTAATTATCTGATATGTCAGAGGACAGCTATGGAAGTCGGAATCCATACTTTGGACATCCACCATTGTTAGCAAAGATGAACAACAATGACAGGCAACCGTTCTGCAGAGTCCCAGAAGAGAACTGATCACTGGAAACTCCAAGAAATAAGCTCTTGCCTTCCCCAATAGTTGTCTTTGTAGCCAAGATCATTCCTTATGTCAAAAGATATCATAAGACAAGTCTACCTGCAATTAAAGACTTTTTTTGAGGCTTTTTATCTTTCTAGTGGTTTCTACTAATGTTTGGAGTCACTGAATCATGATGGTTGGAGTTTACTGAAAAACACATACAAATCCTGCACTCTGCTAGTTGCTGGCTGTGCTGTCCAGACAGTTTAGAGTTAATGGGATTTGGCATAGTTAGAAATTGAGAGCTGTCCCCTTAATGGAATGCATCATGGAAAATGTAGTTAAGGTATCCTGGGAAATGTAGTACATATCAGATGGTCACATCTGTAACCCTGATTGGTCACTGAATTGACCCTTGGTGGGTTGGGGGAAGTTTCTTCACCCTTGCCTGAACACACAACTTCATAGTAGCAGCTCTACACTCTGCCTCTACGATATGGGATGAAAGAGATAACCATCTTTTTACCCATAAAGATAGAAATGCAAAGGATTGGACATTAAAAAGAACCTCGTCATAACTGTGAGTTGATAAGGATGCCTGATGAACCAATAAAAGAGACTTTGTATGGATGCTTTGTGGAGTTTATCAATCTATTTTTTCTGTATGCAAACTGGTGTTTATCAAATGTATGCAGAAGACCAGAAGTGATGTGCCAGCAAACCAATTTCTCAAAGCACTTCGTGATGATAGGAGTGAGTGCCACTGGTCTGTAATCATTGAGGTTATTGAAAGGGAACTTCTTTGGTAGCAGAACAATTGTGGAAGCCTTCAAACAAGATGGAATGAGTGGAGTGGGATAAAGACTAATTGAAGATCCTGGTAAAGACTCCAGCCAACTGATCAGCACAGTCTTTAAGCACTCAGCCAGAAATACCATCAGGTCCGGCAGCCTTTCTAGGATCCACAGCCCTCACAATGTACTTCACCTCCTGTTCCTCCACAATGAGGTGGGGGCTACAATTGGTTGGTGGTTGTATTTTATCGGTCTCTGATGTCTCCACTTCAAAGTGAGCAAAGAAATGATTCAGTTCCTCTGCCAAGGAAGCATCCCCCTCAGCAGGGATAACATTGGTCAGTTGATGGTTTGTAATTTGTTGAATCCCTCGCCACACCTGCCTCGTGTTATTGCTATAAAAATTATTCTCAATCTTCCTCTTATAATCAGTCTTGGCCTTCCAAATACCTTTCTTCAGATTAGCTCTGGCAACACTCATCATCGGACCTAAAGGCCTTGGTCCTTTCACACAAGAGGCACTGGACTTCCTTGGTCATCCAGGGTTTCTGATTGGGATAGATCCTAATACGCTTATCCACAGTGATAGTATCTATGCAGTGTTTGATATAGTACAGAACAGTTGCAGTGTGCACCTCTAGGTCAGGGTGGTAAAAGATGTCCCAATATGTGTTCTCAAAACAATCCTGAAGTTGTTGGGAAGCATCTCCTGGCCAAGATTTCACTGTCTTTATTATAGGCAGAGCCCATCTCCTAAGAGGGATGTACACTGGTGCTAAAAGCAGTGACACATGGTCTGATTGTCCCAAATGTGGTAATTGTATAACCTTATAGCCATAAGGTTGGTATATACTTTGATGTTGGTATATACTTTGTCCAATATGTTTGCTCCTCTAGTAGCACACTTAACATGCTGATAGAATTTAGGGAGCACTGCTTTTAAATCAGCTTGATTAAAGTTCCCCGCTATGATATGCACAGCATCAGGATACTTATTCTGCTGATTACTAACAATGTTCTACAAGAATCCCAAAGCTATGGTAGTATTGGCATCAGGTGGGATATAGACTACAGTAATCAAAACCACGCTAAATTCCCATGGAAGATATATGGGTCTACATTTAAGAGTCATATACTCCAGATCCATGGAGCAGTGGCTGTCTACATTCTTTGTATTGATACACCAGCTTTTGTTTACATAAAGGCTTAAACCTCCCCTTTTGATCTTGCCAGAATCTCTACTCCTGTCCTGATGATGAGCTAAGTAACCTTCCAGCTCAATAGCTTCATATGGAATGAGTGAATGAAGCCAAGTTTCTGTGATTAGCAAAACACAGCAGTTTTTGATGAATTTAGCCCTTGTAATCTGTAGCCTTAATTCATCAATTTTGTTAGTCAGAGACGTTGCATTGGTAAGAATTTTATTAGTTAAGATATATAAATATTGATTTTGATAAACCTGGAATTAATACTTTATTATAGAATTATTATTAAAGATCTATAAATACCAATTATAATAAAAATATAAGAATTAATAATTTAATTGGAACAGATATGAAAACAATATTTTATTATAGGATTATTAGTTAAGATATACAATTTTTAATAGAATATACAAGAAAATGAATATGATAGTATGAGGAAAGAAATACCATGTGGAATCTGACTGAGAACATGTATATACATATATATGGTAATAGATAAAAATGATTATATTGTTATCAGACTATGTAATTTGTTAAAGGACTAGTCTTGATGTGATGCCTGTTAGTATCTTGCTGATTTTGTCTGTAGTACCTCTTATGTAGGGCAGGACAGCTGTTCCACAGGTCTGTTCATCTTCTAGGTCTCCATTATGTCTCAGTGTGTTTTTGTGGATCAAGCCAGTGATTTTGCTTTTGTGGAAGCCGTTAGCTGTCAGTACTTTAGTCAGGGTGCATAGTTCAGTCTTTATGTGTGTGTTGTCTGCCAGGCGTTTGGTTCTGGCGATTCAGGCATCACATCAAGACTGTCTTCAAAACAGACAGAAAAATAGCAGCCATCCTAAGAAACCCCAAAGATAAAATTGACCTGGAAAACCAAGGCATATATGAACTCCCCTGTGCATCATGCCCTGCCACATACATTGGACAGACCAATAGAAGAATAAGTACCCGCCTTGATGAACACAAAAATGCAGTAAAAAAGCTGGAATATGTATTGTGTTCATACAGAAGCCTGATGATGGCAGATGAGATTCTGCCAAAACATTGCTACAACTTTAAAAGCACAACTACAATGATGTGGGAAAATACCCAAACAAAGCTTAATGCCATATATGTAAGTACCTCAAAACTTTATATATATATATATATATATATATATATATATATATATATATATATATATATATATATATATATATATATAAAATAGAGAGAGTGATATAAGGTAATGTATGAGAATATTGTATGAAAAAATTGGTAATACATAATGATATGAAATTAGATAAGAAAGCTGAATATTTAATTATGATCATGTTTAATTTAAAATGTTAAAAAACCTGGAACCACAAGGTTAACCCAAAGATGTATTTAAAGAAATAAAAATAAAAAATGTTATAAAAGAAAAGAAAAAGCACCTTTGGGACAACGATCACCTGGATGATTGAGAATCTCCATAGACAGTAAGGTTTTTGAATTTACTGTTTCATCAGATTGTTAGCAGGTGGGGCTAAAATAAGCAGAGCTTAAATGGTTTGTCCAAAGCTTAACATAAATGGGGCTACTTTTAAAAAATCTCTCCAGTCCAACAAAATATTAGAAATAAGGCAAAGAGCTTCAGAATTCTGTCATCAGGATAATTCTCTGAGAAATGGACAGAATAAGACCAAAATTGAGTTGTGCATGGTGCTGGTTGTGGATGGGAAAAGCCAGCAAAAGAACGTTCAAGTGTGAAAATAAATCGGATCAAGATGGAGACAATGGAAAAATAAATAAATAAAATTCCTTTCCTTTATCTTTATAGGCTGGAAAGCAGAGGTGGTATTCAGCAGGTTCTGACTAGTTCTGGAGAATGGGTAACGGAAATTTTGAGTAGTTCGAAGAACCAGCAAATACCACCTCTGACTGGAGATTTTACAGTATACTTCCCCAGCCACTAAGCCATGTCCACAGAACCAGTAGTAAAAAAAATTGAATCCCACCACTGCTGGAAAGAATACCAGAAGTCATTCTTAATTAACTTAGCCCACAAATTTTAAATGTTGAGCACCAGAATTTAGAATAAGGTATTTATTCCCTTTGATAAGGAAATGGTAAAACATCCCTAGGTGGGTTGATTGCTTCTTCTATCATATATCTTCAGATTCTTGTGCAATTAGTGATATTCAAGCTAGGGGTAGCAGAAGAGACTCCAGTGAAAGCACCAGTGGTTTGCATTTCCTCTTTCACAGTTCCTTTCTCAGTTCCTGTTCAGTGCAAGAATTTGTTGGGATGGTGAAACATTAGGGCTTAATTCACACACTTTGAATTTTTTTTAAAGGAAGTTTCTCTCAGAATACTACTTTATGGATTGTTTGAAAAACAAATCCCATCACTGCCAATTTGTCTGAGGATAATATAACTCCTATTGTTTAAAAGGTGCAGGTTGCAAGAAGTTAACTTTAGGCTGCTGCTTCCATTAACTCTTACACACACACACACACACACACACACACACACACACCCCTTTTCTACCTTTTGAAAATGTTTTGGTGTAAACAAAGAAATTCAGCTGAAAGGAAAGAGTGGTAATAAAGTGAACTTTGCTAAATGGAAAGAATGGGAGGAATATAATTTGAAATCATTAGTTTGAAAAGAAATTTTTCAAGTTATGAAAGCTGTATTTGCTACCCTTTCTATTTTCACATCCATTAGCATTAGGGTACATTTTCTGAACTTCAGGTTTCAGGATTGAAACTGAGGATTTGAAAGAGCTCCCAGTCAAATGCAGAGGATTTCCCCTTTGTTACAGGAGTCATCTAGAAGCATCATACCGCCTCCTCCACGTTTCTGAGAAATTCTAGGCTTTTCCTGGAATCAAAATAATTTGCAGTCATGAGTTCCTCCACAAGATCTCTTGCTGAAATGACTGAAGCCAATTTTTGAACTGAGAAGCACAATGAAGAAGCTAGAATAGGATTTTTGTGTGTGTGACACGGATGTATGAAGGAAACCATAACCATAAAAGGGAAGTCAGCCTCCTGCTCCTCAGGGTCCTGGTGCTCCTCCTTTTCTTCTTCCTTCTCTCTCTCTCTCTTACCCTTCCTTTCCTCCCAAACCTAGCCTCAAGAACAGGATATGACCTTGGATGAGCTAAGGTGCAAAATATCTCCTTGATGTTCAGTCCTTCTCTAGGTCTCAGCAAATATTTTCTTTACAATGCCTGTCTCAACAGAGACCAAAAGGCTATAGCCATGTGTCAAGCAGAAAGAGGACAAAACACATGCTATTCAGCTTGTGAAGAGGGTGTGCCTAACCAAGAAGCTTAACTTACAAGTGATACTTCAGAGTAATGCATCCTCCCCTTCTAAGACGGCCTATTTTGCAACTAGGATGTTCCCCTGTTGTCTGATGTGGTCAGTTACTTATTTCTATCTATGGATTTCATTCTTCACATGCATGATGATAAATGGGTGTGAGCTATAGGAGCACTGATAGATATGAAACGTTTGTGGTTAGGCAAGAACTCCCAGAAAGAGCATAACATGAAAACTTTTGAGGAAACCAAGCACTTTGTCAGTGCAACCAATATGCATTTGTTAATGTATTTGTGAAGAAGGTACAGCAAGTCCAATAAAGCTGGGTTCAGATTAAGTTCACATTGTTAACCTTTTTTTTAATAACTTATAATGGCTTGGCTCAAAAAGAATGCCTACCCATTATGGGAAAGTTCATTTATCACACTAACCAAAAGGCCCCTTTATGGATGCAATGTTATGTATAGATCAGGAAATTGGCAAACAAAATTCGCTATTGGATAATAGCAAAATTGGATAATATGCAAAAGGGCAATGAAGTGGAAAGGATGCAAAACATAGCATCTGGCCAATCTGATGACCTAGGGGACTAAACAGAGCTGGCTCAGGTTACCATTCTGATGGGAACCTGTCTGGAAAGATCAGGACTGCAGGTTAGACTAGGAAGTTGAAAAGCAACCCTGAAAGAAGCCATTGGCTAAGGCAAATTACTAGAAACCCGTGTCCATGCAAGGCAATTTTGCTTATTACTGTGTTAGTTCAAAAATTGTATTTTCCTCATTTTGTATCATTGTTCACAGTTGACACATTTCAGCTGAAAAAAAGAAGCTTTGGGTTATTTGAAATGGTTACATGAGGACCAATGTAGATCTTATATGTAACTTCTATAATATAGTCATATTCCCAGGAAAGTGTAAAAGTAGATGTAATCCAGCTATACTTATAACAAGCCAAAAATGAGTGCCATACCTAGAGTTTAGATGGCCTAAATTCACAATAAAAAATATCAGGGCTGGGATCAGTGCTTTTCAAAGTTGACAACTTTCAGATGTATGAACTTCAACTCTCAGAAATTCCTGGCTAGGGAATTCTGTGAGTTGAAGTCCAAATAACTTAAAAGTTCCTCAGATTGAAAATCTCTGCTACACATCATAAGGAAATGAAAAGAATAGTAGCTCTTCCAAAACATACTATGCATGCTTCAATGTAATTGGAAAATGTATAGACACAAGAAATCTTAAATACACTCTGCACAATACTACACTTTAAAAGGACTTTTCCATGAGTGTTTGCTAAGGTTTATTTCATAAATACCCATTGCTATATAAACACCCTTGAGATTATCCTGTTTTGCAGTCTCCATACTATGCAATGAATAATTTTGGAACCGTCATCTGGTAGTAGCATTTAGGAATAAAATGAAGGAACTTTCATAAAATGAACCATGCTCTCCAAATTGCCCCAGTTTTATGCAAATCACAAACTTATAGTATTTTTCTTTAATGAACCATGAGAAAGAGACATCACAAAAATGATTGTTGCAAGCAGTTTCCGCTTTGTATGATTTAATGTTCAATCACAAGTTCAATCACAAAATGATGATGGACCATCAGTAGTCCTCTTTGTTGCCATCTTACAGGTTTGTTGATGAGAATTAATGAATGACTCTATGAATTAAAGAATGAATCAAGAATCAAAATGTTAAAAAGCAATTAAGATGCTGTTCAGAAGTTTATAGATAATACAATACAATAATACATTCTTGACAAATGTATCTTTTCTTTTATGTACACAGAGAGCATTTGCACTGAAGACAAATTCCTTGTGTGTACAATCACACCTGGCCAATAAAAAATTCTATTCTATTCTATGCTGTTCTGTTCTGTTCTATACAATACAATATCAAAATTTCTCATTTCCCCCCAACTATGGCAGATACATGGTATCTTGGTAACTGTTTTTTAATGCCATATCATCATAATATTATCTTCATCTCATACTCATCACCAGCTACACTGGCATCTCTCCAGTTAAAGTCAAGTTTAGTTATTCCAGATTTAAAACAGTATTTTCCTCTTTTCCCAATACAGTTTTTGTCATCAATATGTTCTGACACAGATATGTTATGCCTCTTCCCATCTGTTTCCTGGGAAATTCCTTCCATGAGCAGGTTGTCTTGGATTATAAAAGAGAATGGATAAGACTTACCTAGTATTTTTCTAAGAGTTTGCAGGTCCTGAATTGGCTCATGTAATTATAGATTTAGTGGTCTTTTTCAAGCAGGCTAGTCCCAACCTGTATAGATTTAAACTAGGAAGAAGAGCTATATTCTGCCAGCTATGTTTTGTTCATTTTGTTACCATTGGATCA
The DNA here is from genome assembly GCF_049901715.1 of Pseudonaja textilis. Classification (NCBI taxonomy): domain Eukaryota; kingdom Metazoa; phylum Chordata; class Lepidosauria; order Squamata; family Elapidae; genus Pseudonaja; species Pseudonaja textilis. The sequence continues at coordinate 100,263,359 of NC_142008.1, read as the reverse complement.
ATTTCAGATTTCAACTCTTTTTGCCAAAGAGAAATTGTACACAACTGTACTGTTTTTATTATTTTGGGGATAGATTTTGCTTTATCCACATGGTTTTTGGCAGAGCTAAATGCCATAGTGATAATTCTTGTAATTACTACATGCAGGTCAGTCACTATTCTGTATGCCACATAGTCATCTAATGGTCTCTTCCCCGCCCCTCCCAGATGCTGCTAGCAATGAAGTCAGAACTGAACTCTTTGGTTACTCACTGCCAGCAACACTAGTTGAGAACAGAGCTTGTTTATTATCATTGCCTCTGCCTCATTCAAGGCCCACTTTTGTGCTACCTCTTACATTATTTTTATATGAGTTAGCATCTTTCAGAAGTGTACTAGATCCATGTTTAGCCTGACTAATAGTCACACAAGAAGAGATGAGTTTGAACTGAATAGGTTCACTTGGGGTGCACAGCCTGCTTCACCATATTCACTTCTCCACATCAGTAACTTGTAGGTCAAACACTTGACAGCTGGCTAAATGTATTGTTCTAAGCACTCACATATGCCTCACCCTGCCCCACTTTACATTAAGGTTAAATCAGTACAAGGGTGGATGCATCATGTCAGTTATGCACTACTTATGATAAAATTAGCACCTGTAGTTGAAAAAAAAACCTTTTAGGAGTGCCATTGCCAGTTACTCTTGGCAGGTTTGAGCCTAAATAATCTCTTGGCCTGATTCTATCTTTATTGCTAATTTAGAACATGTTCATTTCACTATCAATCATAATTATTTTTGAAACCACAAGAAATTTTACTGAATGCTTTTGCTTCATATTTTACGATGGAGAATTCTAATTTATAGCTTCACTAACAACACTTTTTTGGATAATTGTTAAGGATGACCAGATCATCCTACTGTACTTAGGCACATCTTCCTTTATTGAATGAAGGATTGAGCAAATGCATATAGGCTAATATGGTACCAGAGAAGATTTGTAATTTATTTTCTCTAGCTCTCAATGGAGCAAGAATTGTTGAAATAGGTTATCCATTCTATGTGCCCATATTCAGCAGTAGCATCAATGTTCAGACTTTTCCTGTTTTATAAAATTAGAACCATCTTGGAGTTATATAAACTACCTGGGATTTTTTCTACAGTCATGTTCATAAAGCACTTGGTTGTTTATTTATGTACTTTTTTTATAGGCCTAAATAAATTGTGTTGGGCAGAGATTTTGGCTATGTTCATTTAACATGTTGGCAACTGTTTTGCACAACTTAAGTGTATTGTGGGACCCAGCAAATGGATTATTCATGTCCATCCAGATTAAAAGAACTGTATGAATATAAACAATTTTTGTGGACCTTTTGGGTGTTCAATCTTTTGCCTTGCCTAGGCCACATTGAACGAAGAGGAATTGTCTTGTGCCAAATATATAACATCATTAATGTAAGGTCTGGCAGTACACTTAAGTGAAAAATGAACCAAAACAAAGACTTAAATGGAGGCTTGCAAATTAAACAAAACAGAATTTTATTCTTTGATCCAAGTTAAAGATCTGGGAAGAAGTTCCTAGCGCATCACAAGAGACATGAGAGGAAAATTCTACGAAATACAGAAAGATGTCCTATCCTTTTTATATCTTTAAGATTCTTAGAAGTTGAGTAACTGCATTGTAAAACTCTCTAACTTAGATTTACATCTTTCCTGCAAAAGACAAATCTCTCTTGGCAATGTTTACCTTTCATGATCTTTTCTCCTATTGTCCATCTAATTGATAACAATTGACCACTTAAGGAGGCTATTAACAGCATACTTCAAAGTTGTGGATTCCTCCAAATGGAGGTATGTTACATTCCCAGAGAGATACGTTATATTCCTAAGGGGTGATGCTCGGGTGAAAAGTATCAGTCCAGGAAAACAGATGGATTCTGATTGATTTAGATGGGACAATCATGTGTCTTAATAGGAGAGGGATGTAACTGATTGCAGGCATATGTTTATAATTGTTTTAGAACAAGTGAAAGGTTAAGCAAATCTTTTTAACAACAGCAAGATAACAAATACCTATAGAGTAACTCTCTACTTAATGCTATATTTTACTATTTATTTATTATTACTATTCCCTTCATTCCTCCCTTTTTTAAAAAAGATAGAATTCTTTCTATTGAAGTGAATGATGAAAGCTAAGGGCATTGATAAGAGACTACAGAAAAAGATTCCTTCAATGGCTCCCAAAAGCTTTCAACCATGAAGGTCTAGCAGTCAGGAGAAAAAGTTCTAGAAAAGGATTTACAGTATCCAATTTACAGTATCCAATTTTTCATGCCAATTATTTTCAGATGTTTATACCACTGCCTGTGAATTTCTAGACAGATTTTAAGCAAGCACAAGCCCCAAAATTCTTCACAACCATGTTTTTTCTTTAAATTACAGGCTGCCCATTTTCAAGGGATGATTACTATACCTGCCCTAACTCGTAGTCATTGTACAATCCAGGCTATTTAGTTTTTTTTTTTAATTACACACAATGAGCCTTCGGACTTCTACTCATGAGGCCACCAGTGCAATATGTGGGCAACATCATTTCTGAGTTATAGTCAGGGCCTTGGGTTTGGAGATCTCTTTTCTGCTGTCTCTTCAAGTGAGGGAATTGCCTGAGTGGGATGTCCCTCCCCCATGTAATTAGCAGGAAGACATGACTGCTTGTGCCTTAGTGGCACAGAGCAAAAATCTAGGAGCAGCTTTGTGTGGAGGTATTAGGAGAAACTTTGTCTAATTCTGAATGGTGTGTGTCTCTCTGTATATATGTGTGTATGTGTATGTAACTACTTTTCAATACAAACATGTTGGACACATTTCCCTCCCATCAGACCGAAGTCCAAAGTGTTCAAGACCAAGGTGTTCAAAATTTGCTGTGGCAACCACTCTCAAATACACAATCCTTACATGAGTACATTAAACTGATTACAATATAAATGAGACAATAAAGAAAACATTAAAATGAATTTCCACCCTTCCCCACATAATCTTTCCAGCTGTCTTTTGGGAATTGAAAAAGAGTCTTTTACTGGTCCATCAGCTTCACTTGGGATCTTCAGCTGTAATAACATAAGCCACCTCTCAGGCAGGAAAAATAAAAAAGTTGGTACTCCTACAATGAGAAAAATCATAAACAAAACCCATTCATACCCCCATGACCACATCAGTTTTTGGTAATATTTATTCTCAGCCGGTCTTCTCCAGGAAACACTTTCCACTCTTTTAAGTTCATCAACAGTAGTCCACCCTTTGTCTTTTGTTCAGACTGCTGTTTCAATGGTCAGCAAGATTTGATAGGACCTGTCCCAGGCTTTTATCAGGACCCAATTACCAGGCTGGAACTTATGGACAGCAAATTCGACGGTTTGAATTAAAAGTCCTTTGCTTCTGAAGTGAGATAAAGAAGAGTAGAGGCCAAGTATACAGTTCTTTACAGACATAGCTTTAGGTTCACATTGTGGGATTTCCTGTCCAAATATGGTAATCCAAACATCATTTCAGAAGGTAAAATCTCCCTTTTTGGACAGGTTCAAATTCAGAGCCAAGTCAAGAGTAAACAGTTGGTCCATGGCATAGATGAATTTGCATTCCACAGAATGTGACATTCCCACTGAATTCCCACACTCCGTGATTGATTGAAGCACTTTTGCAGAAAAATGAGTTGCTGTGTATAGCAACTATCCCATATATAGGTATTATCTGCTCCAGTATAATTTTGGCTCTCATGGCTGCATAAGTGTCAATCTATCCAGTCAAGTGATCCACTATCATCAATTAAATAATTAAATTTCCTCAATTTAGCCATTTTCCCCAAGGGAATATCCATTAAATCAAGTCTAATCCTAGATTATAATATAAATATCCCAACATAATAATGTTCAAAATCCAACCCTTCCTATAAATCTCCTATCCTTGACAGATAGGGTCTAGTATTTTAGAGAAAAATGTATTTTTCCTTCCCACTTATGTTGAAAACCCTCAAAAGCCATTCCCTAATCTATGTAACACTAGGCTCTTCTTGTAGTTTAGTATACAAGTCTTCATTCAAAATAAGTGTAATTATCCATTCACAGTTTACAACATCCATCCGATGCTCATCCCTGTAACAATTCTTAAAAGGACAATAACTTGTGTTGCTGACAAACAGATAAACAAACATGCCATAGGATGGAGCACCTTGACTCCTAAATATTTAAAACCAGTGTGTCAGACTCAGATTCCATTCAAATGGAAGCAAATTCTCATTAAGTTAAAAACATTTACAAATGTGAGCAAAATATTTCAAAATCATTTCTCTTTAGATAGGTTTAATTAAACATGTTTAAACCTCAAAAATTTGCAGAAGAAGGGGAAAAAATCAAAATTGTATTCAGAAAAGAAAAATATATTTGCATAGCTTTCAATATGCAAGCCAAAAATAGTACAGACTGAAAAAGGCAGGAACCAGATGTAACCCTTTTAAGAAGAGATTGGATAACAATTTGTCTAAAATGGTATAGGTTTCCTGCCTAAGCAGGCCAGGGGGTTGGACTAGAAGACCTCCAAGGTCCCTTCCAACTCTGTTATTCTAAAACTTCTTAAAGCCTTTACCCCACCTTTCTCAGACTGGCTCTGCAGAGAGAGAGGGGGGGGGATAGTTAAAATGAAAAGGGGGATAGTTCCCCCTCCCCTGCTTCTCTCTCCCTCCTCCAAGGTAAAAAGAAAAAAAAATCCCTGTGCAAAAGAATGAGGGGGGGTTTAAATTACACAGAATTCTCATCTCCCTTGTCCACTCAGCGTCTCTCTCTCTCTCCCCCCCCACACATTCCCAGCTTCAACTAATCACACACATTGCGCCCCACCCCTCCCCAAATTTGTTTCCGAAATCCTTCATGGGATCTTTCTCACTCCTCTTTCTTGCAAAACCTTGCAACTGTGGGGAGACACATACACACATACCATTAAACATCACTCCAGACCTGTGGAGGTTTTGTCCCTTTAAATTTCCAATTTTTCTTTCCATGGCTAACCTGTAGCTCATTCTTGAAGCAGTGGGAAACTCAGCAGTTTCACTCATCCGTCAATCATCCGCTGAAAAGTTCATCACAATCAATTCAATTTCATTCAGTTCTATATGTTATCATTATGGATCCATATCCAAGAATTTTAACAGAGATCACATCAAATTGATCAAATCAAATTATCTGAGTCTTCCCATTTAGACAGACTTCACTATTATCATCATCATCATCATCATCATCATCATCATCATCATCATCACCTGCTAAACCCCAGATGGGAAGAACAATAAATCTTTTTGTTTCTTTACTCATAGTTCTTTAAGAGTTTTCTGGCTCTTTTGAGAATGGTAGTTTCTCAAAATCTCTATAACACTGCAGTATTTTTCTTAGTTCGCCATCAGTATATAACTTTATAATCCCCATTAATGGTGATGTAATGATGGTGTATTATAAATCAGCTAAAAATGTTTGTGGTTATCTTACTAAGTAGACTCACTCTGCTTACTTCAAGATCTGCCTTCTGGGATTGTACACAGAGGTGGCAGAAGTCAATGCTGAAAGAATATACTTCATGAAGAGGGGAGCAGGATGCAGTTCACTGATTCTAAGTCTTACAAGGAAAATGGAGTTACTGCAGAAGCAGCCTAGTATTTCTGCACTGTGTTGCTCTGACTGAAAAGGAGATCCGAATTGGGGGCTTCAGCAAAGCAAATGAGTGCAAAGCATTCCTTTAGGTAAAAGGTATTCCTTAAAAATCAGGTGAAATCTTAAAAGCCCTGAACATCTCCGTTTTGTTTAGGAAGTTGGGAGGTGAAAACACAACGCATCAAATGAGAACAGGTCAGCCTTTATCCTGTCACAAAAAAAAAAAATCCCACTGTTACTATTGCTTGGGATGAGAAGAGAGTCGATGTGAAGGAAAAGCAAGACTTGATATAAGAAACACAGACATTCCAAAGTAGTGGTCTTATCCCCCCCCCCAAAAAAAAGCATTTAGCAGCTTACCCTTAATCTACATTTAAAGGGTGGTGTGGAGGAGAGAAGAGAGACAAGCACACAGAAGAGAAAAGAAGCAACAGAGGAAAATTAATGCAAGACTGTTTTCTAGTGTTGGAAGTTGTGATTCACCACTCTCCTAGGAAAAGAAAAGACATTTTAAAATATTAAAAAAGGGGGCAGGAAAATTCCCCTACAAGAAAGGAGAAGTGGAGGCTCAGGCAGGGATTCAGCCTCCACCCTTGTCAATAGAGCCATTAAAAGCTGAAGCCAATCTATTCTCCACAACAAAGGAAGATAAAATTACAGCAACATCCAAACACATGGGATACAGAGAAAAAAGCCTACAAATTAGCTAAACCTACTTCACCTAGAAATCAAATAAAAAGAAACATCAAGATGAATTGTAAAATAATTTTTATTTATGTGTTTATTTATTTCTTTAGTATCTGTTTTTTTTATGCTTAATAAAAACAAAAACAGATAGTAAAATAAATAAATAAATACATAAATAAAAAAGCAACTTACCAAAAAGGAGACAGGCAACTTCTTGTTACATTGATGTTATACATTATCTGTTTCTGCTTAAATCAATATATAGCAACATCAATGTAACAAGAAGTTGCCTGCATACATAAATGGATGGATTAAATAAAAGTGTTTTATTTTTTTTAAACATAAACAAAACAAACATAAACATAAACCATCTTCAGTTACATAGTGTATTGGTTGGTACAAATCACTTGTGCACAATCTCTGCAGTCTTTTCCTTCTAATTTGCATTAATCCTTATTTCATAAATCCACTATATCTATTTATATTATCACTATTATTAATTACTTACTACACTACTAATATTACATCATTTTATGCAAGCAAATCACCATTTTTACTTAATCTACTTTATAATGTTCATTTCATCATCACTACTCTTTTCTATAACAATATATCCTTACTTTACCTTACCTCTGTAATTCTATTATATTTATATTATAAAGCATTATAAAATATTTCATAAATGAAAAAGCAAAGCAGAAACAAATATCAATAAGTACAGCAGTGTAACAGAAAAATTATTTAAATTTCTTTGTATTGACTTATTTCTAATTATGTTAATTATATCAACATGTTTATAATTATCAACCTTCTGTATTTAATTCGTACATAGCAATGATCATTCTATGCCTAATTTCTACCTCTTATCTCTATCCATTTCTGCACATTGCAATTTTTAAATTTCATTTTCATGGAGATCTCTTCGTTTTTCTACTATTGTGCAAACAATTCTAGCCGCTGTTAACATGCGTAACATTAAATATGTATTGTACTCCCTTTATGTGGGTACCAACAAAAATATTTCTGGTTTTAAAATTTAAATCTATATGTTGCTTTACCATTTTTGCTAACCTGGACACTACATCCTCTTGAATAGCTACTCTAGCAGTGCCCAATATTGAATTCATATATTCCAGTTTTTTAAACTGAGGAATAAATTTCAGAAAAAGAATTCAGTATTGCTCTGTGAATGTACCTATCAATTCCATTTGTAATCTAACTTCTTAGATGATTTTGTACTATTATCTTTTTTTGTACTATATAAATCTGCATAAGGCTGTAAAAAGCTTCAGTATATTTTAAGCTGCATTCTAAAAAGGTTAGGTGACCAAATAATGGCTTCCCCTGGCTTCTCTCTCTCTGCTATAGAGAGAGCATTCCATTAGGCACTGTTGGTCCAGGTAAGTAGTCTTGGCTAGGCAAGATTTTTGTGCCACTACTGGCACAAAATAACAAATTCCCTTGGTTTGTTAATAATATTTCCATTTTAAGTGTTTCTTTTTCAATTAATGAATTGTAATTATGAAAATATCAGCCATTCTTTTATATACACAGTGCAACATCTTTTTTATAGACTGTCATTTTCAAATCCACTTTCCGTTCCGTCTCATTCTTGTCTGGTGAAACTTGTTCCTCTTCCATAACATCTTTTAAACACTAAGTAACTATAGTGTCAGGGACTCTTAAAAGTAACTGAATATTACTGATCACTGTTCCTTGCCTGCTTTCTTTACTTGCCACTGCATTCACCGGTCAACTTACAACAACTATCGAATCCAAACCACTGTTGATTTTTTTGCAGCATATTGCCAAGATGAAAAGGCAAATGAGTTTGTCTGCTTTCTTCGGCAAGAAAACAAATGGAGATCCAAAAGAGTCACAACTACAACCATTGGAGCCTGAGGACAGCAGAGCCAGCACATCATCCATCGAAGAAAGCAGAGCCAGCACATCATCCACATCAGGACCAGAGGAAAGAGCCAGTACATCATCCATACCAGGACCAGAGGAAAGAGCCAGCACATCATCCATAGAAGAAAGTGGAACCAGCACATCATCCACACCATGACCAGAGGAAGGAGCCAGCACATCATCAGATACTGGAAGAGCTGAATCAGACATTGAAGGGAACCTTCCTGACTGTTGGACACTGCAAGCAGTACAATAATTTTAGGGAAAAATATGATGGACTGGATGTTTCCCATAAAAAATTAGGTTGCAAGTATTGCAGAAGATTTGAAATAAGTGAAATAAGAAAAAAGTGTCCACGGAGCTAAGGAGTAGAAGAATTACCAAATTGAACCATGTGGAAGGAGTAAAGAAATCCAACAAGCTTCCTTCAGAAAGAAATTGAAGGAACATTTCTCATCTAAGGCTGACAACATCTGTACAGAGAAGTTGAAGCAATGTGAGCAGGATGTCATAAGCAAAGGACTGGAGAAGATGAGTGAGAAATATCTGGGTAGTAAATGTAGAGTGTTTATTACAGTGTATAATCTGACACAAACGTGCAGACCATTTTCATATATAGAAGATCTGATTGAGTTACAAAAAAGAAATGGTTTAGATTTGGGAACAGGGTTGTATTCATGTAGAACTGCAGTTGCAATAGTAGATTTCATTGCAAAAGATATCAGGAAACATTTATTTACCAAAATTATTAAGAAAACTCGCAAAATCTGTTTGATAATTGACGAAGCCTCAACAATATCTTCCAAACCAGTTCTTATACTGTACTTAAAAGTTGAAGGTCCAGCTTTCTCACCAACAAGTTTCCTTTGAACTAGTAGAATTAGATAAACAAGATGCAGAGACGATATATTGTTTGGTTATAGAAAGTTTGAATAAAGTTGGGTTTAATAGAAACTATCTGAAGAAACATTTAATTGGATTTTGCTGTGATAGAGCCAGTGTTATGCTTGGGAGAAAATCTGGCGTAAGCACTAGGTTAGCCAAAGAGTTTCCAAATATTATAATATGGCACTGTTTAAACTATCGTCTGCAACTTGTTTTAGATGATTCTATTAGGGAAATAAAGCAAATCAATCATTTTCAAATTTTTATTGATACAATATATTCTATTTTCCATCAATAGAATAAGAACCTAATTGAACTTAACAAAATTTCTGAACAATTTGAGATTGAAATTATAAAAATTGGTAGAGTTTTTGGACCAAGATGGGCTGCCTGTAGTTTAAGATCAACCCTAGCTGTGTGGCTGGCTTTATCCAGCGCTACATCAGTTTTTCTGTTCGAATAAAAAATACTCAGGTATGGCTGCCCGTCTTGAAAACTTATATTTTCTTACTGATTTGGCCTTGATGATTGATGTGCTAACTGAAATATCTCTCTTTTCTAGTGCATTGCAAGCGAGAAACATAGACATTATAAAGGCTGAAAAACTTGTGCTAAGATCAATTAGATCATTTGAAATGCTTATAGAGGAAAAGGGTTCATATGAAAATGAGGTTGATGAATTAATTACTTCAGAAACCTTTAAAAACATAAATTTTATACAAAATCATCGATTTGTGGGACTTCCTTGCAAAAAACTTATACAAAGCATTGTAACTAATTTGAAGAAAAGATTGATGGATTGCGAATATTTAAAAACAGGCTGCCAATTTAAAGACATTGATCTATTAAAATTTCTAAATTATTTGGAGACAGATTATTGGAACATTGAAGAAGTGGTGGTTCCATGGAGAGCAGCTGAAGGACAATTGGTTGCATTTAGTCAAATTTTCAGTTATGAAATCAATATTAATGATTATCGTGATTTCATAGAAAATGTACTAAAAGATTCTAAAAATTATACAATTCCTTGCAGCGTTAAAAAAGGCTAAAGATATTATTAAAACTATTGCAGTCAGTTCAGCAGAAGCAGAAAGGGGCTTCTCACAGAGGAACATAATACGTTCAGAAAGCAGAAGTCACCTTATGGTTTCCAATATTACAAACCTCCTGACCATCAGTCTAATTGGCTTATCTCTGCAAGAATGGGACCCTGTTTCTATAGTAAAGAAGTGGTTTAGGGCACATCATCACATAGCTGATGATGCTCATGTTAAACACCAGAAAACTGTAACTCAGGATGATAATAGAAAAGCAATTGGGGAGTACTTTAAATAATTTTTGTTTTTTGTAAAGTTTTGTTATGTAATAGTTTTTGATTAATATTTTAAAAAGTTGTAACAATATAGTTTTGTGTACCTTTTTATTATTTAAGCATTAAAAACATGACATAATAAACTACCTTTTGTTTTGGTATATCTTTTTTAATACTTAGTCATTGGGGCAAAGAAGTGATGTTGAGTTGGCTCCGCCCAGCCCTCTGCAGCACTTCCCGTAGCTGCCCGCGCCTCGCCTCGCCCTCTTCAGGGTTCTCCAGGCCTTGGAAACTGGCCAAAAGCACTTGCTAAGCAATTGGCCACTAAGCGAGCACCTGGTCATTAAGTGAGGACCACTTAAATTTGGGTTGCCAGCCACATGGCCACGCCCACCCACCACATGACCATGTAGCCACGCCTAATCAACAAACCACTCCCACCAGTCACATAACCAACAAGCCACACCCACAAATTAGGCCACGCCCACAGAACCGGTTGTTAAGAAATTTGAATCCCACCCCTGAGGTGGATCCCGCAGCATCAGTGAAGCTGGCTGCCATTCAGAGATAATACTGTCCCTTAAAGAGCTGAAAAATATCAGGGTGGGACAATATCTGGGAAAGGGTGTCCACGGTTAATCCAATTTTGGAGCAAAGACACGTGAGGTGGGTGCATATGTGTGCGTAGACACGAGTGCTTAAACCGCGCCTCTCCCCATCCCCACCCCCCCAACGCCAGTAAGGCGTGAAAAAGGCGACACGAGGAAGCGATTGGATTACATTGTCATGATTATTTTTTTTAATAATTCATCGGCGAGGTAAATCCAAAAGCTGGTGTAGCCGAGGTTCCCTCCCCACCGCATCTCTTCCTTCCTCTTGCAATTGGATTGATGGACTCATTTTCGCTTATTCGGTAAAGAGAAAGCAACGGGGGGTTGGGGGGCGGAGAAAAAGAGAGGAAGAACGCGCCGCTGCCCTTTTTTTTTTTTTTTTTGCTTCCTTTCCTGCCATAGCAGAAAACGAGGGAGGTGCAAGAGTGTGATCACTTTAAGACCCAGAGGTTTTCCCCCTTCTTTCTCTTCATTTTCCCCCCGCCCTCTGCTCTCCCCCACTCCACTGTTTTTTTAAAGGAGCGACAGGCTGTGGCGTTTGCAGAAGGGTTTGGTCTCCGTCATCGCGCTGCAAAAGCGAGCGAGCGAAAGCGACAAGAAGGGAGAGGAAGAGGAGGAGGAGGAGGAAGAGGCTGGGGGGGAAGAAGGGGGAGGTGTAACACATCCGACGAGCCGGCTGCAATGGGCCTCAGCTAATCCAGACCCTTCGGAGGATCTGCCTTCCCGCTGCCACCGCCGTGGGTCAGAAGCTCCTTGGATTCGGTTCTCCTCGCCGCCCCCACCGCCGGTTGGCCACATTTTTCCTTCACACACAATGAACGCTGCCTGCTAGAGAAGAAGCAGCGTGCCGCGCCGCCTTGCCCCTTTCGGGTTCTCGCGATGTGATTCTATTGCGGCTGCTGGAGGTGAAGGAGGAAGAGGAGGCAGCGTGGCCGGGGGTGGGTGGGGGGGGTGGAGGAAGCCTGAGGCTATGTGGTGTCAGCGACACCAGAAGATTTGGTGAACCATGATGAAGACTGAGTCCCATAATACTCCTGGCGGCAGTGGCACCAGCAGCAGTGGGGGCAGCACCACCGGTGGCAATGGGGCTGGAGGCAGCCTGAGGAGTGCTTCACCTCACCGGAACGCCTACGAAGCTGGCATCCAAGCTTTGAAAGCCTCCAAGGATGCCCTGGGCCAAGCTGACAGTGAGGAGGCCAAGAAAGCCAGGAACAAGAAGTATGGGTCCAATGTCCATCGGATCAAAAATATGTTCCTGCAAATGGGCACTGCGCCTCCACCAGGGGAGGGAGCAGTTGATCTGGCCAAGATGAAGGAGAAGCCGGTCCGGTTGTCCTTGCCCCGGGCCAGCAGTCTGAACGAGAATGTGGACCATAGCGCGTTGTTGAAACTGGGCACCAGCGTATCTGAGAGGGTGAGCCGGTTTGACTCCAAAACAGATAAGCCATTGTCCAAGCTCCAGGAGACACGGAAGATCTTCGAGAGGAGCCTGCAGGAGAAGGAGACCACCAACAAACTGCTTCTGAGGAAAGAGAGAGCTGGCTTCCAAGACCGGAAGTTGGATGTGGTGGTGAGATTCAATGGCAGCACAGAATCCCTGGACAAGCTAGACACAGAGGCTGTGTCTCCCACTGTAAGCCAACTCAGTGCTGTCTTTGAAAAGGCTGACCTGAGGAATAATCTCCATAAAGCCCCTGGCAAAGTTGGGCCTCTCAACTCCAAAATTGTTAGCAAAAGGTCCAGGGTTTTCCTCCAGGCTCCAGAAGGAGGTGCCAAGGTGGAAACCAGGAATAGTGATGGGCCTGCACTCCAAGTGAGAGCAAGGTTGCCTGAGACTGACAAAGCCCAAAACAAGCTGGTTCCCACTGGGTCAGTAGCAGCAAAGCCAGGGGATAAGGATTCCAACATGGGGCTACGTCCTCAGAAGGTCCAAGAAGTGCGCAAGATCAAGCCTGTGGAAGTGGAAGAGAGTGGGGACTCTGAACAAGAGTTTGAGGCAGCTGAGGTGGCAGTGGCGGCAGCAGCAGTGGCAGATGAGAACAGCAAGGTCTCTAAGGGATCTGACCCTCTCAGGGCAGAGGTGATTCAAGCTGAGGTCACAGTGCATGCGGCCTTGGAAAATGGCCAGCTGGGTGGTGAAAGATACTTAGAAACTCCAGGCCCATTGGCAGACACTTATTGTGAGGAAGTGACCAAGGCTGAAGGACCAGAGGAGAATGACCTGGGTGATGAGTCTAAGAAGGAGGACTTCTCTGAGGCTGACCTGGTGGACATTAGTGCCTACAGTGGACTGGGGGAGGATTCGGGAGGGAGTGGGCTGGATGAAGATGAAGATGGTGATGGACTGTATGCACCGGAATCTAGCTGTGTCGAGATCCCTGGGCTGTCAGAAGAGGATGAGGCTGTTCCTAATCGCAAGATCCACTTCAGCACAGCCCCAATACAGGTAGGCCTTTGAATCTAGTATTTATTGTGACTGTAAAACACACCTGGATTCTGGTGTTGGTCCTTGGACATGGTTGTTATTAACAACATGAAAACTCCAAGGATCTGCTTTGGGGCCTAGTTTTCACAAAATAGCAATGGAGACTAAAAACCTCTGTTCTACTATAGTAAACCTATTTGAGATCTCTAAGTGAGAATAATTGGGAAGTCTCCTTTTTCATATAGAATTGCTGTTCCTTTATTAAATACAATTTTCTGGATGAAAGGAAGTAGCCTATCCAGAAGACATTTTAAAACCACAGATTCTCTCTGGTACACTTCTCTAGATGGGGAAGTTTGTGCAAGGGAGATTTTGCAGGGAGAACCTTCAGATGTGCAAATCTCCACCTTGCATCTGAAATAGCTTCCATGTTACAGGTTTACATCTTAATTTTGGGAAAGCCTACATCTCTTAGGCAAAGAGGACCTTTTCATCTGATCCTCACAAATGCCTATTCTTGTAAGGCCTTGATTTTGCAATGCTTAAAACAAATGTCCCCTTAATTCATTAAAACCTATTAGGAAAGCATTTATATTGGCTTTTGTTTGTGCATTTAAATATTGAAGAGAGAATGTAGCAAAACTTTATCCTAGAGGTAATGAAACAGGGATACTTTTGATAGGATTAGCCTTTCACTTGAGTTAAGAACTGAATTAGTGAATTGCCTTTGCAGGTTATATATCAACAAGGATGATTTTAGAAAAATATACCAATGTCATGATTGAAAGTGCCATCATGGATCTCACCAATGTTTTCCCCCCTCTTTTTTATGTGCAAAAACCAGGAATAGGAGAAGCAGGGAAAGGATGGTGACTTCAAACAGCATTTTCTTGTTTGACAATCCAACAGACTTAGAGATGCTGAAGAGACTTGATTTTACAAAGGAGAATGGGAATACACGCACTGTTCTTCATTTTCTTTTTTGAAAAGCATGGCTTTTATGAAACACTAAATTAGGGAAGGTATATAAATGGACCCTTTTGCAGCAGGCTGCTGCTAGTAAGAATAACACATTTGATGTGAAATCTCAGTTTCTCACATTTCATCAACCTAGTTGGGGCTATGCATCTCTCTCCCCCTCCCCCTTGTGTGTGTGTGTGTGTAGTGGTGGGATTAATCACTGACACAAATAAAGGAACATACACCATTGCAATCTGTTCCCCCCTCACTTCCCCTTTGGACTCTTTGATTAGCTACGTTCCCACCACCCCATGCCAAACAAATCAGAAGAATAAAAGGCATCACAGGCATAATTTCCCAGACACTAAGACCCATTTTGCCAAGGTAGATCAGAGATGGGTGGGCTTTTGCTTTTCCACAGGAAAAGGCAATTGAATTGAGAGAGAAATGGACTCCCATCCAGACAAAAAATAGTACATGCAGGGATATAACTTTTGATGGAATCTAAGTGAGATTGCTCAGGTTTATATACAGCAGGAGGCCATAATAAGGTTTGTTTGGTTTCAGCTCAGTATGATGAACTGAGTGACTGTAAATCATGATTCAATTTTATTATGGTAGGATTTATACAAGACAGGGTGCACTCACCATGTTAATCCTTAAATCCAGGTTAATGCAGTATAAATGTATACAGCATGTAGTGCCCAAATAAACTATGCTGGCTTATTGTGGATTGTCTTAATTCATATAATATTCTAAGATAATGTTTGGGTTCCCAAAACATGCTGAAATACCAGTTATCCAACATCATATTGGCCTAGTTTAGCATATTATGTGAATCCTGCCCATTTAATAAATTTAGTAACTAACAAATCAAAATGTGATTTATTAATTATGTGAAATTATGTGAACTAGAGTACTGTGTCATCATTATTAAAACATGCCATAGGTTAGCACAATCTGAACAATATATAGATAAGCATAGAAAAGAATTGTGAGTTAAGTTTCTGCAAGTTAGAAATGGGCATGGATAAGTACTTCACTGCCAAAGGTAACTTGGCTCCTGTCAGTATAAGCTTAGATGCACCCTGAAAAAGTCAAATACCTCTTAATTAGAGGTGGCATAAATACTGGAACTTTGGAAGATAGTCTAATTGTTGTGTATTGTTTGGTGAATGTCATTGAAGAAGGGACATATCTGATAGGCAAGCTTTTGTGAACAATAAATCCATTCAAGTTCCAGGGAATTCAGAACAACAAAAATGGATTCCATATATGAACCTATTCGTCAGGAAGGTTGAACAGTTGTAGTTCAACAAGTTTGGACAGTAAAAGCTACTGTGATCTTTAGTTTCAGAATACACCTTTCTTGGTACCTATTCACAGCTCCAATAACTTACATTAAATTACATCTAATTTTTAAAGTAAGATTTTTTAAAATGGAAAGTTGGCATAATCCAAAGCAAAGAAAGTATCCTTATCCATCATCAGTATTAATTTCAAAAATATATGTATATCTTATTTCTTAGGAAGTAAAAGTATGGATTAGGTGTAATTCATTACTTAAGAGTAGAGATATTTCTCCTTGTACACAAAAAATGAATCAGGTGAGAGCATTTTGCATGAGGTGGGTAGAGAGCGATGGTAAGTAACATGCTTGTAAATCAGTGCTTTATAACTGGCTACGTTCTTCCATTACAGCCATTTTGTGAATGGACAAGTGTTCCTAACAGCATAAAACTTTTAGGGACCTGTGCTGTAATAAACCGATGACTGCCATCACCAGGTTGCCTGATGATGTCTGTCCTTTCTGTAGTGACTCTGGAAGCTTGTGAAGTTAAGTATGTGAGATATTGGAGGTTGAAAGAATTTTACCAAATTATATTAAGAGATCCTATATTAGAAGTTATATTTGTTTTGTTTTGTGCTATCACAAGTTTGCAAAATACTACTAGTTTGTAAAAAATATTAAACGGAGATAGGATAGCTGTATATAAATATTTGAAAGACATTCACATCCATTTGGAAATGGCCCAATTCAATGTTGAAACTGAGAATAGACTAGAGATCAACAGACCGAAATTAAAGAGTTCAGACTGAGTATTAGGAAGAATTTCCTACTGATTAAAGTGTTAAAGCAATGAAACATGATAAATAATGATGGTCTCCGGTCATTGCCCATTGGAGGTTCTTAATCTGGAACTAGATGGCCACCAATTTACCATGTTTCTCATAAAATAAGGCTGGGACTTATTTATTTTTTTTGACCCCCGAAAAAATGGCTAGGCCATCTTTTTGACGGGTGACTTAATTTCCCCCCCACGCGCATCCTCACCTAGAGCGCCCCACATTCAGACTCTCCTCGCCACCAGGCCACTTCTATTGGCTGTTAGGAGTGCCCTTTGGGCAGCCCCACCTCACCACCAGGCTGCTTTCATTGGCCATTAGGATCGTCCTGTGGCAGACTCGCCTTGCCACCAGCCGCTCCTAACGGCTGTTAGGAGCGGCTGGTGGTGAAGTGAGTCTGCCCGCGGGATGATCCAAACAGCTGATATAAGCGGCTGGTGGCGAGACGTGTCTGCCCGCGGGACGATCCTAACGGCCGTTAGGAGCAGCTGGTGGCGATGCGAGTCTTCCCGTGGGACACTCCTAATGGCCAATAGAAGTGGCTGGTGATGACGCGGGTCTGCCCACGGGGTGCTCTAGCCGAGGCTGCCCACGGGATGCTCCTAATGGCAAGTTTCCACCACCCCCACCCTTCCCCCATCCTTCCCCCCATTTCTCTTCACCTCGTGTTGTTCAAGCGATGTGAGAAATGGCAGGGAACACATGCTTTAAATAGGCCCAAATTTTGAGAGCAGGGCTTAATTTCACCACATGCATATAAAAAAGTGCTGGGCTTTCTTATTGGAGGGGCTTATTGTTGGAGAAACACGGCAGTAGACTTCAACTCTTATATCCCATAGTTCTGAGAACATTTCTCTTGGGTGAGACTATTTTGGATTGTCAAATATGCTGGTCCTTGATCCATTCTTGCTGTATACATGTAGGTTGGTCTGTCTGTGGATGGCTTTTGCTACACGAGAAGTCTATCTCTGAAATAAAGTATGTGATCCCAAACGCTTAGAATGCTAGTATACTCTTTGTTTTGTTCTGTGCTCATCCAGACACTTGATGATGTTAGAATGTTTCTGCCACACAGCTAAATGTGAATATAAGGAGGAGGCAGTGATTTGAGGACAAGGTTAGCAGTTGTCCTACCTTTCACATATTCAGTCAGTGTGTATCCTGCCTTTCTGTTTGTTTCAATAACATTGGGGAGGGTGATGCAACCATCTCAACTGGCGGATTGTTGTAGGTGGCAGCAAGGTATCAGAGCAGAAAGCAGTGTTCCTTTAGGTATATTGGAAAACATTGTTCCATCCCACCCTTTCTTTTCATTCTGGGTAAAGCGGTCAGGGGTACTTGCCAATCTCCATTACATATGACCCAAATCCCATGAAACTGAATTGTAATATGTGAAATCAAAGGCTGGCCCTATAATAAAAGTGGCAGCCTTTCATGCTCCATTTGCCAGCTACTGTCTAACATTTAGCATCAATTCTAGGTTACAAGGACAAACCCTAGGGGAAGAGGACTCACTGACTATTGCTCCCTTTCACCTTTCCCTCACTTTCCATTTACTTTAGATCAGAAGTCAGCATATAGTGCACATAAAGAACTATGTAATCTCACCCAAGATACAGCTTAGCTCGGGCAATCTCCATGGGGTAGAAGCCCCAAATTTTGAGTGCAATTCAAGACTATAAAAAAATGCGGTTGATTCAGAACAAGTCATGCATAGCACCTTGTTTACAATAGTGACTGTCTAGAGGCTGCTACAAAATAAAGCATAGAGGTAATACAAGTCCTTGACTTACAGCCATTCATTTAGCAGCCATTTGAAGTTACAATGGCACTGAAAAAAGTGGCTTACGATCAGTCCTCACATTTATTACCTTTGCAGCATTCTCATAGTCATGTGATCAAAATTTGGGTACTTGGCAACCAGCATGCATTTATGATGTTGTAGCAACCCTGGGGTTTGTGATTGCCATTTGTGACTTCTCAACCGGCTTCCAATAAGCCAGGTCAATGGGGAAGCCAGATTTGCTTAATGGCCAAATGATTCATTTAGCAGCTGCAGTGATTCTCTTAGCAATGGTGCCAAAAGGGTCATAAAATTGGGCATGACTCACTTAGCCCAGAAACTCTAGTCCCACTTATGGTCATTGACAAAGTATTATTTGTACTGTTATGTGGCTCCAACCATCCAAATGTATAAATCAACATTGCTGCTGCCTATGATGATTCTAGTTACAAATATCTTACATGCCTTTTAAAGCCATCTACGACGCTGCCCATCCTTATGTCATTTTTGGCATTGAATTTCTACGAATATATCAGCCCAAAAGGGAAGACAATCCTAGGTATGTGGGAGACTTAAAGATATTGTTTATTATGATTAGGGGAAAGACTAGAGCTGGCAGAGAGAAACTTTTAACTGGCAGTCTGCTAGATTTCTAGAATACAACTGCACAATTATACATGGACTCTGTACTGGGCATATGTGGCTTGATTCAAATGCTACAGACCAAATGCTGCAAACTTCATTGATGTTGTGATCACCAGCAATCCTGAACTAATAATAATTTTAAAAAGATTACCATGCCATGACCTATCTGTAAATCATGGACAAATTCTGTTACTCTCACAGGTATCAACAAGGAATGAAAGGATGTATTTCCAGGAAAGGCAATTCTGCCATGAACCAAATAAATTCCTACTCAGTGGGCGGGGGAATGTGGATAGTGCATTATGAATGGAGGGAATATTATCAACTATCATCAAACAAAGTAGGAGTTTATTCAGTATATAAACGAAGTTAGAATTTGAAAGGAGTAGCTCTTCATATTCATTTTTATTAACTTTATATGCATCTTTCTTCAGGAGTTCAAAGTGCTGTACATAATAGCGTTTATTTTTTCTTCACGACTGGCCTATGGGATAGGTGTGGCAAAGAGAGAATTTATACAACATGCTTATCAATTTAGCTATTCAAACTTAATCCAATTGACTACAGTTGTACAATATGCTGAGTTGAGCCACACAACAAAGACCATATTATGTAGGTGCACTACTAGGTCTTAATGAACCTAGTTAATCATGAATGTAGCTAATGGATGGCCTAAAGCTGAGGATGGATTTGAATTGATATCTCTCTTCTCCTAATGCAACATCTTGTCCATTAAAGATGGGATTACTTAATCCTTTTATATCAGTGCCCCACTGCTGTTAGAATTGGTTTATAAATTAAAATGATGTAAAGGCCTATTAAAATAATAGGCTAGCATTAATTCCATACCAAAAGAGAATCTTGCTGTTTGCTACGCAGGGAGTCCTTGACTTACGACCACTCATTTAGTGACTAGAGTTACAGTGGCACTAAAAAAAGAATTTAGGATTTATTTTTCACATTTACGGTCATTTGCAGCATCCCCATGGGCATGTGATAAAAATTCGGGCACCTGGCAATTGGCATGAATTTATGATGGGTTTCAATGTCCCATGACCATGGTATCACCTTTTGTGACCTTCTGACAAGCAAAATCAATTCACTTAACAATCGTGTTATGAAATTAATAACTGCAGCAATTCACTTAACAACTGTGGCAAGAAAGGTCATAAAATAGGGAAGAACTGTCTTGCTTAATAATGGAAGTTTTGGGCTCCACTATGGTCATAGGTCGAGGGCTACCATATCTGAGAGTAAATTAAAATGAAAAACAAAGCAAATACATTTTATGACACATTTGACAGAAAAATATTGCAGCTAGGATGCTGGTATACATGTAGCATTGTAATCAACCTAGTGATCATTTGGGCTGTGCTAAATACATGGATTTTCATTTCTGATAAAATTTGGGTTGAAGTGTAACAAGAAGCTGAAATAATTCCTCCAAGAAGTAATACTTGGTCTTAAAAAAAAAGAGGTAAAGAAGACAGTGATTTGATGCATAAATGTAGTGGATGCACAATGTACAGAAATTATAAGGAGATAATACTTCTAGACCTACCTGGGACATTCAGGGAAGGTAGGATGGAATCCAAACTAGGATGGACTCTTTCTACTTTTGTGATTTCATTCCTGGGATAAGAAGAGTCACTCTTATTTTTGTTTCTGAATTCTAGATGAAACTTCATATTGTGTTTCACTTATCACAAAGAAATACACTGTTTACAATTCCCATCTTGAAACTAAATTTGTAGGTCTCATAGCTTTAGATTGGGCCTGCTTTTGAATATCCTTTTTTTTCCTCCCCATTTCTAACTTTTTGTGATATTTAATTGATGGAAACATTCAGAGGCCTTGAATCCAAATATGGGTAGTCCTTGCTTAATAACCACAATTTGGACAGGCAACTTTGTCGCTCAGTGAGCAACTGCTATGCAGAAAATCACATCATTGTAATGGAGAAAATGGAGAAAAATCACATGATTGCAAAAACCCTAACATCTCTTAGCTTTTGGTTGCTAAGCAAATTATTGTGGTTGCTAACAGAAACATTACATGACTGTAACTTACTATTTTATTTCCACTTTTTCTGTTAATTCTGTCTGTTGCAAATCATTGGTGAAACATACAAATGGCAATCATATAGTCATAAGATGTTGCAACAATTATAAATAAGCAACAATTGCAAAGTATCAAAATAGTAGTAATGTTACTGTGAGATTTGTAATAGTCATAAATGCAAGGATTTATAAATTGCGAGAAGTATTTATTTAAAATATTATAGACTCAAATGATCACTAAACAAAGGAATTTGGTAAGCAAGGACTAGCCATACAGTATATTCTTCTATGTCACTTTGATTGGTGCTAATAAAAGTATTACCTGAGTGTGGAATTTGATTTTGTTTTTTGATGGACAGATCTGTTATAATGTTCTTTTACTTAAGTTGTGAAATTTGTTATTGTAATCAGTCAAACAATCTTTGTTATGATTATAGACTGGCATAAATATCATAAGTTGGTGGCTGAAACGGCTTTAAAAGAGGACCAGTTGATGCATGCATACATATATACACAGTCTCTGTCTCCCTCTCCCTCCTCCCACCCACGCGTTTGTGTGTGTGTGTGTGTGTGTGTGTATCTTCAAGTATGCATTTGGATACCAATTGCTGGGATATTTTAGTGAGAAGATAGCTATTCATTCATGCTCTGCTTCTAAAGTGTCATAGGATATTGGTAATTAGGTTGGACACTATGGTAAGAAAATGTTGGGCAGATGGCGCTTGTTCTTGCCTAAGGCACGCCAAGAAATTTTATATTACAGAAGAGTAACTCTATCAAAACCCAACCGTTACATCACACTGGCTAATTGTTTAAGTCAAGAGTGAACAACCTGGAGCCATTGTCCTAATTTCTAAAGCCCTCTATAAGAAATCACTTCAGTTCTCTGGTAAGAAAAATATGTCTATTCTCCAGGATGGGGAAAGTGTTTGTGAGATAAAAAGTTTGGGTGGGAGTTCTGAGAACAGAAAGAAAAGGAGATCTGAACAGGATTCTATACCAGCAGTCACCAATTGGTGGTCCGCAAGAAAATTTTGGTGGTCCGCAGAGAAATGTCACCCCCAGAGCACCCCCCCCCCAAAGCAATTAATCCAGGCTGCATGGAAAAACAAGGCTGCGCCACCCACATGGCCCTCCCTCCCCACCCACTCACTCCTTACCTGGCAAACTTGCCTGCTAAGTTGCTATTTTTCCTTTTTTTTTCCCCTACCATCAGCTGTTCTGCTGTGCTGGGAGATTTAGATCAGCAGAAAGCCGGAAACGGTTGGATTTCTTGCTTTCTAGCTAATCTTTAGAGAGCCGAACCTCCCTTAGGACTGGAGGTTCTATTAGTCAGTTGCAGATTCAGATAACCGATGGCAGAAACACAGATCTATCTAAGTGAATCTGTGATTCTGTGAGCAACTCAATCTGCCTGCCTGCTTTCCCTGATTTTGGGTAAAAGTTGCTCTTTTTTTCCAAAAAATTCAATATTTACATACACGGTGTGTTGTGAGTTAATTTTGTGAGTTTGTTTGCAAGCAAATTTTCTGTGACAAACTCAGCTAGCCGATGGCAGATAGATAGATCTCTGAATGAATCTGTGATTCTGTGAGCAACTCAATCTGCCTGCCTGCTTTGCCTGATTTTGGGTAAAAGTTGCCCTTTTTTATAAAAAAAATCAATATTGATATAAATATTTATAATATTTACATACAAGCTATGCCCAGCCAGTCATATGACCAAGCCACCAAGCCACACCCACAAATTAGGCCATGCCCAAGAACCGATTATTAAGACATTTGAATCCCACCCCTGCCTCTGTGTATGTGTGAGAGAGAGTGGGGGGAGGGAAGGAGAGAGGTTAGATCAGATCTCTCTCTCTCTCTCTCTCTCTCTCTCTTTCTCCCTCCCACCAATGTCAACAAGCCACCGTCAGTCAAAATTTATATTAGTGGTCCCTGGGATTTAAAATTATGAGTTTGGTGGTCCCTGAAATCCAAAAGGTTGGCGACCCCTGTTCTATACAATCTGCTTCTAAATAGGCATGCTAAGCTTGTACTGTACTCTCCAGCCATCTCACCATATAAGAATAAGCATCATCCCTGTTCTGCTGTTATGGATAATGTTACTACTACCTCGTGGTTAGCAAATAAAATGGGGGTTAGTTATAGTGCACCTGAGTAAATTGCAAGATAATGGATATTGTAGTTTCAAGAATTGTCTTCATCATTCTAAAACTTGAGCCAAGCATGAAGCAGAAAAAAATAGCAAAATTTTGATATATTGTGGATGGTATCACTTCAAATTAAGTATAAGGATTCTTTCCCCTCTTTCTTCCCACTATTTTCATATTTACTTTTGTATTTTGTATCGTATTTTATCTTATAACCCAATAAAATTGTTAAATAATTAAGTATAAGGAGATGCAGTTTATGATTTTTTTAAAAAAAAGAAAAATAACCCATTCTATTAGAAAGAAGATACTTAAAAGAGAAAAGATCTATCCAGATTATATAATAGATCGTGACACAGTGCCTGGAGGTGATAAGATGTCTGCTGTTTTGGTAAATGCCATGTATAAGCCCACAACTTTGCATTTAAAATTAATTTTTTTTATATGATTGAAATTTCACAAAACTGCTGAATCTTACAACTTGCAAGATATTGGCATTCTCACAAAAGATTTTGCAAAATAATATGATTACTGAAATCATGGAAACACTGATACCTAGAATATTATATTAAGAAGATGCCGAACCTTAGATATATTATTCCATGTGGATTTTTTTCTCTTCCTTTATATCATATATGTTTTTTAAATGTGATTTCCTATATAGAATAGAAAATGGATCAGTTCATTTTGATGTCTAGCATTCTCCATCCTGGTAGTGCCAGATTGTTGATTGGAGTCCAGATACTGATGTTCCAGGTATTCTCTCTTGTTTGGAGGATATGGAGCTACACCTCAATCAATGGTTACAAGAAGATTTTACTTAAATCTGCTAAAACCCACGTAAAAGTAAGGCACCAGAGGATTAAAACTCTTAATAGGAGCTCATTACAAGAGAATAGCTTACTACTGTGTATGAATATATAAAGAGAGAGGGAGAGAGAGGTGAAATTTTCAACTAGCCAGATATTATATCTGAGCGTTGGCTGTGTTAATATTTTCTAACAAAAGCAAAATATCTTGCAGTATAATGGAAAGCTAACAGAGCCCTGGGTATTTTGGCCCTTACATAAGTTTGTGAAAATGTATGCCACATATCTTTTTTTTTTTTTTGTAAATTTTATCAGTTTTTAAAAACAAACATAAACGAACAAAACAAAAACATCAAAACTTTCTTTCATAGGCATACAAACAGTATGTCAGTTGGTTTACAAATTATTTTGTGCATCCATTTCGTAGTCTTCAATTACAGTTACATTACATAAAAACTCATATTATCAATCAAAAATTAAGTACTCTAGTATCATTATTAATCAGTCATTTGACTATAGTTTTATTCATTCATGTTTTACGAGATAACCATAATTTACTTAGTTTATTTTATAGCAATTCACATTATCCTCCCAAATCTATCCTAAAAACATTTTGTAGATATAATTAAAAAAGTACATCTTTATATATTTATTATTTTCTAAGAATCTACATATTTCTTTACTATATTTTATTATCTAACCATTGATAGAAAAGGTCCCAAATTTTATAAAATTGTTTAGCCTCTTGTTCTCTAATTTCAAATGTCAATCTACTCATTCCAGCACATTCCAATATTTTCTTAATAATTTCCTCCTGCGATAGTATTTTCTAATTTTTCCAGTTTTTAGCAAATACAATCCTAGCTGCTCTTAATACATTTACAATCAGGTATTTCAAATCTTTACTATATGTTTCAGGTAAAATTCCCAATAAAAATATCTCCGGTTTCAAATCTATATGGTTTTTTGTCATTTTTTCCAACCACATGTGGATTTTAGTCCAGTATTTTTTAGCGTCCGCACAAGTCCACCACATATGGTAATATGAGCCAGGTGTCTGATGACATTTCCAACATTTTTCGGATTTATTCTTGAACATTCTTGCTATTCTTGTTGGGGGGAAATGCCACTTGTAAAACATCTTATACAAATTTTCTTTATAAGCTGTTGACATTATCATTTTATAATTTTGAGATCACAATTTTTGCCATTTCTCTAAATCAATCCCATATCCAAAGTTCTTCCCCCAAGCAATCATAGTTTCTTTAACTTGTCTTCTTCTAGTTTGATTTCTAATAAATATCCATACAGTTTTTTAATCACCTTTTCATCAGTACCTGTCAAAATCTTATCTAGATCAGTCAATTTATCATAGAAACCTTCTGTTTTAAAATCTTTATCATACCTTGAATGTATTTGCGCATATGAAAACCAATCATCTTTATACCTTGTTCCTCTAGTTTTTGCATAGATTTACGTTCACCCTTTTCATTCAGTGTTTCCCCATATCTAACTGTTTGTTCCTTTTTATTATAGGATAAGAAAATGCTTCAATAGTCGATAACCAGACTGGAATTTTCAAATAACATTGTCTTTTAATCTTCTCCCAATTTAACCACAAAGACTCCCAAACGTATATTTTTTGTGGGACAAGACCATTTTAAAAAAATTCTTTTCAGGTAGCATTATTGTCTAGCATATCCCAGGATATGCCCTTTCACTATTACAATACAACGGTGTGGATTTCTGAACCACATTTTTAATGAGAGAATGGTAACAAGCTGTTTAGAAACATGTGGTACTTTGGCTCTTTCTATATATATATAAATATAGTAAATGGTAAAGGCCTTTGGTGTATGAAAAAGTAACTAAGGGGATATACGCTAGTCACAGGAGTGGGGGCACTGAAGCAGTGAAATCAGAAAAAGAAATCGGAGGTGGAAATCTGAAATCACATATATGTGTGTGTGTCTCTGTGTGTGTGTGTGTGTGTGTGTGTGTGTGATTTCAGATTTCCACCTCCGATTTCTTTTTCTGATTTCACTGCTTCAGTGCCCCCACTCCTGTGACTAGCGTATATCCCCTTAGTTACTTTTTCATACACCAAAGGCCTTTACCATTTATTCTCATAAAAAAATAAAAGCAGTTACATTGATCTCTACTCCTCCAGCTCTGACACCCCATCCCACCCCACACAAAGGTTTTTTCTCCCAAGAACTGAAATAATACTTTATAACAGTATCCACTATATGTGTTACCCTGGCATGGTCTCATCTGCCAGGATAATAGTATGGCAGTAGGAAAAGTCTGCGTTAAACTCTTTTGCAGAATTGTATATCATTTTATTAATAGAGCCCAAACAGCTTCTGCCATCCTAGTGCAGGGAACTTTTTTTTTTTTTCTTTTTTTTGTTCAGGGTACAATCAAGTAAGGGATGCATTCCAGCGGTCAGCAGGACTGAAGGATACATGAGGGAACCAGAGCCAGAAGTAGATGAGGGCATTAATTCTCTTTTCCAGGTATCCTGTTTTTCTCTCTGAACCTCTTCCCTCCCTTCCTCCTTCCCCTCCCCACCCTCTCATTCTCTTTCTACATAGTGGACTGTTAAAAAAAATATAAAGGCAGAGATGAGAATCATTAGTTTCAAAATGCTTTTGAAATTAGGCCAATAGTTTCATTAAAGAAAGTGTAATAGCTGCCTGGAGCTAACTGGTTGCAAGTTGGCCATCCACATCTTATGCTACCCTGCTGCAGGGGTCATGTTGTTTTTCTCGTGGGGCATGGTCTTTATATGATACACTTTGGATTAATAAGCGTTGCTGATAATAAAGTATTATTTTTCTAGGTAGCAGTGATTATGATAGGGTCACAGAAGTAAATGTTTTATTGTGCAAAAAAAAAAAAGATTGAAAATCTCTGTCTTCAAGTATAATCTGAACAAAATTCACTGTATAGATAGGCTTCAACATAAATTTGTGAATTGGTACTGGAAGTTCCATTCAATGTGATCATTGTGAGTCACACTCAGTTTTATGATTTTTTTAAGTCAGTTGTTAAGAGAACCTGGCTTCCCTCATTAATTATATTTGTAAGTCCTCTGGGAAGTTTGTAAATGGGATCGTGTGATCCCAGGACATGGGATCAACCAAAATTTGATCATGTGACAATGAAGCACTGTGACAATTGTAAGTAAGCAATCATAAGTCATTTTTTTCAACACTGTAATAACTTGGAATGGATGTTAAACAAATAGATGTAAGTCAAGGACTACCTTAGCTTGTCCCAATCAGAATATCTTCCAGTTTGATGGTATAATATGATTCAATAATGTGGTCATGGGATATCCTTTTGATTTGGTTTATATTCACCAGGAGGCTGATGCTTCTGTACTTGTAACTCTAGTCTTTTTAAAACTCAGTGTTTTTTATTTGTGTTGTTTTCTAAACAAAATGGTATCAAAGAAAAAAATACCTTGTACTATGAAAGCAAGGTTACCTTCTCACATCAGTGTCCTTGCATATGTAATGATTGCTTTCTTCATACGTTCAGTTTCCTGCACTTAGGCAAGAAAAACCAAAAGTACACATATAGACTGGGTGAAACCAGGCTAAATAGCAGTAACTGTGAGAGGGATCTTGGAGTCTTAATGGACAACCAGCTAAATATGAGCCAGCAGTGTGCAGCAGCAGCCAAAAAAGCTAATGCAATCCTAAATTGTATTAACAGAGGGATACAATCAAGATCAAGGGAAGTACTAATACCAGTCTATAAAGCCTTAGTAAGACCACACCTCGAGTACTGCATCCAGTTTTGTTCACCACTTTATAAAAAAGATGTTGAGACTCTAAAAAAAGTACAAAGAGCAACCAGGATGATTAGGGGACTGGAGGCTAAAACATACAACGAACGGTTGCAGGAACTGGGCTTGGATAGTCTAGTAAAGAGAAGGATCAGGGGAGACAAGATAGCGGTCTTCCAATATTTGAGGGGCTGCCACAGGGAGGAAGGGGTCAAGCTATTTTCTAAAGCGCCTATAGGCTAGACAAGGAATAATGGATGGAAACTGAACAAGGAGAGATTTAACCTGGAAACAAGGAGAAACTTTCTGACAGTGAGAACAATCAACCAATGGAACAGCTTGCCCTCAGAAGTTGTGGGAGCACCATCAGTTGAGACTTTCAAGAAGAGATTGGACTGCCATTTGTCAGAAATGGTGTAGGGTCTCCCGCTTGGGCGGGGGGTTGGACTAGATGACCTACAAGGTCCCTTCCAACTCTGAATATCTGTATCTGTATCTTGATATCCTGTGCTACTTGTCACAGATGAAGTGAATGATCCTATAAAACTCGTTCCCAATATCATTTAAGAATCCAGATTCCAAAATCATTCAATGGCTGATGTTGTTTAATGACTGGGGTTTGGATTGATGGTGTGGTCTTGCCTAAATTTAGTAAAGTTTATCTTTCTCTGGTTTAGTACCTTCCAAGCTGCAGTGTTGACTTGGAATTTTGAGGCTTGCAGTTCCCAAGGCAGTTGTAAGTCTTCAAGCTGGGAATGGCTGGCATGAAGTACAATATCAAGATGATATAATCCTGAGATTATTGTAGAAGATGTTGTTAGGCAAACATTCAGGCATTGGAACTGTCTAAAAAGAAAGTGGTATTTCAAATGAGTGTGAAACAGCTTTTCTTTAGATTTTTATCCCATCTTTATTACTTTTTTATAAATAACTCAAGGAGGAGAACATACCCAATACTCCTTCCTTCTCTTATTTCCCCCACAACAACCGTGTAGGGTAAGTTGAGCTGAGAAAGTGTGACTGGCCCAAAGTCACTCAGCCGGCTATAGCCTGTTGTCTTAACCACTACATCAACTTCTGTCAGATTTAAAAAACTGAGCTTAAGAATATGGAAAGTGGCCTAATGCTGCATCTGGGCACTGGTTGAGTCTAACCCACCATAATTGACCTTGATCCAGATTATTAAGGATCTATGTTTTTCATCCCTGTTTGAAAACTGGGTTTGGAAAAATAACATCCTGTAGGAAAATACATTCTACAATCAGTGCTACAGTGCCTCTCTAAATTTAGCTTAAAAAAAGACCTTTCATCCAAATTATATGAAAGTAGTACACAAAAAATTAACAAGCTAATCTTATTCATCTTTCTGTTGACCTGGCTTTATTTCTAAGACTACATGAAGTTGTGATTTCCCAGTGGTCATAACAAGTTAATAAATAAGAATCCATTTGAAATTAATGTAGTTGTGGGTTTTCTATGCAATCTCTTTGGCCATCCCTGTTTGGAGTGGATTTCCCAGTACAATAATCCTTAATGTGCATCTGTCTGCTCCAGATATCTTTAGGCAGGCTTAAGACTAATACACACAAAAAAGATGCCCTTAAGCCTACACAAAATTTCAGGACTGTGAACCTGTAAGCTGCCATCACTAGAAATCAAAACCAGGGCTTTCTTAAGAGAAGTAAAAGACTATGCTTTAACTTGCCCCATATATCCTCTTAGAAATGAGCTTCCTTTTGATCTGTCCAGATCCCATCAGAAAACCTCACATTTAGAGATAAAATAAATATACTCAAGCTTTCC
The DNA here is from genome assembly GCF_049901715.1 of Pseudonaja textilis. Lineage (NCBI taxonomy): Eukaryota > Metazoa > Chordata > Lepidosauria > Squamata > Elapidae > Pseudonaja > Pseudonaja textilis. The sequence continues at coordinate 100,233,715 of NC_142008.1, read as the reverse complement.
AAACTTTCTGAAGTCTGGAAATATTCAGTGGAACATTTTATGATAGAAAAATATCTTGTATTTTAAGACTTGAATCACTTATTTTTACACTGTTTCAGTAAGCTTCAAATTCAGTCATCTGTTAAATCAAAATTCAGCAATTCGCAACTTTTGAGAAGTTGGGGAAATCCAATTCCCAGCAGTCAAGCCCAGTATTTCTAGTGGTGGAAAATGCAGCAAAATTAAGTTTAACTACGTGGGGATAATCACAGATCTGCCATCTTTGCATTAAATTCTGTCAAATTCTGATTACTGTTGTATATTTGATTTTAAAATGTGCAAACAATTAATTTCCATTGAGTATAAAATCTTGTTCTAACGATCTAAACAGCAAAATGCATTATCAGTAGTTTTCACCTGGCCACCTGGGAAAGCCTGGCTATTTTAGGATTTTTTTTTCCCACCAAAAGAAATGGCAGATTGGCTTTTCTAAATTGAAAAAAAATCTCTATTGTATGACATGTCAGGGTTGCTTGTGTGTTTAGCTTGCAATGAGTCACAGATACAGTGGGTTTTAAAACAATGACTCTTTAATGTGCGGGAACAGCTTCAATTTGGGAAAAGAATTTGGAAGAGTGCCACCTAATAAGCCATCCAGCCACAGGGCTTCTATCATTAAAGCAATTCAAAACCTCACTTTAAAATTTCCTCATATTTTTAAATGTTGTGTGTCTGGAACATTGTGAGAAATAAACATTTGAAACCTTTTTAAAAATATTAAATGGCTTATAGATCTTGGGTAATCCTGGGGTCCTATATGGTGCCCAAATATTGTACAGTGTATGTTAGCATCAGCCCAATAGGTTGCAGAGTTCCTTGTCAGAGGAGCCAAACTTGAAAGCATCCCCCAAAGGAGAATACTTTAAAAAGCCACCTATATATCAATTATTAGCAAGATTGATAGAGTTAAATACCCAAATAGTCCTCCATTGTAATTATCAGTGCCAGTTAGAGATATCAGCAGACATGATGGCAACCTGTAAAAGCAAATAAATAGGGATATCAAATACAATTTGTCTATTTGAAAAATAGCCAGAGGATATTCACCTGCAGGTTTTACAAATGAGAATCCAGATAATAATTTTAGGGAAGAAACTTGCCTTGGCTCTGTAGTGTCTGGAGCAACAGGTATATTGGAACTTAATCTTTGAGCCATAGAGTCTTTTGAATGAAGTTGCTGTCTTCTGTCTTTAACCCCTGTTGTTATAATCCTTTCCCACCCCCTCCTCAAGAGGTAGCTTGCTTTATCCCCTTGGTTGGTAGCCTCCATTTGCTGGCTGAGAAGCCATCTGTTCAGTTTTGCTTCTGAATATGAAATGGACATCAGAGGAAGGGAAACAATTATGAGACCATCCCTTTAAAGACAAAACGTAGAATTTTTCCTACTATTCCTACTTTCCTACTATTTCTACAGCCAAAAGAAAAGTAACAATAGGGATATTTGATGTGCGATAGGGATATGTGTTGAACTCCAGAGTATGTTAGTACATAGGTAAGTGAATAACATTTTCTATTTTTTTGTTCGTTTCTTAAACACATTTGTGTTCAGAGGCAAGTTTCATTAATTTTGTGAGCTATATATCTGGAGATTCAGAGAAAAACTCTTTTCATAATAACTAAGACTCAAATCAGTGCAGATGTCACATCAAGCCAGGGCAACAACAGTGATGGCTGGGGAATTCTGGGAGTTGGAGTCCATACATCTTAAAGTTGTTAAGATTGAGAAACACTATCACAGAGGATAATGGTTAACCTGAATGGTTTTATCTTGATATTTGAATTGCAATAGCATGATTTTATTACACAGCAAACCAAAATTAAGAACCTGTATTTGAAGTATATTTATGTTAATGATATATAGATATGTAATATCTTACTGCTGGTGCCCTCTGCATAAAAGTCTGTCAAAACAATGTTCCCTACTCTCATACCCTCCATATATATTGGACTAAATGCTCATCATTTCCAGGCATAATGTTTACCGGCCTATTGTTCTGAAAAGAGGGTTTTGAACTCCAGCATAATGTGTATTTCTGGTTTAGTGAGCAGGTCATGAGTAAAAGGAAAGGGTACCTCTGATAACTGTTCTGCTGCTTAGACTCAAAAATCATTTCCCTTCCCTTAGTGACTAAAAATGTGCATCCAGGTAGCCTTCAAAGTTAGTGTGAAAGCAATCTAACTCTCCACTTGCTTTCCCCGATTAATTCAGGGATTGCATATAGCCACTGCATCTAATTGCCACTGGCAGTCTGATGAATCTAATTACTTTTCAAAAATATTTGACCTAGTGGCTGTTATTGCATCCAACAGCAAGCAAATGCCATGGATTGTCTAACTGAAATCATCTGCTAATCACTGTTATCAGGAACTGAAGCTTAAGTATTACGGAAGATGGGAGGGGAAGGTTTTTCTGCCTATTCTCTCTACACATTTTTATGAAGTATTAAAGACTAGTGCTTTCCATTTATGTTTGGCCTACTAATCTCAGAATTCACTGCCAGGTTAGATTACAACCCCCATGGTCTGTGGTTTATTGAAGATTGTACCATTATGAAATAAGCCCAAGCAAGAAGATGTCCTTGCTATATTTTGATTTATATTTTAGGATCAGTTTCTTTAGCACATGGCAAAGCAGCTCTCATCCTATTCAGAGAAGTGTGAAAATTGTTTCTTAGGGGAAGGGGGAGGGGGTGAAAGAAAGAAGGATTTTGGTTCATATCCCAGTGGTTTAATAGAGATTTAGCATCCTCCCTAACCCAGATCTGTTGACAAGAATGGCAGATGTTTTTCCTAGCCATTACAGAGGTGAAGGACATCTCCTTCTCAATGTTCTCTTCATGAAGCTTCTAAAACTCCCAGCATCCCTACTTAGTGTATCTAGTGGCTATGGCAGCTTGACTTGTACTCCAATATATTAGGGCTGGAAGGATGTGAGTTGCTTATTTCTGATCAAGGAAAAAATATTTTATTACTGCTTTGTTATTTTATGCATTTTCACCAGATCTCAAGATAGCAGAAGGTGAAAAGGGAAAGTTGTTACTGATACTAAGAGTTCTATCTGGTTCAGAGGAAAGGAAAGGTTTGAATGCTTGAAACAGCAGATGTTTGTAGAATTAATCTTTCTGCTCCTTTTCCTCTGCAATTCCCCTCCCCACTGGATTCCCCCCTCCTATTTATTAGTTCTGATTGTAGCTGTTCTGCAGAGGCTGTACAGCTCAGAAACATGCAGAAGATCTCAACATCTAAAGCTCACAGTTCTGGGTAGGACAGATTTATTTAAAATATTTCTATATTATAAGGCTTCATTTATTTGAAGAGCTGTCCTGCCTAATGTTGGTTTACAGATAGAGAACTGTAAATTATATTCAATTAACATTATGTTCACTGGTTAATAACTTGATAACAAATTAAATCAATATAATTCCACTACATATCTTCATTGGAATATTCAATTTAGAATTCTGAATAAAGGGAAAGAAGTGAGTTAAGAATGCCTAATTCTTTACTGCCAGCTGCCTTTTGTATACAAGTGCCCTTAATTCTTTTTAGGCTAAAAGACTTTCATTTTATTTTGGGAAAATCCCATTTTTGTCTTTCTTTTCAGTCTTTATTTTGCAAGCCCAAGCAATGATGAATCAAGCCCGGTTGCAATGTGAATTGTGCTTTGGTATGATTCTCTTGTGTGACTCTCCCATGTGAGCTAATGTTCCGCCTGGTTTAACCAGTACTTTAATTCTGTTATTAATCATCATTCTGGCAATAATAACTTTCAGTTTGCTAACTGGTGTGGTAGCTGATGCAGTCCAGCAGCATTTAGCTGAAAACAAGCTCTTTCCACCTGATCAGAAAGGAATCTATCCAAATAGCACAGGAACAAAAGATCAGCTTCTAATTGACAAGATGATTTTGGAAAACTGTAAGAGGAGGAAGACCAACTTGAATGTAGTTTGGATTGATTACAAGAAGGCATTTGACTCACTGCCACATGATTGGATAATTAAGTACGTAAAAATAACAGAAGTTAGTAGAAACATCAGAAGTTTTCTGCAACAATCAAAAGTGCAATGGACGACATGGCGGCTTATCAATGGTGATAGGTTGGGAGAGGCTAATATAAAGAGAAATCTTTCAAGGAGACCCACTATCACCCCTATTGTTTGTCATTGCACTGATTGTTCTGTCAACAATACTGAACAAATCAGGCCATGGCTATCAAACATCAAAAACATCTGCCATACTATCCTATCTCCTTCACATGAACAATCTGAAGCTGTATGAAAAAATCTGACCATCTGAAATAGAATTGGTACTCAGCAGTCCTGGTCTATATAGGTAGGATATGGCAATGGAATTCGGACTTGACAAATGTGTCACTATTGTATCAGTAGGAGAAAAATAGTGGAAAAACTAAAAGAAATGTGAAGCCCTTTGAAAATAAGATCAAGAGTCTGGATGAAGACAATCACTACAAACACATAGGCATCATGCAGGCTGACAAATGAAGCACACTGAAGTCAAGAAGGTTAGAAATAAATACATCATGAAAGTAAAAAAGATCTTAAAGGCCAAATTCAGTGGAGGAAATACCATCAAGACAATTAACAAATGGGCAATTCCAGTCATTAGATAACAGTTGGAATAATGGACTGGACTCAGGCAGAATTAAAATCCCTGGATAGAAAGACCAGAAAAATAGTGGCAATGAATCATGCCCTTCTTCTACACAGCGATGCTGACAGGCTCTACTTACTAAGGAAAATAGGTGGGTGAGGATTGTTGCAAGTACACCAGACAGTTGAAGAAGAAAAAAAGAGCATTAGAAGAATATCTAAAAAACAGTGAAGAAGATACACTAATACACCATGAAGGCATACTGAGTATTGGAGAGATCAAACTGGTCTACAAGAAAGAGCAAATGAAAAATTAAAAAAGGCAAGGCAAAGTATCATATAATCATAACAATAATAGCCATTGTTGGAATATAAAGAGTAAAAGCTGGGCACTGCTAACAGTAGCTGCGCTAGATCATTCCTTACCCAATAGTAAATGAATGAGCATTAAGGAATTTCTTAGTAATGGGCTTTTTGACTGACACCTAGAGAACTTCCCAGCTATGCTGTCCTTTTGGTTGCTTGCTTTTTTTAAAGTAGCAGCTAATTATTGTGTGGTAAATGGTAACTTGTCTTAATGTGTTTGTGTCCATGAGCTACCAAGGATTTTATTAGATAGATTAATCAATGATACTTTGGCTTCTGGGATTTTTTTTTTTACCATTTTCCAAAATACTCAGTGATTGTCCTAGTTTGTATGATCAGATAATAAAACAATACATGAACATAATCCCTGAATGCAATGCAAAATTCATTTCTAAGTACCCTTTTATCAAAACTGAGAAATTAGTTATCAGCACCAGAAAAAAAAATGAGACATTACATTGTGGTTGAAAATATATTTACTAGTCTGGCTTATACCAAAAAGAAGAGTCATGTATTGATATTTTTTTCATTATTTGCAAACAAATAAACTACATTTTTTTGTCATACTGTTTGTTTACCAGAATGGGAACAAGGTATTTGTGTTTCCAATACTCTTATATAGAAAGACTGAAATATGTGTGTCTGTAATGCTAATCTTCTACCTTATTAAGCCATAAAAATGTGGCTGTTTTGAGACCACTAGCAATCATTCACCTCATCTTGTAACTAAGCAACAATGAATTAGCTTAGCCCCTTCATATTTAGAATTCCCTGTGGTTGTACCTAAACTCAAATGGTTTTCCACAGTTAGATCAGGAGAACACCATTAGTGATGCAAACTATGTTACCAGAAAAAATGTCTAAGTAGGTTCCAGATATAGTCCAAATGATAGCTAATTACAACTAATTGCCAATTACTCATCTTTTGTCCCATACCTTATATTAACTAGAAGGAAGTTTCTGGGCTTGACTGAATCATACATTCAACAATGGAAGAATGAATACAAATGCAATATTAAGAGCTATGGTATAATTTGAAAATATTTCCATATAAATATAAAATATAAATCACAGCTCTCAATATAATAACAGCTATTCCATCCCTCCTTTTATGTTTGCTATGTTTGCATTTAGGAAGAGAAGGCTAAGTGTATGTAAAATACTTTTCTTATTTACTAGTGCTTATATATTAAGAATGAACTTTTGTCAAGTTCAGGAGAACTTTTGTAATGGTTTTTGTTATGTAAGTGGATTTGGATAATGTGAAATAGGAAGAGCACATGTATTCACACTCATGCTGGCCTAAATTAAAAAAAGGAGAAGTGTAGCCAATCTAGATTTATTAGGTCAACAATATCATAATTTATTCCAATTTTATTTTAAGGATCTGTAAAAAAATTGTGCCTTCAAATCAGTTTTGACTTCTAGCAATTCTCCCTAGAGCAAAGGTCCCCAAACTTGGCAACTTCAACTCCTTGCCCAATGGTAAATGAATGACCATTAGTAATGAATGATCCAATGATAAATGATTGATCATAGCTGGCTGAGGAATTCTGGGAGGTGAAGTCTACAAGTCTTAAAGTTGCCAAGTTTGGGAAGCCTTGTCCTAGAGTTTTCTTGGCAGCATTTTTCAGAATGGATTTGTCCTTACCTCCTTCCTAGTGGTGAGAAAAAGTCAGTGTCTCCATCTCAAAATGGTGTGTATAGAAGTTTTTATGGTGAACTTCTCCCTTGTTGGTTGCTGGTTTTATAGTATAGTATTGTGGGAAGGTTACTTTGATCAGTTGACTTTGAACAATAAAAATGTTATTTAATTTAATGGTGTATGATCATGTAGGATATAAATTGTTTTTGCTTAGAATATTTAACAAAACTCCTGAATGCTTAACTATAGAATGATTATCAGAAGAAGCTATCAATATTTTTCTCTTTAAAAAAACAAGTTATTTCTTTTTCCTTTTTTATTCTGTCATCCACCCTTCAAATCCTAACATTAAAATCTCTGAGTTCTCTCTCTTTTGAATAATGAAATTCTGAGTCAATTCCTTCCTTTGAGGCATTAACTGTAGTCTATCATGTCATCCTAGTTTTGATACACAAGTAAAAGAGCAAAGATGAATCATAATTCACATTCTAGAGTCTCTAGTAAAAGAGGTTGAAGAGTTCTGTGATTAATATTTCATCTCAAGTTTGGGATTTGGCTTAACATAAACATAACACAATTGCTGTACTCACATAAATTGCTGTGCCCAAGCAGTAAATAGTTGTTTTTAACTATTTAGCCATGTCTGACTCTTGGTAACTTTATAGGCAAGTGTTCTCCATGCTACCCCATCAAGCACAGCTTCTTTCAATTGTTGTATATTCAACTTTGCATCAACAAGCCAGTGTGTTGTTTGCTTGCCAATTCTTCTTTGTCCGCTAACATTCCTAACGTCATTGCCTTCTCCAATGAATTTGCACGCATAACCTGACCAGAGTAAATTAGACATAGTCTTACCATTTTAGCTTCCAATGATGTGTCTGGTTTTATACAATTTAACACCTTCCTATCAGTTACTCTGTCTGTTCATGATATATGCAGTAATTTACGTCAGCACCACATGGCTTTAAGTGACAATCACCTGGTTCGCATAAGATGGTAAGAGAATAACTGGTTTCCGGCAACATCCTAAACCAATTATCCAACAGTACTTTTATCTAGTTAGGGTTCCATGAACAAGGCCTTATATCAGTCTGTTGTTCTTATAATAATTGATGAGGTGGTTTTTTTTAAACTGGCACTTTGATGTGGGTGTCTGGAGACAGGAGGAGCTGCCATTTTAATTTTCTAAAATACTTAGGGTATAATGGATCTCTGGGTATTGTTGAAGTTTAATAATGGTAGTCAGTGGGATCTTCATTCTTGTTTTCCATAAAATCCCTTATCTTGTATAACTCCAGAGAATAGAGCAGATTAAAATTTCAGTTAGGGGTTGTTGCTATGTGTCATTTATGAAAATATGCCTATATTTCTGATAGGCCCCAAATTTCAAGCTGCTATGATGTTTCATTTTGTAAATATTACTAATATGTTAATACTTTTAACTTTGTGGATTATAAAAGTAATTATAAAGAGCTGGCATAACATATCAGTTGTGGGACTAATCTATGAGTGTGATAGTGAAGATTCTAATTTCACCTTTATCATGAATTTGCCAGCTAAGCTTTCAGCCTTATTTCCTTATTTACAGAGTGGGGTACAAATGAGGTTTATTGTACAGTATGTCATTTTAAATGAACAAAGTACCTCAGCTTTAGATGACCTGTTTGGTCTCCCTGATTTCCAACAGTGGACTTGTTTCTTTCAAAGGAAAAGGGGGGGAAAATCTGCAATGAGCCTACAAGTTATCCACATTACTTACTAGAGCAGTGATAGTGAACCTATGACATGCGTGTCAAAGATGACATGCCACAATGTTTGGGATGACACTCCAGCACTCAGCAGCTTCCAAAAACAATTATTCTAGAAAGCAGTGCCCTGTTCTCACACAAGTTTTTGGGGAGTGCACTGGACCAGGGGTCAGTTGCATTGTTCTCCAAGGCTCACATCCTTTGAGGAATGGCATGAAGCAGCCTTTTTAAGTGGCAGCAGTAGAACTGAGGCTGAAATTGAGGCTCTGGTCTCTACTTTCAGGCCCAGATTCAGCATTGCTGCCGAGTACCCCCTGCCTAGAGGGGAGAAATAATTGTTTCTTCTATATTTGGAGGATGACAGAACCAAGTTAGGCATTTTCCAAATTTTTGACATGCCAAGCCCAAAAGGTTCACCATCATTGTACTAGAACCACCTCCATGGAGGAATTTGTACAAGATAAATGAATATTTGCAGAGGTGCATGAACAGAGGAACTTTCAGCATGTTTAAACCCATTTCTTTTTGTCATTAGAAGAAGGGAAGGAGTAGGTACTGGGTCTGAATAAGATGATGAAGGTCATCTGTCGAAACTGGGGTAAAGAAGAATTGCAACAACTTAAATATTCAAGAAAGAAAGATAAGGAAGGAGAAATGGGTAAGAGAGAAACAAAAAGTGGGGTGGAAGCCAGAGAAAAAAAGAGTTTTCTTTTATGAAATTAAGTATCTGTCCATAACTACGTTCTATAGTTTTGTTAGAGAGAGACAAGTAGATGCTTAAGGTAAAATGCACCAGTTTGTTTCTCACTCCCCACTTGAACCATATATGCAGTTACACAAAAGGCAGCTTATATGTGTATTTAAAGAAAAATAGCTAGGTTTTTGTCTGCATTAGCGGAATTAGTTTTGTGGGCTTTATGCGGCTCCTGTGGCATGTTTAGAACTGTTCCAGACCCACAACTTCAAAGTCACCCATTTTTCAGGTAGATGAGTGGGTTTTTTAAAGGAGTTTGGCATACAGTTGAAACGTTTATAAGGCTTAAGTCATTTGTTTTACATGTAATTGCGCTCTCCAAAATCTGAAAAAGGAAAGGCTTCATGGAAACTCTGAGGGCCTCAGAAGAGTTGTTTGCAAGCCTCTTTTTGTAGCTTTATTCTCTCCATCCAAGGAAATTGCATCCTATGTAGATAAGCTCCATGTAATCCCAGACTAAAACACATAGAGCTGGAGAAATGAAGGCAAAAATCTGGCCATTTTGAAAAGTATTCTTGGTCATGATCTCCACTTCATGAACTAATATTTTAGAACAGCTTCTTCATTCAATTAAGACTAATTCTTTTGTAGAGATATGCTAGAATGCAGTATCCTTACCTTGTCTATTGTATTAACACAACCCCTCAGCCTGTTTATCACTCCCTAGAGCACATGAAGATCATGCCACTGAAAGTATGGTACAATGTGCAACCCCCTTTATTTCTTTTTTCTTTTAAACAAATGGAATTACAAACCAATATGCCCTGAGTCTCAATCACCACCACCAAAAAAATCCCCCCAAACAGATTTTTTTTTAAAAAGTCCCTTCCTATTAGCAGATGTCTATGGCTATTTAAGGCAGTGTTTCTTAAAGTGTGATCCTATAATACAAAACTCTCTCAGAAGTCCATAAAATGAAAATTATTTGCCAGCCCATGTTAAAAAATAACACAATATTAAAATCCCATAAAACACTTATGAAAAATAGCAACTGTAAATGTTATTTTTAATATAATAAATATAGACATCACCCATACAAAAAAAGCTCTAATGGGATCCTCCATAATTTTTAATAGTGCAAAGGGGTCCTGAGGAAAAAAAAATAAAGTTTAGAAGCACTGAAGCAAAAGATTGTACTTATTTATTCAGATCAATTAAGGAATACACAAAAATAATTCATGATAGTGGCTTCTGCTATCTTTCTGTAAAAACACACAATGTACGAAACCAGGCCTTATCCCAAAGCTGAATCTAATGATCTCTGATTCAAATGAAGTCTTAATTAGCAACCTTAAAAATATTCTGTACAATCTGTCCTGACATGTGTTAGAATATTCTGGGCAATTTTACAAGGTTCCTTTTTTCTGTAGAGGAGCAATTGCTAAGGGAAATCCTCTTGTGAGTTTAATGTCTGTTTTGTTGTGGTTGTTTTGGGGAGGGTTTCTCCCCCTCAGATCTGCTATTCACATGAACTGACAAAATGTAGGTGTAATATTCAGAGCAGAATCATCCTACAGCATTTTGTGTTAGTGATAAGGGAAGGAGGGGTGGAATAGTTCTATTATTGGAGCATATGCCCATTAACAGCTGGATTAAAGCAGTACCCCCCTCTTTCAGCGTTTTGTTTGGGTTATGCGCAATATATCTATCAAATACAAAACCCTGCAGCCCCTTCTTAACTTTATCAGTAATAACATATATTTAGTTCCAGCTCAGCTGGTTCAGTTGGGAAACCCTCTGCCCAAGAACAAAAAAAGCAAGCATACAGAAAAAAAATAGAGGGGGTTAATGAGGAAGGTCACCTAAAGGTTACTCACATGGAATATAAAAAAAGACTTTTGAAGTATCAAAGCGTAAGGCTAGCTGATGTCCTATTGATGTAGGTTGTGCAAGCAGGATGGCTGCTTCTTCTTTTTAGTACTTCATTGATTCTTGATAAAAATGAACTACAACTTGCAAGGTGCATCATTCCTCTTGCTGATCAGCAGGTGACTATCAAGACGTTGCACCTCATCATTGCATGTTGCTGTGGGAAAACCTATAGAAGGATTGTCAGCATCATGTATCAAGCACAAACACATGGAAAAGGGAAGGCCATATGTGAGGCTTTGTTGTTTGGACACATGTGAACATGTATGATTTGAAGGACTCTTGGAGTCTTTTAGTTTAGTACACAGTATTTCTCTTTAAAATATTTCATGCTTTCAAGGCAGAAAAATCACAAGAACCATTCCTGGCATCCCTATGCATAAATGAAAAAGAACTGTTTAAAATTCAGAAAATTACTGCCAGTCAGCACAGATCAGCTTCAGAGAAAGTACTGCATTTGGCTGCTTTGGACTATAACTCCCATCATCCTTGAACATGAGCCATATTTGCTGGATTGATTGGGCTTGAAGTCAGAAATCTCAAAGGCACGCTAAATTGGAGGTGATATGAATAGTACTGATCAAGATAGCATAGTGGTATTGCTATTTGAATGTAAAAGGCAGGAATATAGCTATTACAGATGAGAAATTATCAGGGTTTTTTCCATATGTGATTGATCTAACATAACCAATAGCTGTCCCAAATATAATACTTTGTGTCTGCCATTGAGTCAACAAGAGAACCCAGGTTGGGTAGTCTCTAGCCTTGTTGCTCTACAGACTGAGTTGAATTCTGAGGACATGCTTCCCTGGTAACGGTCCCCAGTTCTTCAGTCTCAGTCTCAGCTCGTTCAGACATCGCTAAAAGGGCTCTGAATCATTTGAGTTTTAGAAAGATTATACTACTCCCTGGATTTTCCTATCATGTTGGATTTTCAGAAAGGTTTGACAGCTGTCTGACTTTGTCGGCTCAGCTGCTTTTTGTTTTTTGTGCCTTTTTATTTTTGCGCCTTTTTATTTTTGCGCCTTTTTATTTTTCCTTTTAATTTTATTCCCCCCTCCCTTTTGATTTATTGACCTTTTTAATTGATTTTGTGTGGATTATGGACCTAGAGTGACCTGAGATAGCCTGTGTTGCCTGGGCTGGGGCCAGAGTCATTGACTGATCCTTCGGTCTGATACCAAGGTTTTTTTGACAAATCGCTTAAGACTGCCATTTTGACAGCGGCTAACTCTGGTCCTTTAGGCAAGTCCTGGTCTTGATCCAGGCTTGCTTTGGAGGGGGGGTTTGATCTGGAGATCATATTCAGATCAGCTTGACAGCTCTCCAGAGCACTGTGGCAGCTGAGAGTCGCTTAAATCTGCCAGCTGAGAGTCACTTAAATCTCGCGGTGCAACCAGCGCTACGCTTGCAAGCTCCTGATCCGTCAGAGCTTGCTTCAGTTTAAAAGTTCCATTTTTTTCTTGGACTTTTACACTGCCTCGATTAGAGGAGTGGCGCTAAGCTAATAGTCAGCTTCTTTGGCTGCTTTTGCTGCCTGAAGCTGTTGACAGCTGCTCCAGTCCTCCCAGCTAGCCTAAGGCTCCTTTAAAAAAAAAAAAATTCAGAAAGCATTTTTGGTTTCTCTGACAGTTTATTTTGGTGCGAACAAGATGGCTGCCATGGAATCTGATCAGGAGATGACAGCATCTCAGCAGCTTAGAGAAAGAGCTGTCAAAGGCTCAGCCAAGCCCAGATCAGCTAGCCTGGAGGCTGCAGCCAGAATTAGGGACAGGGCTCTGGCTCCTAAAAAGCCTTCCAGGGCAGAGGAGAAGCAGGCCACATGAAGGCAGAGAGCCTTAGATAAGGAATTTGACAAGGCTCTGAAGGAATCCAAGATGGCTGACAGCAACTCCATTTCACACCAATTTTCTCAGATGGCCCTACAGCAGCAGTAGTCTGCTGATAATAGGCAACATCTAAGAGCCTGTTCTCCAGGTGACTTTAATGAGCAATTTTTACAAGAAAACCTCCAAATTCCTGCAGAGACTGGGGTTTCCATTTTTGGAAACACCAGTATTCAACATCAGACACTGAGAGGGCCATATCCCAGGGACATTGGCAACCCTCGGGGGAGCCAGTGGTTTATCACAGACCTTATGTGCGGAACCAATCTTCCATTTCAGAGATAGAGCTTCCAGGAGAAAGGGACTTTTTAGAAGATGAGGTAGAGGCATTGGGCGCTCCCATCTTGAAGGGCCTTTTCCAGCCTAGCCTATTTAGGCCTATGCTTAGTAAAGCAAAAAGCACAGCCCACCTGAGGGAGCAGACCAGGAGGATTATATTTTTACAGAAAAGACAACTGAGGTGGACGCTGTTCCTTTTCCCCAGATCAAGAGACAGTGGATATACACCTATCTGTCCCAGTGGTTTGGAAATGACACTGTTTAACATTGATCCTGAGCTTTTGAACATTATTGAAGTGCTAATGGTGGATGCCCCAGTAGCTGCATTAATGTCCTCACTCATCCTACCACTTGACACTGAGGACGCACTGAAAGCAGAGGACTGGAAGTCAGAGATGGCTCTTTGCAGAGTGCAAAAGGCAGGCTCCTGGGCTATTAGGGCCTCCACGACAGCATCCTTCTTTACCTGAGCCTCACTACGTTGGCTTAAATAACTGCAGGGAAGGATCCCACCTGAGGACATTAGAGTCCATCAAGATCTTAACAAGATCATACAGGTGGCCAAATTAATAGCAGATGCTATGCTGACCACAGCCAAGTTCTCATCATGGGCCATTGCCTCATCTGTGACAGCTTGTAGGCTGCTTTGTCTCCACCATTGGCAAATGGATGCCAAGAACAAATGGAAGCTGGCTTCAGCTTCCTTTAAAGGGGAGAAGCTATTTGGGGAGTCTCTTGAACCATTTTTAGTGAAGACCAGAGACAAGCGCAAGATACTCCTTTTCCAAGAGAGGCGGGTTAACTACAGTCCCTTGCCCTATTTTAGAAGGCCCTCCTTTAGACTGGGAGGCTGGCGAGAGCTTTCCCCATCAGCACAGATCCTTCTCGAGACCCTCCTCATAGGCCAATAGACTGGCCTTTGGTGCCAGAGGCCATCAGAGGCCAGAGGGCAAATGGTCATTTCATGGCACCAGTAGGGCCTTCAGATGGCCCAAGTGACATCAGGGATTTTCATCCCATAGGAGGCCATCTGGGTCTCTTCGCGCAGAAGAAACCACAATGGACACATGGATCAGGGGAACCATTCGATTAGGGCTTTTCCTGGAGTTTCTGTCCTCTCCCCCAAGGGTCTTTATGTGCTGCCCCATCTCCAAGGACCCTGCAAAGAGGGTGCTCATGGAATCAGCAATCCAGCATTTGTTGGATGTCCATGCCATCCAGCCTGTTCCAGGGGACCAGAGGGGACGGGGTTTTTATTCAATTTTGTTTGTCATCCAAAAGACCTCGAGGAAGGGGGTTGATGAGCGATTCTCAATCTAAAGGGTCTCAAAAGGCATATGATCTACAGAAGACTCAATATGCGCTCCATCCATTCAATCCTCAAAGGAATTTGGGAGGGAGATTTTTTTTGACTTCTATGGACCTGACAAAAGCTTGTTCCTATTCATCCAAACCACCGCCAGTTCCTGAGGTTTGCTATGGCAGCCATCACTTCCAATACAGAGCTCTTCTGATCAGCCTGGCATCACCCCCATGGACATTTACCAAGCTTCTGGCGGCTGTAACAGCATACCTCAGAACTCTGCCCATCAGAATACAATGCTACCTGGACAACATCCTGATCAAGTCCTCTTCCCATCTCCGGGCAGAGGAGGATCTGCTAACAACAAGCACAGGTTCTTGATAAACTTGGAGAAATGCCATCTAGTCCAAACGACTTGTCTCTTACATTTGGGGGCAATTATAGATAATCTGTCTGGTCAAGTCTTCCTCTCTCAGGAGCACCGGGACAGCATCAAGGCCGTGACAGAGCAGATTCTGTCCTCCAGAGGGGCCCCTCTCATCTTGCTGTCTCAGCTCCTGGGCAAAATGATACCCTATATTGGCATTATCCCCTGGGCTTGTTTCCACGCCTGGGCCCTGCAGTGGTTCCTGCTCCCCTATCAGAGGGCGGGCAGGGCAACTCATTGACAAGGGTTTGGGTGCCACAGAGTGTACTTCGATCATTCCGTTGGTGGCAGTCCCAGTGTGATGACTCAGGGCGTGGCACAAAGACAATCACATAAGTAAGAAAGGTAATACCTCCAACTTTAATACCTCCAACTTTGCCCCCAATGTCCAGTTACCTTGGAAAAAAAACTCTCCCAAGAACAGTCTTTAAGTGGAGGAAATTCAGTCCGAAAACAAAGTACATATAAACTGTAAATAAAAATCCACACAAACCATACTGCAGCGATTAACTGGACAGGGCAGGATACAGAATTGCAGACTTCAAAGGCCAACAAAACACACACAGGTGGGAAGATGCCAGGAACCCAGATAAGCCTCAACAATAAAAGATAACTCAAGATTTGCTTCCCACAAGTTGCTATGCACAACCTCCTTTTTAAAACACTCTGTTCCCAGCTTCAGCTAATGAAGGGAATCAGGACCCTTTCCTCCCCCATAAGCCACGCAACTCACATTGCTCCTTCTAAACAAACCAAAGTGAAATAATTAGTTTGGTAGGGCAGAAGCAAGAATCTCAGTCTTGAAGGCATGGCAAAACTCACATGGTTGGGAAGATGCCAGGAACACAGATAAGCCACGACAACAAAGGATAAAGTCACTTTGCTCCCAGCAGCCTGCAGCCTGCAGCATGCAGCCTGCCTTTCTTATCAACTGTCTTCCCAGCTGTGGCTAATGAAGGGAATCAGGGCCCTCTCCTCCCTCGTAAACCATGCAACCCACGTTGCTCTCTTCTCTGTTCCTCTCTGCGTACGCTAGGATGAAGAGGGGGTGGCCCTGGTTCTTCCTCTGAACTCCCTCTCCCTTGTTCTATCTCACGCCTGGTCTGCCCAGCTAGACTTTGCCCTTCCCCAGCCTCCTCCACAGCCAACGGAGTCACACTCCCATTTCCTGTCAGCTGTCCGGCTTCCTCCTCGGATTCAGACTCTGACAGGGGCATGACACTGACCATCACAACCGATGCCAGTCTGTTTGGTTGGGAGGCTCACCTTGGGCCCAAGTTTACCCAGGAATGGTGGTCACAAGAGGAGCTAAACCACAATATAAACTGGCTCGAACTCAGGGCAGCCCATTTAGCACTCAAAATTTCCAGCAGGAGGTGTTGGGGTGGCATGTCCTTCTCCTCACAGACAACGTGGCCACCAAAAGCCCACTTAAATCGACAGGGGGACACTCGGTCCAGGTCCCTGATGCAGGAACTGAACCAATTGTGCCTTTGGGCAGAAAGACATCTTTCATTGATAAGGGCAGAGCACAATTTGGAAGTTTCAAATGTGCAGGCAGACTGGTTGAGCAGGGCCACAGTTGTCCAGTCGGAGTAGTGCCTGCATCCCAGTCTGTTCCAGGAGATTTTGGAACGCTTTGGTCATCCAATTCTGGACCTTTTTGTGTCTCCAGAGAGCTCTCAACTCCCAAGATTTTTTTGCGAGGTTTCCATCACCAGGGGCAGAAGGGGTCAGTGCTCTTTGATGCAGGTGGCCCTAGGGACTGTTGTACGCCTTCCCCTCCCTTTCCCCTGATCGCAGGGACAATCAGGAAGGTGCTGTTGGAGAGGGCGGAGGTCTTGCTGTTAGCCTCATACTGCGGCCTTCCACGACCAGAATTTATGATGCCACTTGGAAGATTTTCTGCAGTTGATGTGTGAGCCGCCTCCTTGATCCCACCTTGGTGTCAGTGGAAGATGTGTTGGAATTTCTGCAGGATGGTCTTTCCCTTAATAACCTTACAGCACCAGGTGGCTGCCTTGGCCTCAGTGCTGTTGTTCGAGGGCTCAAAAACTCTTGTCCAGCACCCAAAAGTGAGAGGGGAGCCATGAACTTGAAGCCACCGGTGGTTCACTGGTACCCCACCTGCGACCTGCCAAAAGTTTTGCAGGCTCTGACTTCAGCCCCATTTGAGCCCCTAAGTGAGGCCAGCCTGCACTTACTCACGTACAAGGTGGCATTTCCGGTGGCCATTATGTCAGCGAGACATATCTCAGAATTGGCAGCCTTATCTGTCAGAAAGGACCTTTGTGTTTTTCATGCGAACAGGGTGGTTCTGCAGTTGGACCCTGCCCTTCTGCCCAAGGTGAATTCCTTATTCTATCACTCACAAGAGTTGATTTTGCCTGATATCTGTCCAGGGCCTACACATGCTCTTGAAAAGAAATGGCACACCTTGGATATCATGAAGGCCTTCTGCATTTACATCAAGTAAACCTCTTCCTTCAGGAAGACCGAATCCCTGTTTGTCTCCTTTCAGCTGTCAACTTTGGGCCACAGGGTGACACATTCCACCGTGAGTTGTTGGCTCAGGGCTTGTATTGCAAATGCCTATGAGCTGCAGGCCTTCCCAGTGCCCAGGAGGATTACCACTCACTCTACTAGAAGTGGGGCAACTACTGTAGCTTGGGCAACACAAGCCTCTGTTCAAGACATTTGTCGAGCTGCATCATGATCGTCAGCAACTCCATTCATCCGGCACTATAAGATTGATGCTTTTGCCTTGGCGGAGATGGCCTTTGGCTGGCGAGTCCTGCAAGGTGTATATGTAGAGGCGGGGACTTCAGACCAGACCAATTCCCACCCCTAGGACAGCCAGCAGCCAGCTTTGGTATGTCCCAACCTGGATTCTCCCATCAACTCAATGGAAAAGGGGCATTGGTCCTACCTGACATGCCTCTTCTTGGAGAGTTGACAGGAGAATCCAGTCCCATCCTGAAGACTGTCTCGTCAGAGTCAGAGAAAGGACTGCCGTTCGGAGGAAAATGGACAGCGGAATTTGCTTCACCTTTGTTTCAGAACTCTGGGGACCATTACCAGGGAGGTGTGCCCTCAGAATTCAACTCAGAATGTAGAGCAGTGAAGCTAGAGATTACCCAACCTGGATTCTCCCGTTGACTCCCTGAAAAGAGGCGTGTCAGATAAGACCAACGCACCTTTTCTTTGTTATTTATACATACATGTCCCTCCCAAACCTAACTCTTAAAATTATGCCATTAGATTCCTACAATATAACCAGGGAGACTTTGGCAGCCACAAAAATGGAACGCGGGCTGCCTGAAGATGCACACTTCTGCAGTAGAAGACAAAAAACAGCTGCAAGGAAGAATTTTGCAAAATATGTGTTTATATGTGTGTATGTAGTGAGATTGTTAATCTTTCATTCATACTTGAAGCCAACTTGTATGGGAAAACTTGATTTCAGCACTTAATATTTTTGCTTTTCATGCACCCATTGGAAGTTCCAATCAGAACAGCAATGTACACAAGAGCCTGTTTTTAAAACCCTTTCCTCTATATATACTTTCCCCAAGTAAATCACTTACCCAAAGTGCTAAATCCATGATGAAAAATTTATATGCATCTCTTGGTTCAAATGGGGATGCAGTGGCTAAGACGCTGAGCTTGTCAATCAGAAATGTTGGCAGTTTGGTGGTTCGAAGCCCTAGCACCGTGTAATGGAGTGAGTTCCTGTTACTTGTCCCAGCTTCTGCCAACCTAGAAGTTCGAAACCATATAAAAATGCAAGTAGAAACATAGGGACTACTTTGGTGGGAAGGTAACAGCTTTCCATGCACCTTCAGTGCTTAGTCATGCCGGCCACATGACCACTGAGTCGTCTTCGAAAGTGCTGGCTCTTCGGCTTTGTAACGGAGATGAGCACCACCCCCTAGAGCTGGAAATGACTAGCATGTATGTGCGAGGAGAACCTTTACCTTTACTTGGTTTTAAATGTGACAATTCCCACTAACAACTTGAAAAATAACCAGTTGATGCAGATAGATGGAGAGAACGACGTGTACATTGACTATTGTGATGACTGTATCAAAAGTAAGTCACACAACCCACAACTGGCCTTAAATGCAAGCTACCCAATGCAAGAAGCCTTATGAATAAAATATCTGAATTTCTCCTTTTACTAAATATGGCTAAATTCGACATCATATTTGTCTGTGAAACATGGCTTAACGCATCTCTCCCTGACTCCATTACCTCAGTAAGAGACTATCATGTTTACTGATCAGATCATGAAATCCGTAGAGGTGGTGTTGCTATCTTATATAAAAAGTCCTTACATCTAAAAAACATCCAAGTTACCCAGGAGCTTGCTCTTCCTGAGACCATCATCTGTGAACTGTCCTTAAATATCACATTTCGATTCTCACTGTGTTACAGAGCCCCTGATGATGACATTGAACATGTAAACAAGCTAAATTCACTACTAACATGGTCAACATCCTGCCCACACGCTTTTATCTTGGTGACTTCAATCTACCTCATATTAACTGGACCTTAAACAAATGTAAAACTGAACCCATACGTGCAACCTTCTACAATGCTGTAACAAATCTGGGACTGGAACAATTAGTAACCAAGAATACTAGACTTAACAACTGCCTCGATCTCATCTTCTGCAATAGTTTGAATTCAATTTACAGAATACAAATTAAAGAACCCTTTTCCAACAGTGACCACAACATGATTAACTTTTGTCTCAACAGGCGTCCATACAAAAATCATCACAATGATGTAATCCCCAATTATAGCTTCAAAAAAGGCAACTATGATCTCATAGAAAATGATCTCTCATCCTTTGATTGGCAATTTCTATTCACTGGATGCAATACTGTTGAAGACCATTACAACATAGTTTTACTTGAAGTCAAAAGAGTCATCAAACTGTATGTACCAATAACAACTCCCAAAACCAGAAAAAACAGATTACCCATAACAATAAGGAAGCTTCAATCCAAAAAGAAATCACTTTGGCAGAAAACCAAATCTGGTCATGTTGCCAACTTCAAAAGCCAATACCAAAATTTATGCCACCAGATAAAGACTGAATGCCCAATTATCACATTAAACAAGAGGAAAACCTTCTATGCTCTAATTCCACCCGCGCTTTCTATAATTTTGTAAACAACAAACTAAAAGACTCAAGGTCCATCCCACATCTGAAAGGACCTAATGGTAAAGACTGCAACAATGACACCATTACAGCCAACCTCTTTAACACATTGTTTGGCTCAGTATTTGTAAACAGCAATGGATCATGCCCAGTATTTTCTAGTCAAACCACAGGTGACTACAATGATCCAATACATGTCGATTTCACAGAAGACAATGTTGAAAAAGCACTGCACAATCTAAAACCATCTCTATCTATTGGACCGGACAGAATATGTGCCTACTTCTTAAAAAAGCTATCCACTGCCATAGCCAAACTTCTAAGCATAATCTTTGAAAAATCTTTCAGGACCAGCTCCTTGCTTAACTTATGGTCACAAGCCATGGTCATCCTCATCTTCAAAAAGGGAGACCCCAGCCTAGTTGAAAATTACAGACCAATCTCCTTATGCTGCGTCACCTGTAAAGTCATGGAATCAATTATTAACCAATCCATTATCCTCCACTTAGAGACAAACAACCTACTCTCTAATAAACAATTTGGTTTCAGAAAAAAACTATCCTGTAATCTGCAACTTTAACACTGCAAAAACATATGGACTACACAACTCGATCAGGGCAAAGCAATAGACGCAATCTACATAGACTTCTGTAAAGCCTTTGATTCAGTGGTACACGACAAACTACTCCTAAAACTAAGATCTTATGCTATCTCTGGACACCTGCATAACTGGATAGAAGCATTCTTGTCAAACAGACAACAAATGGTCAGAATTGGGAGCGTCCTATCAAATTCTACACCTGTCAACAGTGGTATCCCCCAAGGCAGTGTTTTAGGACCAACTCTTTTCATACTCTGTATAAATGACTTCTGTGATCATATTAAGAGCAACTGTGTTCTCTTCTCTTATGATGTAAAGCTATTCAACACCACAGGAAATACTGCTACCCTTCAAAAAGACCTTGATTATGTATCAGAATGGTCAAACAAATGGCAACTTCAAATCTCAACAAATAAATGTTCTGTCTTACATATTGGCAAAAAAAATCAAAATAAAATACAAGCTGAATAGTCAAGACCTTGTTGATGATCCAAACTCTGTCAATGACCTTGGAGTACTTATCTCTAATTATCTAAGTGCTAGAGCCCACTGTAACCACATAGCCAAAAAGGCATTAAGAGTTGTTAACCTAATCTTACATAGCTTTTTCTCTGGTAATATCACAGTACTAACAACAGCATATAAAACATTTGCTAGACCAAGACTTGAATTCAGCTCATCAGTCTGGAACTCACATTACGTATCTGGTATTAACACAGTTGAGAAAATCCAGAAATATTTCACAAGAAGAGTTCTCCACTCCTCTACTCATTGCAGAATACCTTATGCCACCAGACTTGAAATCTAGAAAACTTAGAACTACGCCGCCTTCAGTCTGATCTAAATATAGTATATAAAATCATACATTGCAATGTTCTACCTGTCAATGAATACTTCAGCTTCAACCATAACAATACAAGAGCACACAATAAATACAAACTCAAAGTTAACCGCACCAAACTTGATTGCAGGAAATATGACTTCAGCAACAGAGTGGTCAATGTCTGGAATGCTCTACCTGACTCTGTGGTTTCTTCCCCAAACCCCAAAAACTATAACCTTAGACGGTCTACTATTGACCTTTCGTAAGAGGTCTGTAGGGAGAGTACATAAGTGCACCAATATGCCTACCATCCCTGTCCTATTGTTTCTTTTTATTTTTCTTATATGTATCCATTTCATGTATTCATAACTAAGTTTATACTTATACCTATTATCTTGTAAGCTATTAACAAATCAAATAAATAAAATAAATAGCTAGGAACTTCCTGCTTCCAAATATCTCAGTCAACTGCTTATAGTCCAAGCACTGAGGGTGTCTACAGAAGCAATTCTGGCTGTTTCTTCCAAACTTTGGGATTCTATTTCTCATTTTATCATTAAAACCCTGATTTGCTTTAACTTAAGGATCTTAGGATGCCTCCAGATGTAATTCATGTAATTCCAATTTTACAAACCCTCCTGGAAACCTAGGCAGGTTGCCAACTAACATAAAGTTCAAGGAGAATCTGTTTCTGCATTCATAAGATAGATCAGAAGAGGAAACGTATCCTTACCAGGATTTATGGAATGCTTCTGTTCTTTTTGTAAATATAACAGTTTTGGAATATGTATTTCAAGGCTATTTCCAAAGATTTGTACAATAATCTGCCTAACAGCCAGCATAATATAGATTTAATATACTGGATTTGACAGATTCAAGTTCAAATCTTTACTTGATCATAAAGTTCACTTGGTAACTTTAAGCTAGCTATTTTCTGTTGTTGTATAGGAATAAGCTACTTAAAGCAAAATATTCTAGAGTTTGTCATTCAAAAAAAAAACCCTCAAAAGATGAGAGAAAGTTACAACAAAATAGAAGAGACACAATTCTTCACATTTGCTCCAGAGCTAGGTATGTTCTTTGACCAAGCAGCAAACGTAGAAATGATCTAGCTAATATCCGGCTCCTAATTTCACTTCACCTGAAGTTCTGCTCCAGTGTTCTTCCATCTTGTTTTTGCATAGCATTTCAGAAATCTTCTCTGTCAGGAAAACAGTGGTGAAGTTTTAAAAAGCAATTCATTATTAAAACTGAACAAATTATTTTTAAGGAAACAGAGGAGTTTATTTTTATTTTTTTATGTGGTTATTATCTCTTGACAGTTGTCCTTCTGAATAGGCAAGGCTAATCATTCAGGTAATTAGTAGAACTATTTCAGGAATTTACTCAGCTGGTACTGCATGCCTGTGGAAAAAGTAGCCTATGTCAAGGTAAGTAAAACATTCTCATGTAAGCATAAATTATCGCTATCTGATATTACTGAATTAAAATTTCCAGCAGCCCAAACAGCATAGTCAGCTGTGAGACATGCAAAAAGTAGTACCATAGTTTGGCTAATTTATGGAGGGTTACAAATTCACCATTTTGATGTATAAGATGTCAGTGAAATTATCAAATAGATAAAATGGTACAATAGATAATGGGCAATTATGTGTATGTAGTGAGATTTAGCACACTTTCATGTACCACAATGCAGAACGTGCAAG
Source organism: Pseudonaja textilis (assembly GCF_049901715.1). Taxonomy (NCBI): domain Eukaryota; kingdom Metazoa; phylum Chordata; class Lepidosauria; order Squamata; family Elapidae; genus Pseudonaja; species Pseudonaja textilis. The sequence goes on along the minus strand of NC_142008.1, from coordinate 100,210,489 downwards.
AAGAGTTTAAAAAAGCAGCCAACATTTTAATCACTTGAATATAAAAAGGGAACTTCTCAAATTATTAATTGACCAAACATTCAAAAGCGAAATATGCCTCTCTTTCACTGGGAAAATAACCAAGAATGTGTCCTAAATGATGCTTTCCTTACTTTTATTAGTTTGCCATCAAATTTTAGCACAGGATCTGTGCTAGAGCTCTTTTTTATAAAAGCTCATCACAACAGCTCTAACTTTCCAAATCCATTGCAGTTATTGCTTTTGGATGTGCACAATAATGCATTGTTTTTTGTTTAGCATTTAAGTATCAAGCACATCTAAAAATTACTAGAGTGTGTGTGCATGTGTGTTTTAACATATCCAATTCTCTCAATAATAAGGTCAAGCCACCAATTCTACACTTGTATGTACAGTATTTCAGGTAATTTCTCATATTCGCTGTTGAAGGAAAGTGAAATCAAGAGGGAACTTATGACTTCACTTTGGATACCATTTAGTACTTAGTCTTTTCCTTAGTCAATTTCATAACATATAATTTTGTATAGGGGTGAGCAATATTCCATGAGATTTATGGCAGAGGACGGGACATATTTCACTATAATAGCCCCATTCTAAATGCAAGTAAATCTATTGATTTTGATGGAAATAAATTCCAAGTAAGCATGCTTAGAGTTTCACTTTAATTTTTTATTGTGATTTGAATATGAAACATGCCTTTCCTTCAGGGAACCACAGGGGAGTATTTTGGGTTTATGACTGAACTAAGTTACTTATACATGTAGGCCAAAAGGATGAAACAATAAAATGACCCACTTTCCCCTGCCTGGAAATCTTCCAGATGTGCACAGTCTTATCACTTCTAGCCCATGTGATGGGATGGCTTATGGGATTTGTAATGTAACACATCTGGAAAGCAGGACTGGGGCAAGATATTAATAATAAGTAAACCAAATAAATAAACATTTCCTGAATAAATAAGGAAAGAACACTTACAAATGTAAAGCCCAAAACTAGGTTTCAAAATATACTGTTTGAACTTGAACCAAATGGTTACTAAGAAAAAAACATATGAACCTTAAAGATTAAATCAAAAACAATAAAGGTGACAAACTGCTTTGTCCATCTCCCATAATACATAGAAGTGAATTTGATCAGTAATAAATTCAGAAGAGATAAAAAGGAATACTTTGTTATACAAGGCTATATATAAGTACTATTTTTTTTTCTTGTTTGAATCGATCTGATAAGTCCCTGTAGTTTTTGGAAGTGGTTTTCTGTTGCCTCCTTCCTGGGGCCAAGATTGCCCAGGTGGCTTTGTGTTTAAGGTAGGACTAAAATGCAGTCTCCTAGTTTCTAGCCTGATGCCTTAATCATTGCACAAAGTGGGCTGTCTATAAGCTGCTGTATCATCTAGAACAGGGTGTCAAACTCACAGCATCACAAAGTCGTGAAGTTTTTTCTCCTTGGCTAAACCAAGCATGGGCATGGCCAGCATGTGATGCATCCGGCCCGTGGGCTGGGAGTTTGACAGTCCTGATCTAGAATATTAACTTAAGGTAAGGTTTGTTAAGTAAAAGATTAATCCAAACTTTCCCAACCTGGTGTTTCTTCAAAAAGATGGAAACTGGAATTCCTAAATTTGTCAACCAGTATGGGTCATTATTAAACAAAGAAAAAACTTTGGCAAGACTCAGATCTACTGTAAGAGTATAGGAATAAAGGAGAATATTTGTTGCTCATCTTTGAAATGATGGGTCCTTGGTGCTCTCTGAGCTCGCTTGTTTTCTTACAGATGTTTCATTACCCAAACTACTTAGCATAATCAGTGCTAGTAATCACTAGTAATCACTAACACTACTGATGTTATCTAATTTGGGTAATGAAACATCTGCAAGAAAACAACCACGCTCAGAGAGCACCAAGGAGTATAGGAATGTTGCTTGTACAAGATACAGAGCTTTGTTATAATTATTCTGTAGTTAAGGAAATCTTTCTCTTCTTATTTAACAGATAATCCAGTGCTGTATTGTACTGGAAAAGATTGAAGGACTCAGGCTTGACTCCAAGTATTTTGGATTTTTGTTCCTGAATCCAACAGTCATTCTAGAAAAGTATATTATGAATGCTTTCTAGGTGATGCAGTTGTTTCCTCAGTTTTGTTTTGCCCTGTATGTATAACTAGGCAGAAATCCTAATGAATTATGACTCCTGGCCTTGGCTAGTTTGCATGCGTGACTTCCACCATATGCATGCCAGTTGAGTCATATACTGCTTAGTAGGTTGACATGTTCATTGGTAGAACTGGGCAGCTTGCATGTAGGCAGAATTTTCTTTGGTACAGCTTGGTTTGATTCTTAGCTTTATCTGTATAAATCAAAATAAATTTACTGTTGAGGTGGAGGTGGAAGACAGAAGGTAAAGGCTGAGCACCAACCAGATGGTTTCTAGTATTTTGACCAAGCATCCAAATCTTAGGTCTTTAACTCCAAGGGCTTTGGAAACAACTACTTAGACAAGTTCCACCAGAATGACAAGCTATTCCTAAGATTTTTAATAGGATGGGGTAGATTTTGTGCTTTAAATTCATGGCTTCAAACAGCATTGAAGTGCCATCTGATCAGTAAAGGATACTGTATTTTTATTGTAGGCAATCCTGTCCCAATTGGATAATGCTGAATTTTGAGTTGTAGAATCTTAAGAGCAATACAGTTTGTAGCCATGCTGTCTGGGGATTAGAGGGTATTGGAGCCAGGGATGGGATCGGACTAGTATAACTACTGGTTCTGTTGCTCTGCGTCATGCAAGTCGTGTGAGTGCAGTTTACGACCTGCTGAGCTGCCCAGACAGCTGAGCAGCGCTGCGTGCAAGTGCACAGCGGTTGGAAAAGCCCTTTTTTCCTGCGTTTTCAACCGCAGCTGTACCGCGCAAAGCAGTTGCAGTTGAAAACGCAAGAAATAAAGGTAAGGCAAGAGCCCGGGCGGGAGAGTGGGCCAAAACAGCAGCAAACATAGAACTGGTTCTATGCTCTCTGTTTGCTGCTCTCCAGAGCAACCGGTTCTACAGAAGTGGACAGAACCGGTAGAATCCCACCCCTGGTTGGAGCCCATTTGGAGATCACTTGGTTGGAGAAAGCTGCTACAACTACTGCAGTTATCTTATCCTCTAATGGGATGGGGGTAAAATGTGGAAGGAAAGTGTTAAAGGATATGTGATTGTATCAATTAAGGGAGTATTTCTTCAAGCTGCTGAAATTTTTTAACCAAGTTTATACATCCTATCAGTTTATGCATTGCATAAGAACCTTAGTTTGTCCAACCTTTCTCAATAACCTATGTTGGCTGGATTCAGTGGATCACATTAAGCTACAGTAGCTGGATCCACCCAATGCAATCCATTTTCTGATAAAGATGCCTAAATTTTGGCAAATCTCCTTAACTCTCTATTAACTCCAAACTTGCTTATTTAATTATTTCAATTGCTTAAAGAGATAGGCCAGGTTTCTTGAGTAATGGGGGGAACCTTTTAGGTATGTTAGCAGTATAGCTCTGAGATTTCCCATTTAGTACAGCCAAGGGATTATAATCACAACACTTCTAGAAGGCTGACACTAAATTGGGAAAGTTAGGTTTAAAATATGAGCTGTTAATTCAAAAATCTAAACTGAGATGAACATGGTTAGTATATAGGTTTTAAAAAAATCACATACCAGAATACACGGTCTCATGGCAAAGTTAGAAAAACTGAAGAAAGAAGGGAAAATATGCAGAACATGGCTTCTGGTATTCTTTGCAACTTCATAATTGCTTTGCAGATTGAGATGGGTGGCACATAAATTAAATAAAAACTCTGTGCCATATGATCAGGAAGGAAGAATGCTTAAGAATAGAACAGTCACCAACCTCCTGACTCCCTGCCCTATTGGTTATCCCCTAGGAATAGTGATGGTTCTCACGTTTTGTGCCTTCAAGTTAATCCTGACTCCCAGGGGAATGCCTGGACTAATCCCTGCAGGTTTCTTGACAAGATTTCAGAAGTGGTTTACTCTCATCAGTTCTTCCTAGGGCTGAGTAATTGACTTGCTCAAGCTTGTGCCTAAGGCAGAACTAGAACTCATGTGCCCGCAATGCCTAGCATGGTGCCTTATTCACCACATCAAACATTTTTCGTGAAGAATACCATGAAACCAGCAGACCAAATGTAAATGGGCAAGATTCCATCAAATAGAGAACAAGTATTCCATTAAGTAGGATAGGAAATAAAATCAAACATCATAGGTTTTGGACTTTGTTTCTACATATGGCTTCTTGAATCACCACAGTTGCTAAAAAAATGGTAATTGTTTCTCACTATCTTCAATAAATGGTTCTTATTCTCACTTAGACATTCTGCATTCATTCCTATCCCCATTGAATCCTGAGACGCATTGGGATTTTTTTCTCTCTCTATCCACAACTCAGCCAAATCTGGCCCATTTCTCTGTTCTGCCTCTGGGCTGCTGAGGTGACTATCTCAGACTTAGAGGATTTATTTAACTTTAATGGCCTGTTGCTCTGTCAGTCAGTTTCTCGGTGCTTTTAGTGAATTCACATCTGGGATTTATTTATCTGAGTTGTATACAGTTATGGGTGAAAGAGAAATCAGTGTGTGATGCAGGCCACATTATACAATATTACATAGAAAGGGCGCATATGTTGTTTAGAGAAGAACTGGTATTGAATAGGCTCCATTTTCATTTGTTGTCCTGCAGTGAGTAGAACATGTACGCATGTAAAATATGTATTTCAAACAAGTAAAAAACTGAGGTCCCAACTAATTGCATGCCAGTCTAAGAGTCACGTGGATTCATTCTGATAGTTGAAAATGAAGCTGCTGACATGACCACATGCCATCATTTAGCAGTTACCAATTGCCCAGAGTCCACTGGTGCAACTAAATCCTGGCTTGGTTTTCTACTCTTCAGTATCACTTTACATTTTTGATCTTTTAAATATTCCCCAAAATGCCCCAATGTAGCATTGCTGCAGGGCTCTATGGGAAATTGCTATTTTAGATGCTTACAGTTCCAGGGAATGGTTTAAATGGTAGCTTTTAGGTTGCCCAGAACAGAATATAAAGCAACTGATTTCCTCATGCTGCTGGTGCTTGATACATTCCCCAGAAGATTATCAACATAAGAAGAACTCCATTTAGAGGGAATTTTGCTGATGGCCTCTAAGGATTTGTGTAGGTTATATGGAAACAAAACTTTCTTTTCTTTCAACCAATATCAGTAGATTAAATCAATTGAGAATTTACAGAATCCCTGAATTTGGGTGGCTGTAGAAAAGCAGGCAGAATCTACATGAAGCTTCCTACTTCCAGGTTCTCAATCCCTGCCAAATCACATTGGTCAGGGTCACCCATCATGTTAGGCCAAAATAAAACAATTGATGGCTTAGTGCCCAGTGTATAACCATCTCTTCTGATTAAAGGAAATATTCCTTCCTAACTACATATATATAAAGAGGAGGATGTTGTGGGAGAAAGGGGGCGGGGTGGGAAATAACATTTTGGAAGGCTTTTGTTAAGAAATAATAATTTTCAGCAGAGTAGAAAGAAAAGAACTATGGAAATCACAGCTAAATATATTTATCTCCCCACCGCTAAGACCTTCCTTTATTGTTTCTCTCTCTGTACAGATGATTTTTTTCTTGGCAGGTCCACTTAGTATAGTATTTCTGCATTGAAGAGATGCAAAAAAAAAAAGGTTTTGTTAAATCTAGTATGGCTGTGGTGGGGAGATGAACATTTCCCCAAACTTCTGTGTCTTCCCACACACAAGTCAGGCCTTGGAGGTGGTGCAAAGATGCACTGGAACGGCAGGGTGAAGGCAAGCAGGTGGCTACCCTGGCAACTTAATTAATGCTGTAGCAGTTTGGAGGAAAGAATTGGGGGGTGCTGTTCTCTTGCTTTTCTTCACTGGCTGTGACAGCCTATGTGGCTCAATTACAGGATAGAGAATGAGGATGGGGGCGTCAGAGAATTGAACCTGCTGCTGTGAATGCTGGTGGAAAGAGCTAGGGATGATTCTCTCCAGCAAGAAAAATTAAAATAGGGGAATCAGTTAAGTCAAGATTTTGTGAAAAATTGGAAGTGGGGCAAAAGAAGTGCATTATATCTGAAACATAAGCGGAGAACTGTTTGTCAGAGGATGTATCTTCAACAATATATGACAATAATGGGTGGAGTTGAAAACATGAATGGGTGGACCTAGAGATAACCCATATTTTCCCTTTTTTCTGCCATCTCTTCTTTCCATCTTTCCCATTCCCATTTCCCTTTCCCATTGCCATCCCATTCTCTCTGACTTTCTTCTTCTTCTTCTCTCTCTTCTTTCCTCCCTCTTTCGTCTTCCTCGCCAGGGAATGTTGTAAGAGGAACACATTGCTCTTGCTAAAGGTCTAAAGTAATGGCTTCCAAATTGACAGCTGACCACAAGCGACTCTAAGAGTGGCAAGTTGCTCATTTCTGACTTTGAATAGGAAGAGTAAAAGGAAGACAGAACAGAATATTTTCCTCTTATTTAGGAAGGGAAGGCGAAAGCAAAAGGAAGAATATCTTGTATGGATAAATAAGAGACATGTAGATATGCAGATGGATGCCAGATCTGGTCATTACTGGTCCCTTGGAACAAGAAAGTATAAAGCAGTGTCTTGAAGGAAGAGAAAGAAAAGTAGCAGAGGGCTTTAGGCACGCTGCTTTTGGAGTAATTCAGGAACTAATTCGGAGGAGAGTCAGGCTTCTGTATGAATTCTCATAGGGTCAGTGTGTATATGTTTTTGTGCACATATGTATGTGTTTTATGTGCTGATCCATCACATATAATTGTTTCATATTGCAGAATAAGGAAATACTTAACACAGAGTAAAACTCTGGGCGGCTTACAATATTAAATAATGTGTATACAGAATCTTCTCCCAAACTATGTTGGAAAAGTCATTGGTCCTACATTTCGTTATACATAAGATAGAATCGTTTAAATCAGAGAGTTACAAACTGTAAACAGATCCTTTGAACAAGTGCATTAATTTCAGCAATTAGCTTTAAGTATAAACCCGGATATAATTCCATTTGCTTTTAGATATAAAATCTAATCAAGACTTGGAATTAACATAGTAGCAAAAAACATGGATTATCTTGTCCAATTGTTTCATGTTCTTTCTTGCAACATTACAACTTCCCAACTTTACTTATAACAATAGGCAATGTTGGCAGCCAATGACAGTGCCATGGAGAAAATAGTGAGGTACTGTTAATTTCAATATATTTATAGGTAGGTGCTGCTGGCAAAAACAGACAAAATCATTTATTCAGGTGACACAAGGCTTTCAGGTTATGTAAAACTGTTCAAATGACAAAAAAAAGAAACCAATGATGGATACTCAAGAGTTTTTGAGACGGACTCCTTCTTATCATTGTATACTAGCTTTTTATTATATGAAGGATGTATGTCTAGTCCTGCTGAGGATTACAGTCATATAGAAAAACACTGTCAAGTGCTTGAGAGTATCTATAGAGCAACTGTTATTTTTTTTTCCATTAGGTGTTCAAGATGGTAGTATCTTTTGCCATCTTTAAGTGTTCTTTACAACAATGTTGAGATAGATTGGTCTCAGAGGCCTAAAGTTACATTCCATAGGTGTTTCATAGCTGAAAGCAGTTTTAAACCCAAGTCCTCATTATTCGCATCTCGCACCTTAAATGGTTTGTCACATAATTCTCTATTTTGTCATCGAAAAATGGTCAAAGGGTGAAGGGAAAGAATTTGAAACTGAAAGCAAACATCATCAAGGACTTATTAGGTTGATTACAGAATTGATTCATTTTTGCAATACAGTGACTAACTCTTGAAATGGACATTTAACATTAGAACCATCATTAAAAAGGTACAACAAAGAATGTTCTTCCTGTCTCAACTCAGGATGTTCAAACTGCTTCAGGAGCTTTTGATACAGTTTTACAGAGGAATTATTGAATCTCTCATTTATGCTTCTTTCTATAACTGTCTGGTTTGGTAAGCAACCAACAGGATAGGTACAGACTTCAACTAATAGTTAGGACTGCAGAAAAAACAATTAAAACCAGCCTGCTTTCTACTGAGAACCTATATATTGTATGGGTCAGAAAGAGGGCTGAGAAGATATGTAAGACCCTTCACATTCTGGCGATAAGCTATTTCAATTTCTTCCCTCAGGAAGGCACTACAAGGCATTGCATACTAAAACAACTAGACACAAGGACAGTTTTTTCCTCATGCTATCACTCTGCTAAACACCTAATTCTTACAGTGCTGTGTAATGTCTGTGTATTTATCCGTATAATATGGAGGTAGTATTATTTACCCTTATCTTTTTTACTCCCATCTTTTATTAGTATTATGATAATGTTCATTATTATCATTATTCAGTTGCTTTGCATATAGATTGAGAGCTTCTTCACCAGAGACAAATTCCTATGTGTTTAATCACACTTGGCCAAATAAAGTATTCAATTCAATTCAATATAAGAGGCTGGACTCACTCAAAAGATTAAGACACAAAATAGGTTTTAAAAAAATAAAGTCTTAACATTCTAGGTAGTAGAGATTATTCTCAGAGATGCTGGACACAGAATTATAGTGTTATGTAGCCATTCAATTTTTGCACTAAGCCTACAGATTTTTCTTGCAAGAATTATTATGTCTAGTTAAAATCAAGTGAAGTGACAGAGACAGACAGTGTAGGTCCTTGCATTTTTCACCAATCTCTTGATGCATTTCTGTTGAAGTCCCAGTCACCTTAACATTTTTGCAAATACAAATTAAGCTAGTTATTTTGCTAGATCAATTTATGATGCTTTGTTTGTTTATCACATGAAACTGATATCCCTACTTACCTCTGTCAAAAAAAGGAATGGTCTTTTACAGTTTAGTAAATTACTTAATTTATACCATCCTCTTTAATTTTTCAAACTCACAAAGCAGCCTACCAGGGAAATAAAATATTATAAAAATATATTTAAAGGATGATCCTGGCATAAAAAGTTTAAACTTCACAGATGCATGATAAATTCCTCCTGGCAACGAAGTCTGTCTCCTATAAACATGAGAAAATATCTAAATATGGCTTCTGATTTGAAGTAAGAAATGAGAACTGAAACTGATCACACAAAAAGTAAAGCTGGATATCACTTCTTCATATTGCTGATGGCCTCTCTAACAATGAATTGTAACTCACCAATGTGATATCAAGGGGACTCATCTATTCTAGAAAATATTTGGCAAGAGATTTTAAGCACTCTTTGTTTTAGCTGTCACTGAGAAATTTTACCTAATCTTATCCAGGTACGTTGAAATAAATTCCTTTTCCCTTGTTTGGTGTCTAAAATGAGAGTTACTGAAATTTAACCCTATGGGTCTGTAATTTAGACATATGTTTTTGGACAGAAATACAAGGAAATTAAATTCTTCAGCATTCCCGAGTATTAAATATTTTCATTTCTAGACATTCAATCATCTGTAATTCTATCAGTTTTATCAAAAAGTTGCAGTTAATAGATTAGTTTGTGAGTGACCACTTAATGACCAAATTGCTGGTCCTAGTTGTGTTCACTAAATGAAAATGATCTGTAATCTGACAAATGATGGAAACTGCATATTGGAAATCTAATTATGGTTTGCAGCTTATCAGATGGCTACATTGATTGATCCATGATTTCCACTTTCTAGTTTTTTGTTTTTTTTATCATTGAGAAACAAACAAATTTGTTTTTTAATGGGGCTTTTAGTTTTTAATTTGGCTTTTAATGGAGCTTCTGGTTTTAAAGAGGATTATTATATTTTACTAATTTGTGTGAATCATCCAAAATCACAAATGTGAGATAGGCGGCCATACATATTGATTGAATATATAAATAAACATTATCAGAAGCATTAATTTCAATGGCCCGTGAGCCAGATTTTAAGAACCAATTCCACATTTACTAAAAATCAGAACATTTTCACATCTGTATTATTCCTTCTTATCTTTTAAAATCTACTTCCAGGTTTTTAGCACTTATTCCAATGAGGAATATGACCGCCGAAATGAAGATGTTGATCCTATGGCTGCCTCAGCAGAGTATGAACTTGAAAAAAGAGTGGAAAGGCTGGATCTCTTTCCTGTGGAACTGGAAAAAGGTAATGGGAAAAATGTGTTTGGCGATGAATTTTCCTTTTCAGAACTGATAGAAATGGGATGCTGTTTACATGAATCAAAAAAGAACAAAAGGCATTTTGATCAGATTTTCTGCAGCATGAGCCCTTCTTTTTCATTTTCTACACACATTTTAAGAATAGATCTTTGTAAGCTGGTTTGTCTATGAAAAGGATTTTATTTGTCTCTTATTTTCAACCTGCTATATATTTTGCTCATCACCTGTAACTGCTTCCCCCCAATCATTTCCTTTTATCTTCTTGCCCTCCTCCTATCTGTTATTTTCCTCTTAGGAATGGCATAGGAAGAGCAATAAGAAAATAAGCTGCTATGGCAGATATAGGCTACTTCTGTTCATAGGGCTGTAAGAGCCGTCAGCCTAATTTTTAAAAACATGTTCAGCAAGAAATCAGTTTAGATCTTTGATAGGATGTATCTGTCTTTTCCTCAGCCTGCTGCATAGGAGAAAAAGAAGAGAACAATAACAACAACAAAAGAGAACACTGGGTTTAAAATACAATATGGCTGGAATCATAACTATGCTAAACCCTAAATCAAAATGAATAAAGTTCTGTGTTCATGCAACATACTATGTCCAGAAAAAATAAGATTGTGGCATATCATGATATCCTAGTTTATATACCATGCTAAGAGAAGGCTGACTTTCCACAACAAACTGAATCACAAACTATGCATTTTCATCTATTCCCAATTTAAGCTTGTCTATAGTTTCACCCAGTGCTTGCTTCAGTCTGATCCACCAAGTGCCCTGCAACATTACCCTGAGTCCTGTATAGATAAGCTACCCATCTTTATACTAAGAATTATTATCAATTTAATATTTTTTTCTCATTAGTTTGGTCTTCTTGGTATTTAATTGTAGTCCCATTTTTGCACTGTATTCCTTTTATAACTAGAATTTGCAGTTCAATTACATTTTCAGCTATCATAATGGTGTCACCAGCATAGCACAAATTGATGGGGGGGTTTTCTTTCAGTTTTAAAATCTCACTGGTCTTCTTTTAATATAAGTTGTTCTTCACTTATGACTGGATGCTTAGAGACTGTTCAGAATTGCAATGAACACTCCCACCCCACAAAAAGCTAATTACAATTCAGTTTCAAAATTCTGCTGTCCCCCCCCTGCAATCATTTGAATAAATTTTGGGCATTTACAGCACCCCACGGTCAAATGACTATGATTTATGACATCTTTACCAGAAACCAGTGTTTTATTGTGGGTTATGGCAAAAACCAACACATAGTGAACAATGATTCATTTAACGACCACCATGTTTGCTTTCTTTCACAATCATTTTTTATTTTATTCAGAAAGTTAAAATACAAATTCCAAAAAAGAAAAAAGAAATTTTACAAAAAGAGAACAAAATTAGACATTAAAAATGTGCCTTAGAAAACACACAAGATAAAAATACACACACACACAGACACACACACACACACACATATATATATGTTTTCGTAGATTTTCACGGGTACAGGTATGCAGGTCTTGGCGTGTTCGGGCCTTTTCCCATGTAAGATTGAAAGTACCTTGGCAACGTTTCAACAAGGTCCCATTCGCCATCTTCAGGCCTGGCGCTGGAGCTTCATACTTGTGCGAGCAAAGCGTGATCGGAGCTGCCGCCTCCATATATACTGGTGGGAGGTTGGCTGTGTGTCATTCTGATTGATTGATGGAGTTGATGTTTGCAGATTGGCTGGCTTTTTCGTAAGAACATGTGTGGCTGAGGTATTGGCTTTGTGTCCATCAGCCTCCTGTGTTGTAACAACCTGGGTAATGAGCTGTGTGATGACCTTCTGAGTTCTATTGTTTTGACATCCTGGGTCTTGTGCTGTAATCTCCTGGGTCATAATGACCTGGGTCATGGGCTGTGTGATGACCTTCTGAGTTCTATTGTTGTGATATCCTGGGTCTAGGAAGTTACACCACAAAACCTCAGGATGTTGCAACACAGCCAATGACCCAGGAGATTATAGCACAAGACCCAGGATGTCAAAACAATAGAACTCAGAAAGTCATCACACAGCCCATTACCCTGGTTGTTACAGCACAGGAGGTTGATAGACACACAGCCAATACCTCATGTTCTTAGCCAGCCAATCTGCAAACATCAACTCCATAAACCAATCAAGAAATGACAACACAGCCAACCTCCCCACCGGTATATATAGGGAGATGGCAGCTCCGAACACACTTTGCTCGCACAAGCACAAAGCCGAAAGCACTAGCCTGAAGATGGCGAGTGGGACCTCGTCGAAACGTTGCCAAGATACTCTCAATCTTACATAGGAAAAGACCCAAACATGCCAAGACCTGCATACATATATATACATATTGTGCCCCCCAGTTGAACACTGATAAGTATATTGCAGCAGTAAGTTTCCCCTCCTTGCAAAGCTTGCCTGTAATTTATTTTATACATCAATTTGCAACCAATTTAAGCTGTCATCTATCTAGTATATATAAGAAAAAAGTAATTAACAAGTAAACAGTTAAACTTCAAAGACCTTTGTTAACAATCTATTATTATATTTAACTCATAGAAAGCCTACAGCTGCTTATCAACCACAGATCACTGCAGTCATTATCTCTGATTTCGTCCATTTTGATTGATGTCATCTTTGTTTGATTCTTAATAATGAAACCTTTCCTTAAAATTTTGTCTAGGACCTTTCCCAACAATCATTTCCACTTGGAGAATGGGTTAATTATGTTTAACCAAAAATGCAATTGACAAGAGATGCTGTGTTTTTATTTACAGAGAAACTTTCTGAACCATGGGAATGCCATGTTTGCTAATGGTCACATTTGTTTAATGACCATTGCAAAAAATATTGTAAAATTGAAACTGGTCACATGGTGACCTGCTTTATGATCATCATACCTTACCATCATAATTTCCATGCTCAGTTAGTCATAAAATGGGGGCTACCTGTTTTATCCAGCATATAGACTGAATAAATAAAGGAAGAGTCTATAGCCTTGTCTCATCATTTGCCAACCTGGAGCCAGTCTGTTTCACCATGTTCTATCCATTCTGTGGCTTTCTGACCTTACATTTGTTTTTCATGAGGACAATGAAATGTCCTGGGAATCCCATTTTCTGAGCATATTCCACAGCTTGGTATGGTTGGCACAATCAAATACCTTTTTATAATCACATATTGGATTCTTTTTGATATTCTTTAGCTTTCTCAATTATCCGGAGTGCATCAGCAATAAGGTTGCATGTTCCTCTTCCTTCTCTAAAACATCTGGCATTTCTTTTTCTTCACATGGAGCTCTAATTTGGGTTGGATATTCTAAGCATTATTTTTCTAGCTTGTGAAATTAAGATTGTATAATAGTGTGCATAATCTTTTAAGTCTCCCTTTTGATGTTGTAATATAGATTCATCACTTCCAATTTCTTAGCTATGTATCATTCTGTAATTTTGCAAAATACTTTAGTTAGAACCTTTACTTTTGTTGCCTGCCATATTCCTATATCCTATAGCCTTATGACTTAGTAATGACTAAAGTGCTGATCTCACTTCATCTTCTAGTACTAGATGTTCTTGTAAGTAGGGAATAACTACTAAGTTATATTGGATGTTATTGTCCAAACCCAAAAATGACACAGTGAAATCCAATCAAGTCCAGTCCTTTATTTGCTTGTACCTCATCCACAGAATCTTGTCAAAATAAAGCTGCAACCTTCTAACCTACTAGATATATTCTGAGATATTCTAGAAGGTGGCTACCCTAAACTTGCCTTCTCCATCCATTTTGGGACTGCACAGTGTCTTAATTTTGACCTTTCTCTAATGATATTTAATACTGCCTACTCCCTGAAAAAGGTATGTGTTGCCAAAACTTTTATCCACTAATTCTAATGCACATTCCCTCACAGATGTTGGCAGTTATATTGTACAGTATTTCAGTATATTCCTTCCATCTTTGATCTCCTTTTAATTTGTTATTGTTGATTGGTGTTCTTTAACATACCATATTGAGATTGAAATCTTCTAGGTTTAGACATCTCCATCTTTAATTTCTTTACAAGTGTTATTTTAATACCGCTTCTTGTCTCTTCTGACAGTTCTCTGAAACTTTGTAAAGTTTCTTCCTGAGATTTTATCTTTCTTAGTTTAGTTACTCTTCCTCTTGCTAATTGCAAATTTGTTCTGATATCTATAGTTTGCTTTCTTCTGTTGATCCATCTGTGACAATCCCTTTTCACATTCATTCTTCTTTCAGTTCATTTCCCAAGTCTTTGGTTTTCTAATGAAGCTCAGGACTTCAAAGAAATTCCTATTATTTTCCTTGAAAATGATTAGTGTAGTTTTACCACATGTTGTGGAAACTGGTTGGCTTTTTTCTTTCTTAATATGAGTTTTTGTGATCTGTTCCACAGTAAGTTCCTGTTCATGTCTTTGATGCTATAGTTGAGCTCCACCTTCTTTTAGTAATAATATAGTCAATTTGACTTCTGTATTCTCCATCTAGAGTGGTTGTATACAGAAAAATTGTTTTGGTTGTTTGAAGACAGTATTAACTATGAAGAAGTAATTGTAATATCTAAAATTAATAAGTCAGTGTCATGTTTTTTAATTTCATAAGCCATACAGCCCAACTTAATAAGCCAATTATACCCTTTTATTTAATATTTCTAACTTTGGCTTTCCACCTTTTGATTGGGTGTTCTGTCAATTTCAAATTGAACTTGATCATAAAACTCATTGGCCACCTCTTGTTCTGCATGAATATTTGGAGCATAAAGTTGAAGGATCATCATAGTAAAGGGCTGCCCCTAAATTCTGGTTTATAGCATTTGGCCATTGATTGCATTGTAGCCAAGTATTGTTCTTGCTATATTTTTCCTAGCTATAAAAACAATGTCACTTTGTTTTTAATATCCTGAGTAATAAATAGCATAACCTTCTGACTGAAAGTGTCCAATCCTAGACTCTATTAATTGATGCCTAAGATGTCAATTTCATTTCATCTTTGATTGTATGATCTTGAGGAATGAGGGGAAGAGATTCTGCCTAGAAAACAATTATAAAAGAGAGGCAGGATTCCAAGGACTTGATGGTCAGAGAAAGAAAATTAAGGAAAATTAAGGAACTAATGGACCCAGCAGTTAGTGGTGGGAAATTTCTACTTTCAGACTTGCAAATAGACAAGATTCTGTTAATGTAATCTTACAATAAAGTAGATTCTATTAATGTAGCCTTACAATAAAGTAGAATTAGCTCATCTAGTCATATTTCCTGCCTGGTTTTCCTAGGAGGGCTGATATTCACTGAGTTTAGCTTTTCGATATTCATGCTTCATATGTTCATGTTCACAAAGTAATTCTGACTTTGCAGCTTCTGATTTTTTTTTCCTGTATGGCAACATTGGGAAGTCAGTGTCCCAAAGGCTTTAATCTAGCCATATTATAAACACCATTAGTATTCTGAAATTTCCTTGGCTGTTCCTAAGTAGCATGTTGAATGTAATCTGACCTGAGGGGCACATCATTTGGCATTATATCATTTTATATTTTATATTCATGTGGTTTTCCTGATAAAAATACAGAGGTGGGTTTACAATTACCACGGTATGAATTGATACTTTTGCCATTGCACTGAAGTGATCATCTGCCTTCAGCTTCTTCCTATATAACTGCTGCCTGATAGCGAATTTCATGCCTTGGGTGATGCTGTTGGAAATATATATTCTAAACTCTGTGGAACTTATTCTGAAAATGGATAAAATGAACTGATGATTTCTCGATTTACTGATTAAGAAGGGGTAAATATGGGAAGAAGGGAACTAGAATATAATTATAAAGGGGAGAAATAATAAAGTAATAAAGAAAATTAGAAGAAACATCATTTTTTTCTTTATCTGTAATATTTTCTTTATCTGCACTTTTTCATTTTTACTCTCTTAATATACACTTATTCATGTTTTAATTATGTAAAAGCTCTAAAGAATAAACAAACTCTTTCCCCCTTTCTTCATCCACTCTTTCCCTTCCATGATAATGAGCCAGGTTAGCTGGAATTGAGGGGGGGAGGGGAGATTGAACCATAAGCAGAAGAAATGAGCTGATATTGCACAACATACTAAGCCCACTATTCCCCCACCAACCAACTAATCAATGAGAGTTACAATAAAGCTTAGCATGTTGTACATATATATAGCTGCTAGGTTTTTAACTGATCTGATTAAACATGTTGAATGATGCACCGTCAAATTCTCTTTAAAGAGCCAGGAAGGATTCCCTTCTAGCTGATGAGGAAATTTGCATTAGTAAGTTTCATTGGATTTATTACCAGATTTTGGTAAGCTTCAGACTTGGCACCTCATATTTTAATTCAATTCACCTCTTCCTTGTCTCATGCAGATTCTGAGGGTCTTGGGATCAGTATTATTGGAATGGGGGCTGGAGCTGATATGGGTCTAGAAAAGCTTGGCATATTTGTCAAGACTGTGACAGAAGGAGGAGCAGCTCATCGAGATGGCAGGTCAGTAGGACTGATATTACATTGGGAATTAAGCTTATCTTGGAACAAGGATTTACCAAAATAAGAACTCTTATTTATTGATCATAGTCAATCTCTGTTTGCGGTAGAAGAGATGGTTAAAATTCTAGATTTCTTCGTTGTTTTCTGTGAAAAGGTATATATCTTTTCCTCCCTAAAAGCTTAGGATCATAAGATACATCTACATGAGATTAAAAACTCACCTCCCATATATTATATTTGCAAGTGTCAATGTAGCATTCGGTTAACATGATACCAGAGTGAAATTCAAAATTTTCTCTTTGACAGATAGTAAAAAATCATACCAACCCTAATTGAGGAATATTAGGCTTTCTTTTTCCAACTAGGATTCATTTTTGGCAGTTTTCCCTCAAAGGCTGAAAAGGGAAACCCATAAAAATAAGCTTCCCTTTTATTATGTCTATATGAGTCTCCCTTTTTATTCTGCTACTCTGCAGGCAAAACATTTCAGGTGCTGGGGATATTCTTATAACCTGAATATAAGCGCTAAGAATTTTATAGAGTGATTTACTCAGAAATAGAGTTCATTAAGTTTAGCACGAGTTAAGCTTTAATCCTCTGCTCATTTGCATAAGATCAGTCAGTGGGACTTATGTCTGAATAAGCACATAGAATTATGTTCTATGTTGTAATAAATTGCCAAGTTTAAGACTACTACCTTAGTTTGTGTGTAATATTTCTAATGAAGTACATGGAAGCTAGCATAAAAAGCAGTAGTTGCTTCTAAGATTAGAAGAAGCTTTTACTCAGTTTCTTCTATTTTACAGGTAGTCCTCAACTTACGACCACAATTGAACCTAAAATTTATGTTAAATTGTTTTGCTCCATTTTATTACCTTTCTTGACATAGTTATTAATTGCAGTTGTTAAATTAGTAGCACAGTTGTTAAATGAATCTGACTTTCCTATTGATTTTGAGCATCAGAAGATTGTAAGAAATGATCACATGACCCCAATACACACTATAACTGGAATAAATATAAGCTGGTTGTCAAGAATCTGAATTTTGATCACATGGCCATGGGGATGTTTGGAAGTTTGAAAAATGGTCATGTCATTTTTTTTTTAGTGTCATTGTAACTTTGGTCATTAACCCAGCTGTTGTAAGTCGAGGACTATCTGTATATGCACATTATAGCACTAGGAGAAGTAGCTGAAAAGGTGACAGGCTTTGATTTATATTGGCCTTTTTGACATGTCATTCCAGTCCTTTTAAAAAAAATAAGTTTATTAATTAAGCATAGGATTAATTTCCTTTTAATCAATATCAGTTACGGCTGTTTCCCTCCATATATACACATGCAAATATCACTGCAGAACATGAAACATTAGGAATGTGGTTTAGATTTGGAAAAGATGCTCTGGAAAGCGCAAAAGTCCAGATATAGAATCTCTTTATAGTTAGAAGAGCTTAAGCATTAAAAGAGCTGAAGCAAAGCAGCCCTATAAAATGTAATAAGAGGTTATATTTGCCACTTGGAACAGCAGGCAAGAGTGCCAACCTCCAAGTAATTTAGTTATCAAGTAACTACATTTCACATAGCAAACCAAGAGATGTTTCTCATCTCTCTCCATACATTGGTAGAAAAATCATGGGAAATTTAGTAATTTTTAGATATGATTCTCATTTATCATGGACAAAAGTACATAGTGGTAACTAATAAATTGAATGTGATCAGTGTGGATCATATGGGGAACTCCTTAGAATGTTATTTAAAAATCCAGATTGCATAGAAATACCATCAGATGTGGTCCTGCAAAGCGATCTAGGCAGGGGTAGGATTCTACCAGTTCGCACCTATTCGCTAGAACCGGTTGTTAACATTCTAAGCAGTTCGGAGAACCGGTTGTTAGAAGAAATTACTGGCCTAATCCTGTAAGGAAGGCAGGAAGGAAACATTCTGGTGTTGCTTACAGAAGCTGCCTCTCCGTTAACCCTTATTACATTCTTGGCAGGACTAGACTTCCTAGACTTCTCTGGAGTTTTTTTTCCTCCTTTGCTGATACTTTGCTTGTGTGGAGTGACCATTCAAAGTTACAATGGCACTGAAAAAAGTGACTTATGATTGTTTTTCACACTTACAACTGTTGCAGCATCCTCACAGTCATGAGAGGCCAGGCAAGGAGATGTGAGTGATATTGAGTTGGCCACACCCAGCCAAAAACATGACCACCAAGCCATGTCCACCCAGTCACATGACCACCAAGCCACACCCACCAACTAAGCCATACCCACAGAACCGGTTGTTAAAAATTTGAATCCCACCCCTGGATCTAGGTCATTTATTTATTATTTGTTATATTTTATAGGAGAAACTGTATTTAAGCCATCTGTGTTCCCATCCTCATAACAGATCATGGACATGTTAAAAACAAATTATAAATGGAAACAGTGTAATGCAACAAAAGGCAGCCTTTGTTCCTAAGTTATTGTTAAGAAGGCTAGCTTACATTTTATATTGCAGCTGTAGCTTCAGCAGCTCATTTTCCACTGCAAACAGTCCTTGGAGGATGCAGTTGCATTAGAAAAAAAATGCTTTAACCCTTCACCTGGCAGTTGATTTGCTCTTGAAAATCTTGTCCAAATACTTTTCATTGACAATATTTTAGTTCCAATCACATTGTAAACCATCTGGAATCCCCATGGATGGAAAGACCAAAGGGAATATTCAGCAAGGAAGTAGCAGGCCGAAGAAGGATTAAACACTTTTTTTGCCCCCATCCCCATTCCCAATGTCTAAACTCAAATTGTCCTTTATCAAAGTAGTAGTGGAAAAAAGAAGGAATTATTACATATGATTTTGATGTAATATGTAACTTGCCTCTAAAACTTGTTCTCACTCTCAGGGATTAAAATTTGAAACTTCAGAATCAAAAATTGTATTGGGGGAATTTAAATTTCTAATGTTGCTAATTCTCTAAAAGTTAAAGAACATTTTTTTTAATTATTCTGCAGTATTTTAATTTGCTAAGGCTTAGTTATCAGGGCTGTAAATCAGGTGGGGAGCTTATGGTATTCTAAGTGTAAAAGAATTTCTATCAGTCAATGGTGAGAGATTGAAGCTTAAATCCAACATTTTGAGACCTATCAGTCATTCATTCCTGCTATCTATGTTTTTGTGTTATGAAATCTAAGTGCTCTTGCTGTGCTCATTACACAATTTTTGAATTTCTATCCACTGCTGTACTCATTTTATTTAATTGCTATATTTTAAGCTTATAGAGCAAGGGTGTCAAACACAAGACCCACGGTCCATCCTAGAAAACATAAGGGGCCGGCCCATGTCGCTTTGGCCTGGTCTACCCAATGCGAAAAGGAAACACCGGGTCAATTTAGCTTCGGCCTGGTCTACTTAGTGTGAAGAGGAAACATGCCAGCAGTGGTTCAAGCTAGCCATGCCCACCCAGTTGGCCACACTCACCCAGTCGGTCACATCCATTTGGCCTCCCTGAGGTCAACCACAATGATGATGTGGACCTCAGTGAAATTGAGTTTGACACCCCTGTTATAGAGGATTATACACTTCGTTCATCCAAAATAATCTAATGTAACATTATTATTTGTTGACAGTTGTAAATAGGAATTAAAGTGCTTAAGGAAGAAAGAAAAAAAGTACCAGAATCAACTTCAGATATATATAACTGAGTGGTAAATTATTTGAATTCAAATAGAAGAGAATATTTGTAGTATAAGTTTGAACTATGGCATTCTTGGTGTTCTCTGAGCTGGGTTGTTTGTTTCATTGCCCAACAAGAGCATAAGACATGCGTGAGCCAGGGGCATCCATAACAATGGATGAAGTGTGATGATCCCAGCACAAACGAAATGTCACCTCTTTTCTAAGTGTCTATGATGTAATGTTCATGTATGAAAAGAGTTAAATTTAATATGCTACTATGGCTGCCATCTTCAGGTTTTTTGATACAGACATGAACCCTGCACGTGTGGTGGGTTGGGCTGGACAGCATAGAACATATGTTTTTCAGAATGTTGGCCATTTTCCAAAACAATGACTACAGATTATTCTCAAATTAAAATAGTTAATTTTAGCTAATAGTTAAGGAGAGGAATTATCAAAGAAACTATTTAGTTGCTAGCTTTTCATTCCATTGCAATCATTAGTTCTTTTTATGGGGGCATCTTCAATCCATCATTTCCCTCCCAGAAGTTATGAACTTACACATCTCATAGAAATGCCAATTAAATGCAAGATTCTCGTACAAACATCAAAACTTCAATGCTTGCAAGGTTGTGATAAGCACCTGAACTCCAGTATTTGCAGGATTGTAAGAAGTTTATTTTTGTTTTTTAAACAGAATGCTCATCAGATAGTCTAAATACTTATGGACAACAAATATATTTCTAAGTTTCCATGTGCTTTGTTTATTTTAGGAGGAAAAAAAACAATAAAAATACTACAAAATACAACAGAAGAAAATGGATTAAATGAAGACATAGTTGAGGAAATAATAGTAGCAATAATAAAAGTAATTGTACAGTACAGCAAGAAAAAAAAGAGGTAGTTTCACCAAATACAGTAGTCCAGCACCATTCCTATTTTCCTTTTCACAGAATGTAGAGTTGAAAAGAACTATGTCATTATCATCAAAAATACGGCTGAATAAGGAAATAACTATGTTAGTTTTTTATGTAGTATTTCAGAACATGATAAAAAAATTATCAGTGAACTTTTCTTTCTATGAGTCTTTTAGAAGGAAGGTCAAGCTGATCATTGTATAAACATTTTCAGTGATAAAAGAAGTCATCTAGTCTTCTTTTGTGTGCCCTGTAGTTGCAACTGTTGCTATATATTAACCTAATTGAGATTGACTTTGAGAAGCAATCATTGAGATGCCCTAGAGCTTACCTTTAAGGATTGTTTTGGATTGTTTGAACTGCCTTGGTTTTACACATATTATACCATTATTCTTCATGTACTTCATTTACCCAGGGTGAAGCATTGTGAAGGGATAGAATATAAAATGGATTCAATGTACTTTTAAAGGTCTTATTAGTCTCCTAAGTGATTGACCTCTGAATTTGGCAGACCATTCATTTAAATAAAGAAGGAATGCTATCTCTTTGCAGAACTGGAATGCTTCATTGTTGCCTGTGTATTTTCATGGAACTGAACTATTCAGAAAGGAAGATAGGATGGGAGAGAAAAGCAGCCCTGGTACTAAATGCCAGCAGAGCTCCTGCATGCTGTCATGGCAACCAATATGGCTCCTTGCCCAGTACCAGAACACCAGAAAAATATAAACAGAGGCCTTCATGGGTGAAAGCCCAGTAGAATCTCAGAAATTGCTCTGCACATTGTACCCACTAAAGATCCTTTGTGCATTTTCTTTTCTACCTGATGTTCCTTTTAATTTTACAAACATTACAAGTTTTCTTCAGAATCTATCAAAGGTTATTCCAGTAGAATTTTTATCCTTGGCCTGTTCCCAGAGTGATACAAATAAAAATAACATTGCAGGTCCTTTCACTGTCACAAACTTGTATAGAAAGAAGTGGATACTTTAGTGGATGAAATTTGGATGGAAGAGTCCAAAATTCACATTCCCAATTAGCCGTGAAGTTTATTGTGTAGTGCTGAAGAAAACCAAATTGCAGTCTAAGCCAGATGAAGCTAAAGATAACATTCAACCCTTTAAATATAGGTAATCCCAACATAATGACTGTTCAATGTTACAATGAACTTGAAAAAAGGTATGATTCATGCTTGGTTAGAACTGCTACATACAACTAGCCCACACAATCTCCATGGTCATGTGATTACATTTTTGGGTATTTGGCAGTCGGCTCACATTTATGACCTGTGGTTGCGTGATCACAAATTTGCCACACGTTTTGCTATTTTCTAGCAAAAAAAAAAGCCCATTTGGGAGAATGGATCTGCTTAATCATGTGATTTACTTAATGACTGTGATGGCTCACTTTATGACCATCATAAAAAAGTAACAAAAACAAGTGACATGGCGATCCACTTAATGACTACAATGACTTACAATGGAAATTCGAGGCGTAATTGTGGTTTTTAAATAAATGCTATCTGAATTAAAAAGGCCTGTTGTAATTATTGATAAATGTAATGCCAAAAATAAGCCATCTTCTTCCATTTCTCCCGAAATGCGAATATAATCACCACTTTTAATATGAATGATAGCTTTTTAAAATTATAAACTTGATAAAAATGATGATGTTTGTTCATGACTGAGTTCATAAGCTTGACATACTTTGGTTTCACATTTGACTTTGCAGTAATGCAGTTAGACAGATGATTTATTTCTAACTTTTTCTTTTTCCTTTTTCCCTTTCTTTCTTAGGATCCAGGTGAATGATCTTATCGTTGAGGTGGATGGCACCAGTTTGGTGGGCGTGACTCAAAGCTTTGCAGCCTCTGTGTTGAGGAATACCAAGGGTAGAGTCCGGTAGGGGAACAATGTGCAGCCTAGTTTTCTGGTGGGATCAGAATATGTAGCTAATTTATCTGTGTAAAAAATACAGAAAAGGAAACATATGATCTCATTGAGAGTTGTACTGCAGCATAGGAAAAAGTTCTATAAGCAGTTATTTTTGTTTCCTGTGTTACCATTGTAGAAGTAAAAGGGCCAATGATAGGTTTTCCTGCCAGCCGTGGTTTTGCTTCTTCTGTTTATATGTCAATCAGATAGATAATATTGGCTTAGCAAATTTATTACATCATGGGGCAGCCAAGAGGCCGTAGTCTTAATGGTTTTAAACAATACATTTGGCTTTTATTTGCTGTCAATAGAACCTTTATTTGCAAATCAAGAACAATGGAGACACATAGATATTCACATGAAGAATAGCATGAATCAGATAAGGATAAAGATTCCCTTTATTGCAGTATTTTTTACTGATCAGACAAAAGAGAGAAAAAGAGCTGGATGCTTAGATGTGTTTATGGCAGAGTTTATATCTTTCATCCTGGCAGGACAGAAAGATTTTAGCTATTTCCTATCAGACCACAAATTCAACTATTGGATGTGCAGTGGTAGAATCTCACTGAATTAAGTGATGTATCACTTTTTTAAAAACACAAGCTTTTTTATTGCAGTGTTTTGAAATAGAAACAAAAGCACTTATGCTGAAGGTGCAAATGAAGCTTAGTAACTATAATCCTTCCTCATCATGGAAATCTAGTGCTGAATATTTTCCTGTTACCCCCAATTGAAGGCCAACATTATATACATCAACATATTACAGTACTACATTACATATATTATATTCCACTATTACATATTACAGCAAATTCTCAGTCAGTGTTTGAATTTGATAGCATTACTAAGTATAGTCCTTGTCAGCATTCCAAGTAACAACTCCAAGAAAAAAGACTCATTTCCTCAAAGTTCCATTTTATTAGAGATATCATATTGGCACATCTTGGAAAACCCGAATCTGAGAGTTCTGGGTTCTTCTCCACCCAAAAGAAAGTCAAGAATCCATGCCCTGCACCCACAAGTCCATCACATGGTCCAATTATCTCTTCATCCCAACTGGAGACTACCCCCAGTCACTCCCTTTCAGGTGCAGGGCAATCGTCCTTGATTCCCAGAGAAAGGAATATTGTTGTGGCTGATCTTCCATCGCTCCTTAAAATCCCTCCTCCCGCTTTCCCAGGCACTAAATGTGGCAGACTCGAAGCTCCAAAAGAAAAAATGGCTTCCAAGGCTGACAGTCCTGGTCAGGTGCATTTTTAAAATGTAATTATTGTTTATTAAGAGAACATTATAGAATCATGACAGCTTTTTAATTTCTATTTTATCTCTTGCCCTCACTCCATCATGGTTACCCTTTTCTTCTTCAAAAACCTACAGTCCATCTGGTTAAAAAAAAGCAAATGGGAGAAATAGAGGGCACTGATACTGCTGGATTTTAGAGCATAGGCGAAAGAGGAAAAATCATCTCACGCCCACCAGATTGATCATGATGAAGTTTGTGAATTTCTTCTGTGGGTATATGTGCACACTTTCTCTATGTAGATAGATAGATAGATAGATAGATAGATAGATAGATAGATAGATAGATAGATAGATAGATAGATAGATAGACAGACAGACAGACAGACAGACAGACAGACAGACGCATAGAATCCAAACAATTGTGATCAGAACTGGAAGGGAAAATTAGGTAGAAGTGTTAAGTTTTGTTTTTAAAAATACCTCTTTAGGGAAATGGTTTATGAAATAGACATTTTGTTTAATGAAATTGGCAAGAACCCTTGCTTGGCAATGTTGCCCAGTTGGGATTGGGTTCATTTTATAGAAACTGTAGCACAACACTCACTATCTCAGAATAGGAATCTTTGCATCATAGAGAAGTGTGCCAAATCAGGGCTGTTTTATTTTCTAAGAAATGAATCAAGAATTTTGAATGGACTCGGAGGGGAGAAATGATATTGAGCTTTGCGTTCGCTGCATTTTCCTGTCAGCTGTGTTTCTATCTGTCCTTTATCCATACAGCTGCCTCTGTGGCCTTTTTAAAATCTCACCAGAGGCATTTGGCCTGCCTTTTCCCGGCAGTATTAAGAATTCAAGGCTTGGCATTAGCCCAGCATCCTTGTAATGTTGATTTTAAAAGAATGAGCTTCTTGAAAATGGTATGTCACCAAACACATCTAGCACAAGCAGACACAGATGATGAGTGATTACAGAAGGCACTTTCTATCAGAAGGCCTGTACAATATAGGGACTCAGACCTAGAACTCAGTCCATTACTCCGAGATTTACGTGCTGCTCTGTTCCCAAGCGACAGGAACTTCAACTATGAGAATGGGTTGCTAGGCAACTAGTTTCTTCCATATTGCATAGCACCCATTCTCCTTTGCAGGCAAGAGACTGTGTTACCCAATGAAGTATTTGATGATCAATTTAATTGTTGTACTGACACAATTTAGCCACAATTTTCTGTTTTGTTTTGTTTTTTAAATTGCACAGTTCCACAAAATCAAAAATTCTGCCTAGAGGTTAATTTGTGAAAGCAGAAAGGGTGGGGGACATTTTTATAAGTCTGATAGTAATTTCCTGTAATCTGGAAGTCTGATGCAACTATGCTGGGAATCTTGTGTCTTTATGGAGTTGTTCAGACCTTCATTCTGTATGTGTTCAGAGGCCTTCAGCTTTGTTCTCCCAATTCTGAGCCTTGAATAACAGAATAATACAGTTGGAAGGGACTTTGGAGGTCTTCTAATCCAACCCCCTGCTCAGCCAAGAAACCTGGCTGTCCAAATGGTTGTCCAATCTCTTCTTAAAAACCTCAAGTGTTGGGAGAGCCCACAATGTCTGCAGGTAAGTCATTTCACTAATTCATTGTTCTAACTATCCGAAAATTTCTCCTTAGTCCTGAGTTGGTTCTCTCCTTGATTAGTTTCAATCCATTACTTCTTCTCTTCTCTTCAGATACTTGAAGAATAGGTTGACACCACCCCCCCTCTTGTGTTGCGTCTTGTGTTGCCTATTGGAACACTGCTATCATGTCACTTTTAGTCCTTTTTTTTCATTAAACTAGACATACCCAGTTCCTGCAACTATTCTTTATATGTTTTTGTCTGCAGTCATCTTTATTACTCTTCTCTGTATTTTTTCTAAAGTCCCAACATCTTTTTTATACCTGGCAACCAAAACTGGATGCAATATCCCAAGGGTGGTCTTACCGAGCTAAAGTGGTACTAACATTTTATGTCATCTTGATTCTATCTCTCTGTTAATGAAACCTAGGACTGTGTTGGCTTTTTTAGCAGTTGTAGCAGACTGCTGGGTCATATTTAAGTGGTTGTCCAGTAGGACTCCAGGATCTCTCCTGCAATTACTACAATTAAGCCAGATACCACCTATTCTATATCTGTGCATTGGTCTTTTTTGTTTAAATGTGGAACCTTACTTTTCTCATCATTAAATTTCATTTTATTAAATAGGGTTCAGTGTTCAAATCTGTCAAGATCCTTCTGGATCTTAAGCCTATTTTCTGGAATGTTGGCTATTCCTGTCAGCTTGGTGTTGTCTGCAAATTTGATAAGTTCCCCTTCAATCTCCTCATCTAAATCATTGATGAAGATATTGAAGAGTACTAGACCTAAAACAGGGGTACCTCACTACTTACTTATTTCCATGTAGATGTAGTTCCATTAAGGATTGCACATTGACTGTGGTTGGTCAGACAGTTATGAATCCATCTGTTGGTGATGCTGTTTAACCTACATTTTTCTTGCTTATAAAGAAATAGGTTGTAAATACCTTATTGAAGTCCAATTAAACAATATATTCACTAATATTGTCAAAGAATGCAATAAGATTTGTCTGGCATGATCAGTTTTTGACAATATGTTAGCTTCTGATTATGACATTGTTTGCCTCTAAATGTTCAGAAATTCATTGCTTGATTATCTTTTTTGGAATCTTTCCAGGTATTGAAGTCAGGCTGATAGGTTTGCAGTTTCTTGGATCCATTTTTTTCCTTTTTTGAAGATGGGAATGTTATCAGTCCATCTTGAAAATTAGCATTAAGGATAGCTATGCTAGACCTAAGTCAAATTAAGGTCAGGCTTGAAAACTATGCTGCTTTCTGCCTATCTATTTCTGGGACACCCAGGATTTATCTTGTTTTTGAGTAACTCAACTTCTTTGAACTATATTTATGTTGGAATCTACCTCTCCTGATGTTATTCCTATTGGTGAGAAAAGAGAGGCATCTCTATTTTTCTCCAAGATTAACAGAAATGGTAATGCTATTTGAAGAGGCATACTAGTAAAGAAGAATGAACAATTCCTCATCCACATATGGTGGTAATCTAATTAAGAAAGCCTGGTAGCTGATTTTAAAAACTTAAGGAAAAAATCTGATCTCATATACCTGAATATTAAAACAATTTATTTTGGTTCTGAGAATCCTCTGATGTTGTGTCCATTTAGTACTGCAATCCATCAGTAATAAGCCGCCCATACTTAGGATTTTTGCTTTATTTGCATTCTCTGGGTACTGCAATCATATCCCCCAAGTTTCCTCAGCAAATCATCGAACAGTGGCAGCACAGTTCCCCTATTTTCAGCCAGAAGCAAAGGAACACTTATGTCATAAGCTTCAGATAAATTTAACATACCTAGAACAAGCTCTTCCTTGAATGATTGTGGAGTAGGGAGGTTTCAAGCCTGACCCCACACATTCCAGTGAATTTCCTGTTTTCACATAAGTTAATATTTGAAAGGAGAGTTTTTTCAGACTGAAATTAGCTTGCCCAATTCTTGATGTAAACTGTTTCAGCATTACCTTTGTGTGAAAATAGGAAATGTAGTTTTCTTGTATGTATTGCTTCCTTTATTCCAAGAATTATTTGAACTACTCATTAGTTCTTTACTACCTTTGCTACCTGTATCTATTATGGTCTTTTGTTGCAAAGAAAAAAAATACAAAGCAGGCTACTAAATGTTAACTTCCTCTGAATTAGTAGGAGAAAGTAGTGCTAGTGTGTGTTAGTCTTTGCTGCTTGTCATTTGCTGTGATTGAAGCATTTAGTGTAGAAATAAACAGATCTGTACATATTTATTCAAGAGCTAGAATACCTTTCATTTCACTGTAGATCAATAGTTAGAGATTGAGATATATAGCCTGATTATCTAATTCCAGATATGTTATTGGACCGGGATTTCTCTTATTACATTAATGCCATGCATTCATTCTATTCATTTTAATTTCCTTTAGGTTCCTCATTGGCAGGGAGAAGCCAGGAGAGCAGAGTGAAGTGGCGCAACTGATCCAGCAGACCCTGGAACAGGAACGATGGCAGCGAGAAATGATGGAACAGAGGTATACCCAGTATACAGAGGAGGACGAAGAAGTAAGTATAATCGATTCCTCTTTGCCTGTGGGGAGGACAGGAAAGTAGTAGAGCTCCAACCTTAAATTCAGGGAAGCTGAATAGCTGTTAATATTTGTGAACACCATTTAGCTATCATAATGAAACTACGCTTTGACTAAATTTGGAGTACTCATGAATTTCCTTAGACCCCCATTTTTTTCTTTATAACTGGTGGAGGTCCTGTGTCTTCTTGGTATCTTTTTTTCTGTGCAACCTATTACTATATTAGCACCTCACACTGAAACTGTAGTTATCCAAAACATTTAAACATGTTAATAGTAAAGTTTCTGTATTTTGCTTAATAAAATTGGCACAGAAAGAGCTGAAACAAGCTGAATGTCCTAGTTTCATATAATGAATCATTTCAAAAGAGAATTATAAGTAAGAGATGTACAAATTTCAGATTGAAATTAGTTTGCTCATTTCTTTTGTGCAAATAATTCCAGTTTTACCCCTGCTTGAAAACAGGAAGTAATTTTCTTGAACTTATACTTACTTCCTGAATTTTAAGTAATCATATAAAGTAATCCTTAGTTCTGTACTTAGTGTGCTGTCAGGGTGAACATCAGAATGCCTAATGATAAAACCTGTTTTTTGTTATTTGCAGACAGGAGAATATGCTACAGATGAAGATGAAGAGATGAGCCCCATGTTCCCCAACAATGAGATGGCTATTGAGGTTTTTGAATTGGCTGAAAATGAAGACATGCTGTCTCCAGTGGAGATGGATCCCGAAAAGCTAGTGCATAAATTTAAGGAGGTATATGACTTTCTAAAGTGGAGGGTGGGTGGGAAGATAGCTGAAATTTACAACTTAAGTTAAATGTATGTATAGCAACACTAGCACTAGGTCTGGATTTAAAAATAAAACTTGTCGAGGAGTGGCTGGATAGGAAAGAAGGGGGGGACTTAGATCTCATTGCAAAGAATATTAGCAACAATTTGGTAATACACTGACAGGATGTAGTGAAACCACTTCCTCCATTCTTACTCTGATTAGAGAAATAAGATAACCCACAGTTGTTCATTCTTAGATCAGTTAAGTTAATTAGTTCAGGAAACTATTTTATTAACTCTAAAATACATTTTGACTTAAGCCAGTAATACTTTTTCCCCAAAATAATTTTTTTGTAAGTATAAAACTTACTCTCCAAAAATAATATTGAATTTTAAATGATCTCCTTTTCACTTAAAAGCTAGACTAAGGCCAAGTTAATCAACCTCTACTACAGTACTCTCAGGGAAGTTTTTTATTTTTTTATTTATCATATTTTGGATGTGACAATCACAGAGGGACTGTCAATTGCCTACATTAAATTATTAAAACATAGAAACAATATATAAAAGTTTAAAAAAGATAAGGGTGATTGAAAACAATATTAAAAATTAATTAAAAGGTGTAGAGAAGGCTTTCAGGGTACTAAGCAGTCCCACAGTTGCATGCTCCTCCTCTGCAGTCTCCAAGCAAGGCCACAGAACCATGCTATTTCTAACCGTAGAAACCAACCTTTCCCAACCTGGTGCTCACCATATTGTGAAGCCCTGGAGAGGATGAATTCCCAACCCACCTGAAATGCACTAGGCTAGGAAAGGCAATAAGACAACCTTAAAATGCCTTTCACTTCTTCTGTAAAGCCGATCTTAAATTTGGATTCTGAACTCCATATTTCTATTGGGATCACCTGGTTTTCATGATGGGTTGAGTAAAAGGAAAGAGTTGTTTTCTGGAGGTTTTCAGAACTCCCAAAAAATGACAGCATACTACAGCAAACAAGCTGTAATATCAAAAGCAAACATGTGAAGAAGAAAAAGACAAGGAAAACATTGTTGATAGTGATGCATGAGATGAGAAGTAAGTAGATCTAATAGAATTAGAAAGCGTAATTTAAATCATGGCATGTAACTGCCTGATTTAGTACAGCAGCCTAAATTGTCTCTGATAGACTGCAGCCTAACTTCCATATGCAACAATCCCAATCTGACTTTCTGTACCTTAACTCCAGTATTCTGAAGCAAAAAAATAACATGATGGTTTCATGTGTGACATTCTTTCAGGTATTTGAACAATTCTACAGCATCTCTCTCTCAACCATCTTTCTCGAAGTTTCTAGTTCTTGAATCTCTCTTCATAGTTTTTTTTTTTTGTCCTCTAATCACCCTTGTGGGGTTTTCTGATTTCCTAAGCTATGATGTCCCAAACAGGGTTAGTACTCAAGGTCAAATCACAAATATTTCTTGTGATTTAGAAAATTTACCTCCAATGCATCTTGGAATTGCATTGCTTTTTTTCAAGCCACTGCAGATTCATACTCAGTTTGTAGCTAACTATATCCTAAGTTTTTTTTCACAAGTACCAAGCCAGGTATCCCTTTTTATATGCCTTGCACTTAAGGTTTGAATCCATTAAATTTAACATTGTTATTTTGAGCCTATTTCTCTAAATTGTTTCCAATTGTATTTCTTCTTACAATTTCTTCTTACAGTATCTGTTTTCACACCCAGTTTTGTCATTTATACATCTAATATGGAGATTATTTGCTAAGGGAGGATTTTCCTGCAATATGTTTTATTTATTCATTGAATTTACATCCTGTCTTTTAAGTATTATTGCTACCTCCTCATCCAAGTCATTAATAAAAATATTAGAAAATTCAGGATTATCCCCTTAATGCTTCTCTCCAATTCAATGCAGAATCTTTTTTGAATAAGATTTCAAAGTCAACAGTATATAATTTTCCTGTTACACATATTTCTTAATCAGCATGTCTCTGCTGAAGTTAAAATAGGTTATGTCTATAGCATTTCAAAATTTATTAAGGAAATTGCCCAATTAAAAAGGAGATAAGATTAGTAATGCAAAATCTGTTCTTAACAAATCCATGCTGATTTCTATTAATCACCACATTGTCTTTGAAACATCTACCTCTAAATTCTTCCCAGGCATCAATATTAGACAATATTAGCCTGAAGTTCCCTGCATCATTATGGGCAGGGACAGTATTTGCCCTTTTCCTATCTTCTAGTACTTTACCAGTTTTTCAGGATTTCTTTAAGATAATACGTAACTAATCAAGTGGCTCATCAGGCAGTTATTTCATTAGCTTAAGATGCAATTAACTTGCTCCTTGTTGAATTTCAAGGAATATATGTCTCTTTGGCCCTATTTCCATTTGAACCCACCCGCAGCCTGAACATTTCCTGTCAGCAACTTTTTTTCTTCATATGATTTTGTTCATTTGGTCTCCAGTCCACAATGGGGCAGTCTTAAATTGCTCTTAGCTATATAGGTAGAGCTCAGATTATGTACAGTTGTTTAAAATATCATTCAAAATTACAACATAATTTATAAATCCATTCTTTAAGTTACGGCTGCCGTACCATCTCCATTATGATCACATTTCAGCGCTTGGGAAGAGACTTGCATTTATGTTCGGTTGCAGCATCCCTTGGTCACAGGATTGCGTTGTGCAACTTTTTCCCATTTTTCAGCAAAAAACTTTGCAAAAACATCCCTTAGATAATCTGGATTTGGATTTACGAACATGTGATTCACTTATAAAAATACTCATAAAATCAAATTTGGCCATTCACTTGAATTACAACCACAATAAATCACTTCCAAAATTCTAGGTTCAATTGAGATTGACTTTTTCCTTCTTAATCTGTTATACCTTGCTACCCATTGCATTGAATATAGTCGGGATCAGTAATGGATAGATTAGAGAGGTATTTTATATTCCATATCAGGCTGTTACCAGCATACCCAATAATATCTGAGCATAAACAATTTATCTGCTGCCATTCTTCTTTCCTAAAGAACTGGTCAAAACAGTACGGTGCCTTTGGTCCTTTTTGCAGGATTTATGCAGGAGCAGTAGAGCTGAAATTGGGGGGAGAGAGAAGGAAGTACTTCTGCATGTCTCTTGCACACCTGCTCTTGGACCTATAAATTGTTTTCAGTCACAATTATCTATTTACTTGTGTGGGACAACCAGGCATGTAGATATTACCAACGTACAAAGGTAGAAATCAGCAGCTGGATGATGTAAACAGCTGTCTATCAGAATTGTACAATAACACTAGCAGTGTCATAAGTGGTTTAACTCTGTGATCCTTAATGATTTAGTGCAATGCTGAAATAGCATAACACCCACCTCTATTGCTACTTCCACAGAACATGACAGCATTTGGAAATTGACATTTGTTACCTTTATAAAAAAGGAGAAGGTGCTATCTTGTGATTCAGATTATTTTATGATTGATCTTTTGTTATTAAATCCAGTTTGAATTTAACTCAGATTATGACAGAAGATGGTAGAAGAAGAGGAGCAAAGGAAAGAGCCTACTGATGACAAATGGTATCTTGTAGCTAGACTACTTCCATTTCCGCTGAAGTATTCTGATTGGTAGTTTGTGTTTTTCTGCTGGCAATGGGGGGGCAGCAAAATGAATGGACTTAATAAATTGCTTTATCTGTCAGGCACTACACACATATAACTAGAATAGCTCCATTCAGAAGGGGTCAGAATAGAAGTACTAGTGACATGGTAAAGTCATAATGATAGTCTTAACCCGCTTTTGGGGATGAAGTATAAAATATAACACTTCAGGCAGATTTTATTTTCTTCTTAGTTCCACTCTTCAGAGTAGAACTATCCCCCTATCTCTGGGGTCCTTGGTTGTTTTCTTACAGATATTTTATTGCCTAACCAGTAACATCTTCAATGTTAGCAATTAATCTCAGAGAGCATCAAGGAATCCAATCCTAAATTACAAATATTCTTTACAGTTGGTACCAGGACATATGAATTATGCTGCAGTCTTAATAAAACTATATTTTCTTCATCTCTACAAAGACCAAGAATCATGCATTCTCCCATGAGCTGTGAAGAGCATCCAGAAGTGGGAGGTGCTTCAGTCTCTTCTGGAAAGGCTGGGGTTGAAACTCCGGGACGCTCCTCCTCCTCCACGGAACACCTCCTCAGCGTCCCCCAGTTTTATCTCAGCCTTCGTTGTGCACTCCCTGGCTGGAACGGTTTTCTGATTCAGGTTTGCTCTTGGGTCATTTCAGCTTTTAAAATTCTTCATCATTTAATTTGGCTTTTTCTGCCTTGTCCCTCTATTAGGTTACCTCGATTAGTTCAAAAAAAAAAAAAACCATTTCCTTTGTAAATAGCAGAGCCTGTCACTCAGGCAATTCTCTTATCTAACTTTCCAATCGCTTTCTCTGCGATTGGAGTGGAGCACTCGCAACCACGGCTCAGTTCGCATTGTCATTTCATTCTGACAGCAGCATTTAACTTGCAAGTTAGAGCCTCAGCCCCAGCGGCTCATTTGATGGCTCAGACATTAGCAACGGTGATTCTGCTTCCCGCCCTTTTCAACGGCTGGTTCAACTTCGCGCCTAATTATCACAGGCGCCATTCCTCACTGGTTTCCCTTGCTGGGGACCGAGGCAGTACCTTTCCACTTTGTTCTCCCTGGGTTTAGCTCTCCCTTGTCTGGCTAACATTGGAAAAGCAGGCTAGTCATTAAACAGGCATTTCTTTGCAATTGCCTTTGGATCGTTTCTGCGGACTGAAACTGCAAGTGCCATTTAAATTGCGGGATGTTTGGATTTGACAGGAAAGGATTCCCTCAGAGCCTGTATAGCTTGTTTCCCTTGTTGGGGACCAGGGATTCAGAGTTTTTCTCGCTTGGAGCACTTGGGGGTTTCCCTTGTTGGGGACCCTTAGATACTGTTTACCATATACACAGTTATATATATATAGATATAGGCATATGTCTATGTATATGGGCCTGCATATTTGTATGTATGTATGTATGTATGTATAATATCTTACTCTCCTGGAGGAGCATTCTACTTTCAACCACAGGGGAAGGCATCACCCCAAAGTACAAATGTTAACAACAATAATAATCATCACCATAATTTAAATTTTTTTTTTTAAATTAAAGTCAGAGGCCATCCGATCAGTCATCCACAATGGAAGGTGACAACACTTTCTGCTCCAAGTCAAATAAGTCCCGAGATAAGCCAGTGGGCCCCAAAAAGGCCTCTAAGGCGGCGGATAAGGATGCCCATAGACGGCACCTAGCTTTGGAAAGGCAATTGCAGAAACGAGCCAGGGAGGCAGACAAGATGACACAACAACCTGATCAGAACCCAAACCCATTGATGGGGCCCTTGGACTTATCTACCCAGCCCAGGCAGGCTGTTTCTGGACAACCTCCCATAGGCACATCTCCTCCAATGAGCACTGCCCGGCCAATCCCAGAGGCAACCTTCACCCCTACGGCCGCCGGCCTAAGACAGGAGGAGGGGACTATCCCCATCGAAATGAGGCAATGGATGGCGATGGCGATTCAAAGGGGCATTGCGGCTGGAGTTCAACAATCCATCAGGACCAGACATTCCTCGGCCACTTCGGATGCGGGATCCCTGTCCGCTCGATCCTTTGCACATATCGGACAGCATCAATCTCAGGTTTTCCCCAATATTCCCAACATACCAGCCCAGGGTCTTCGGGAGGAGGTGGACTTTGAGAATCAGGATGTTCCCATGGAGGGGGGTCGATCCATCAGGTGGACTTGGGGTTGTCAGAGGCTGACTTGCTAGAACGGGGAATGCTGGATGACGAAGGCCTCATTCCTGACCAACCTACTTTTTCTGGCCTTTTTTTTCCCGCACCTCTTTAAATCCTTACTGTTCAAGGCAAAGAACTCCGCTAAACTAGGCACATCAAACCCTTATCCATTGTAAACAGGGTCTCTGGATGAATCTGACGATCTAATATTCTCACAACCGGCTAATGAGGCAGAAACTATTCCTGTCCCTAGTATGTTTGCTGACTTAGTAATAAATCAATGGGCATCAGCAGCATCATGCCCAGCCCCAATAGGTACGATAAACGATATTATAATTTAGCACCAGAGTTTTCAAATTTTCTCAAAACGGCGGAGGTGGATGAGCCTATTGTGGCATTGGCCTCTTCTTCAACCTTTCCCAATGAGGTCGAGGAAGCCCTGAGACCAGAAGAAAAGAGAGCAGAATTGGCACTCCATAGGGCACACGTTTCTGATGCCTGGGCCATTAGGGCTGCTACAGCGGCGTCCTTTTTTATATGGTCCTCCCTCCGATGGCTCTTCCACTTGAGGGACATATTGCCGGTGTCAAATGTCAGAGCCCACCAGGACATAGCTAAAATTATTGCAGCAGCAGAATTCTCCACCGACGCCACATTTAATGCAGTCAAATTCTCATCTAGGGCCATAGCATCTCTCATATCAGCATGGAGACTGCTATGGCTCAGGCATTGGCAGGCGGATACCAAGCATAAATGCAAGTTGGCATCATCCCCAATATCGGGGGATGAATTATTTGGCAGTGTCTTGAAGCCCCTCCTTATAGAGAATAGAAACAAGAAAAAAGTGCTTCCCCCTCTTTTTTGGAGATCTGAAAACAGAATGCCCAGTCATTTCGAAGGGGTTCCTTTTAACCCTACTATCAGGGCTCCTACATTTCCAGATCTCAGAGAACATCAGATTACAGGCCCAGTTTTAGACAGGATACGTCTGAATCTTCTGATAGAGGTCAGTGGGGAGGCCAAAACAGACGAAACCCCAGAGGCACTGGAGGCTGATTTTTTCATTGCCCCAAGTTAGTCCTTCACAGCAGTTCCCATTGGAGGGTGGCTAAAATTGTTTGCTGATCAATGGGACAGCTCCACCTCTGATGCGTGGGTCAGGGACACTATTAGGTTTGGCGCTAGATTTTCAATTCCCCCGAACTTTTTCATTAGGAGCCCTAGGTCCACGAACCCCATTAAGAGGGCGTTGATGCAGGAGGCTATCAATCATCTCCTACATATTCGGGCCATTAGAGAAGTCCCATCTGAACAGCGGGGTCAAAGCTGTTACTGTCTATTGTTTGTGGTCCCAAAGAGTTCAGGGGGCTGGAGGGCAATTCTGGACCTCAAACATCTGAGCAGATCATTGGTTTATTGAAAATTCAAGATGACTACTCCCCAGTCCATTCTGCTCAGCATTAGAGAGAATGATGTCCTGACCTCTATAGATCTCACAGAGGCCTATCTACACATACCAATTAGACCTGCTCACTACAGATATCTTAGATTTTGCTATTTTGATCGGCACTACGAATATATCGCCCTACCATTCAGTCTGGCTTTGACCCCCAGGACTTTTACCAAGGTCCTTGCAGCTTTGGCTGCCTCACTCAGGATCAAATCTATTCGCTTACAATGTTATCTGAATGATATTTTAATTTTGTCATCTTCCAGATACCAAGCAAACTTGGATACCAAGATTACCCTGGAGACCCTTCAGGGTCATGGCTTTTCCATAAATTGGGATAAAAGCCATTTGATCCCCTCAACTAGGTTAGTTCATTTAGGGGCAGTGATAGATACCGTGGAGGGCAAGGTCTTTCTCTCTCAGGACAGGTTAAACAGTATCCAGTCTTTGGCCAGAGAGATCAGAGCCTCAAAGAGGGTTTCCCTGGAAGTGCTGTCTCAACTGTTGGGCAAACTGATTTCTTGTATTTCCATTGTGCCTTGGGCTCGATTCCATTCTAGAGAGCTGCAATGGTTCCTGCTACCTTTCCAGCAATCCAGAAAAGCCACTTCCAACGTCTGGATAAAGGTACTGCACAATGTGCTCCGATCGCTCTGCTGATGGTCGGAAAAAATGATAAACAAGGGGTGTCCTTTCAAGGAACCTTACAGGGCAACGATCACAACCAATGCCAGCCTGGTAGGATGGGGGGCTCACTTCCAATCCCACACTGTGCAGGGAATTTGGACTATTTCCAAACAATCACAAAGCATCAACCTGTTGGAGCTGCGAGCAGTTCACCTGGCCTTACGCAGTTTCCTACCCCTTTTCCAATCACGCCAAGTTCTGGTCTTGACAGACAATATCACAACCAAGGCCCACGTAAACAGACAGGGGGGCACCCATTCCAAACTTCTGATGCTGGAGACGGCCAAATTGTTCAAGTGGGACGAGGCCAATCTGTTTTCGCTCAAGGCAGGACACATAGCAGGGGCCTTAAACACACAAGCAGACTGGCTCAGCAGGGCCACAATAGATCAGGCAGAGTGGCGCCTACACCCGTCTGTCTTCCAGGAAGCAATGCGGAGGTTTGGGCAACCGGTGATCGATCTATTTGCTTCTCTCAATGCCCGATTGCCCCGGTATATTTCAAAGTACCCGACTCAGGGGGCAGAGGCCATCAATGCCCTACGATGTCAGTGACCTCCCAGACTTCTATATGCGTTTCCTCCACTCCCGGTAATACCCAGGTTGATCCAGAAGTTTTTGGAGGAACGAGCGGAATTAATATTGGTCACCCCTTACTGACCCAGGCAAACATGGTTCGCAGATTTACAGGACCTGTCGAGGGAACAACCTTGGAAAATTCCACCATTGAAGGTTTCCCTCTCCCAAGGGCTGGTACTTCACCTGGACCCACAATGGCTCAGTCTAGCCGTATAGAGGTTGAGCGGAGCCGTTTAAGGGCCCAACAGATTTCAGAGGATGCTATTGCCACCATTCAAGCATCCAGACGGTCATCAACAAATCGTATATACGAGGCCATGTGGTCCGCCTTCTGTCGCTGGTGCAAGGGGTCTAAGATCGACCCAAGTGCCCCAACAATAGGACAATTATTGGACTTTTTACAGGAGGGGTTGGCCAAGGGCCTATCCCCAAATACTTTACGCAGACAAGGGCGGCCTTAGCCTCGGTGATAACCTGGGGTGACCTCCATTCCATAGCGCATCATCCACATGTCCGCAGCTTTCTTAAGGGTACTGCAAAATTACGACCCCCTGTAATTCACTGCTATCCCACCTGGGACCTCAACAAGGTGTTAACCGCACTTACAACTGGCCCATTCAAGCCTTTAAAAACTACTAGTCTTAAATTCCTGACATACAAGGTGGCCTTCCTAATTGCAATCACATCAGCTAGGAGAATTTCTGAATTGGCGGCATTGTCAATGAGAAAGGACCTGTGCGTATTTCATGCAGACAGAGTGATTCTCCGATTGGATCTATCGTCCACTCCTAAAGTAAATTCAGCCTTCCACAGAGCGCAGGAGTTGGTCCTTCCAAATTTTTGTCCGAAACCATCTCATAGACTGGAGCATCAATGGCATCGACTTGAAGTTCGAAGGGCCTTAAGCATCTATCTAGACCACATGGCGGCATTTCAAAAATCTGAGGCTCTATTCCTATCCTTCAATCCATCCACTTTAGGGCAAAAGGTGTTGTCGACGACCATTGGTAGATAGTTGAGAGCCACCATAGCTAAAAGTTATGAAGCCAGTCCATCTCAGTTCCTCAAGGCATTACAGCCCACTCAACAAGGAGTGCGGCAACATCAGCAGCATGGGCCACACGGGCTTCTATAGACGAAATTTGCAGAGCGGCAACTTGGGCTTCACCATCTCCCTTTGTCAGAAATTATAAAATTGATGTCTATGCCTCAGCAGACGCTTCATTTGGCAGAAGAGTCCTGCAGAGGGTCCACAGAGTTTGGGAGTGGATTTTGATCCAGACGGAGTCCCTCCCTAAGGACAGGCCAAGCTTTGGTATGTCCCACTTCTGGATGCTCTGAACAGCTCATGGGAGAAAGGGCATTACTTACCTGATACGCCTGTTCTCTGTGAGCTGTGAAGAGCATCCAGCCCCATCCATTTCTTTCCATCTGGTGGGATTCCGTTCCAGTCAGGGATCTAGATTAGGTGATGAGTCCCGGACTTTGGCACTCAGTCTTCGCAAAACTGGGGAATGCTGAGGAGGTGTCCCGTGGAGGAGGAGGAGCGTCCCGGAGTTTTAAGCCCAGCCTTTCCAGAAGAGACTGAAGCACCTCGCACTTCTGGATGCTCTTCACAGCTCACAGAGAATGGGCGTATCAGGTAAGTACCAACGCCCTATTTAGATTAGTCTATTCAAGATGACTTCAGACATACATCTTGCAAATGATAGTGATAAACACTAGAAATTGGGAATGAGTCATAACAACATTTGCACAGCTCAAATACTTTTCCTGGCGTTCTTTGTGCACAAAATAGCTGTGCACCTTTTTTTAATGCTTTCTATAGGTCTGGTATGCAGATCTGGCACATCCATATCTATCCCCCTTTCCCATCAACTACAGAAAGGTACTATGAAGAGCTGCAGATGGTTAGCTCTCAAGCCCAAGCATCTGCAGTGTATGAATGGTAATTTAAAAAGGGAAGGATTTGGAAATGATTGGTTGGAAAACATTAAATGTTAATGTTCATTGCTTCACCAGTAATGTGTGAAGTGGTCCCTCATCAACCCTAGAATGTGTGTCAGCAACTTTTCATTTAAGCAATCCAGTCACGGCTATTCAGGGTTGATTTACTGACATGGTGAAAGACAGAGAAGGAGAATGCATGTAAATAATTGTCACAGCAGTCCTAAATTGGAGTCTTAGGATGGCCCAGAGGATACAGGAAGAGGACAGGATTCTCTGCTCTGATTTTAGAGTGGTGAGAAAGAGCAAAACTGAGCCCACACCTTCCTTGGGCTTGCCTATCTGTTTGTTCTAAGGAAGGTTAAGAGACTTCAGTAAATGCATGCATAATACTGCATATCTTGCTTGCTCAGTTTTCTCTTCTCAGAACAGTAATGTACTGGTGGCTTTAGCAGAGGGCACTTCTAATTCTGGATAAAAGTAAAGAAACCTGTATGTATGTGTCTGTATTAAAAAAAGATCTTGGCATGCTTTGATGCAAGTTACTTGGATAAAACACACCTGAAATTCTGCAGAAGGTGGTGATTGCTTTATTGTAATTTAATTCTTGTCCCTATAAAAAGATAACAGAAGTCAAACAAAAAGTATTTTGTGCAGAGAGGGAATAATAAGTAGACCAAAATGGCCTACTAATGGTTGAAATATTGCAGCCTGAACACGACTGAAATGTCTTAAAAGAGCAACATCCTAGCAATGCTTTCAAAGTAAATCTGTTCTTACTGGTCATTTCCATGGCACTTTGTTTTTTTCATGGTACTCATCAGCATATTGGAAATATCCAGATGAAATGAAAGCTGGCCTTTTAATTTGTTTATTTATTTATCTTTAGAAAACGTTTTGCCTAATTTTTATTGTTTAATAAAATAAATCCTAAAGCAAACGCTTTCTCTCTGAAATGCAATCATAAGGCATGGGGCTTCTTGATTTATGTATGAAAACCAGGGAAGGAGTTAAACTCGCGATGTCTTCCTTTGGCAGCTTCAGATCAAGCATGCTGTGACTGAAGCCGAAATAAAGCAGCTGAAAAGAAAGGTAAGAATAAAGGCTGTGATGGCCATAAAATCCTTTGCTTCCCTTGGAGACTTGCCAAAATCCATTCTTGAGAGTGTTTTCCAGAAAAGCTGCAAGAACTGGCTCTGTGGATGTGCCTTGTAATAGCTGGACTATTTTTAATAGTGCTGTGCAAAGTATTTGAAATGGGATGGGCAAAAGAACAAATGAAGGACTTCTGTTTGAATTTTCAAAGAAGCCAACCGGGAGGACATGGGCATAATCTATATTTAGCTTTTGCTCACTGGGTAGTTCTAGGCACTATAGTTTTTGTAAAAAGGAAGGTTTTTGTACAGTTAAAATGGAGTAACCCCCATATAAGCTATATAAAATGCCACCATGACAATTGTATTAATTATTTCATAGATAATTAGTTCGTCTTCAGTGTTTTGACTTTCCTACTGAACTGCTAGGATGCTATCAGTTGGAAGTTCTGTCTTGTTATGCTTCCCTTCCTTGTTTCCCATGGTTAGATCTTTTGTCAAAAGTTGGAGGGCATCTTCTACTTTATTGCATGAACATTCCTTCTGGTTTCTTTGAACTTTAATTGGAATATGTTACTTGTGCTTTTTCCTTTGTTGTTACCTATCTTTGAGATGAGCTATTCCATAGATTAAAAAAATGGTTCCTAAAATAGTTATAATGGCAATAAATCATAGCATTTTTTTTCTTCCCATAACAAGAGTTCTGCTG
Organism: Pseudonaja textilis; assembly: GCF_049901715.1. NCBI lineage: Eukaryota > Metazoa > Chordata > Lepidosauria > Squamata > Elapidae > Pseudonaja > Pseudonaja textilis. Next base: position 100,168,783 of record NC_142008.1, on the reverse strand, counting down.
CGTAAGTTGCTAGCTGTCCACTTAAAACTTCCTTCACACTGTTTTAAGCTATAAGGCTCTTAAATCAGCTAGTTTGGTGTTAAAAACATCTGAAGCAAGAATAATCCAGCTTGCAACAGCTAGTCCAAATCAAGCTTAGAGTACTAATTTTCCCTTTTCCAATAAAACTAACACCTGTCCACTACCATCCATGTCTGAAAGAAATGTTGCAACTTTTGTATGAGGCTGCTTATGAAGGATTTTAAGCATAGCACAAGATATTTCAACCTTAGGTTGAAAATTTTTATTGTAATTTCTACAAATCTCTACTATTTGCCATGATGGCAAATGGGCAGAATTCAGAAAGAAATGGAGACCATCAGATTCCAGTTGTCTATTCCTATCCCATCCTGTCCTAAATTTCTGTTGGATGTAAATTTATGTCAATGGGTCAGACACACCGTCACAATAACAACAGCAAAGGATTATATTAACCTATCAAAATATATTCAGATTTTAAATACAATTGCTGGCTTTGTAAACAATATGAATTCCCCAAGCTTTTATTCCAGTGTAAAGATATGGAGCTGCTGGTGCCTATGAATAGTTGTTTGATTTGTTCTTTGTTTTTGTTGGTTTTTGTTTGGCCTTGATTTTCATTAAGATCATTATCTGTTTGGTTATTTATTTGATCCTACACTAAGTGAAATTAATGCAATGCAGCTAATTAGCTTATCAATTAACATATAAGTATTTCCTCTCACATTCTCTACAGCTACAATCAATTGAACAGGAGAAAGCTCGCTGGCGCATTGAGAAAGCCCAGCTGGAACAGAGTGTAGAAGAAAACAAGGAGCGGATGGAGAAGCTGGAGGGATACTGGATGGAGGCTCAGAATTTGTGCCAGGCTGTGGATGAGCACTTAAAAGAGACCCAGGCCCAGTACCAGACCCTGGAAAGAAAATACAGCAAAGCTAAGCGACTTATTAAGGAGTATCAACAGAAGTAAGAACTAGAATGCCAGATCTACTTCATAATTTTCAACCTCCATCCCTTCAACTCCTGTTCTATCATAAGCATTTCCCAAAGCCTAGAGTACTTGGATTAGCACCATACCATCCGATGGGACTGGTACGCATATGGAACAAATCAGGTTACTGAGAATGGGCAGCAGCATGCCTGATCAAACCACCTATCAAAATAAACATAACTCCACGTGGTTTCTTAAAACACCTTTGGTGGGTTTCAATGTGTTTTTAAAAAATCACGCTGTGCATTCTTGATAAAGAATGTGAGACATTCTTGATAAGGCTGTGAGACAGATAGAGAAATAACTAAGCAAAATGATCCTCCTCCCCCCCTTCCTTTTTTGTTTATTAGTTTTATGTTATATGTGAAGTACTAGCTGAATCATTTCACAGTTTGAGGACTGGTAATGAGTGGTTTTTCCCAGAATATTTTCATTGTAGGCAGAAACTATAGTCTGATTTATATAAGTTGGATAGAATCTAGAAACGATTGAGAATGCTGGTCCATTTCAATAGGTATGGAATTATATGTTTAATGTATATAATCTACTACCTACCTACCCAGCTACCGGTATCTACCCAGTTTCTTGCAAATAATACTTCAAGAGAAAAAAAGAGATTGTTGTTTTTGTGCCCAATATATTAATTTTGTGTGTTCACTTATGAGGATTTTTGATGCAGAGAAAGCATTCAAAATGAACGTGTCTCTTCTGTTGGGTATGTTGAATAGACTGATTAGATTTTTTTTTAAAGCAGAACATTCATCTGAGCTAGAGGGTTCTAGATTCAATATTCCCTGAAATATTTAGGCATAGTTTGCACAATTCTTGCTGAAGTTGCTACTAAATTGCCATTTTAGTTAACAAAAGAGGAAATTATTATTTAAATAGAGACAAATATTTAATTAAGTTAAAATTTAATTGTTATATACTAAATAAAATTTATTTTTTCTACTGGGCCTGTTTAACTTTTTGTACATTCTTTTAGCTTGCAACACGTCATTCAAATGCAAATGTCATTCTTTTGCCTAAAAGAATTTGTGACCCTAGCGTGATCCATCCTTTTTCATCATTGGATAGTGTCTGCATTTCTGACTTTGGTTTTTAACCCCAACCTTCTTTTTCCACTTGCAGAGAAATAGAGTTCCTCAAGAAAGAGACAGCTCAGCGTCGCATCCAAGAGGAGTCGGAGTTGGCTCACAAGGAGGAAGTTGACAAGTTGCAAGAGAAGGTGGGCGTCAAGGACAGTGCTGGGGGCTTACCATGACCCCCAAAAGGGATGAGAAAAAGGAAAGGGAATGGAAAGAGATAGAGAGGCCTCAGGACACATGAGAGAACTCTTGCTGTTAGAACAACCTAGCTGTAAATAGGAGCACTGGCCTTTCTGAACTCTTTTATTGCTAGGCATGAATTTTTTGATCTTAAGATGATTTCATCCGAAGCAATCATTAGTTAAGGTATAGCAGCTGGGAGAAGAGAGGGGAATATATTGAATCCTTCTATCTGATTGATAATTGCATCTCATACCCTTTTCATACGGGATCCTATATTTGCATAGAGGACATCTTTTTATCTTTCTGAAGCTTCCACCAGAGAAATTTCCCTCAGACATTGAATCCATTGTTCTTCCCCCCCAGGTCCTGCAATCTGAGAAACTTATATGATTTTACATCAGGGCATATCAGATCCCATATAGATCTCTAGAATTCAATCTTAATTTAGGATTTGTTCCTTCTTCATATACATTTGCTCTGAGTGGGAATTACATGCCAGGCCTTGCTGACTCTGCAACAGATCTCATGATCAAATCTGTCTGTCTGTCTGTCTGTTTATATCCATCCATGATTTCCTTACTGGGCCATGAGGAATCTGCCACATTTTTGCTCCGAGTTTCTGTGATAGGAATGCCTGATATGGAAGCCAAAACCAAAGCGAAAACCTTTTCTGCGAATATCTTGGAAACGCTAATGGCTATTTATTCACTAGCTCCCCCTGCAGTGCATTGTTGGAAATTCAGCCCCTAAAAACCTAACCATTTAGGTCTTTCCCCTTATTCAACATCCTGACCTTGGTCATGGAAACAGATCCACTGATCATTAGTTACAGATGAAAAGAGTGAGGTTCAGAGGTATACAAGCTAAAGTTAGCAAAGGTAAAGTCAGCAATACCTTTTTGAAGGAATTAAACTTTAGTTTTACATAAATTGATGCAATATTTTTTATTCCTGGGCTGCCAGATGGAAAACTATCAGAATTGGGGAATATTTGCTATGCTTGTGGTGTCTGGACAAAGTAAGATTGGGATAGACCAGGCAAGAATCCAAGCTGGTATATCCTAGAGAGATTTATTGTGTGCAAAATTATAATCTGGTGTGGAACTGCACCTGTGTGAGGTACCGATTGATTTTAAAAAATGATACAAATGAGCTGCCTCAATCTAGATTGTAGATAACAGATTCTTTTTTTTAATTTCTCTGTTTTCTTCTGCAATATTCAGGCTTAGTTATGCCAAATTTTCCTTCCTTTACAAAGTTTAACTAAGAGTATATTCCCTGACAGTTTTTGAAATCTGGACAGTCTAATCTTTATCTAACCAATGTAAGCATCACATACATTACATTATTATGAAAAGTACAAGATTGCACTATAATTCCATTCCTTTTTAAAGGAGTTTAACCTTTATTCAAGCCACAAAGTCAAGGATTTAGCTCTGCTTTCCCAGTGATTGCTCCCATGATGTTCTCTTTTTCCCCAAACAGTTCTTTCATCATCATCGCTCCATTGATTTCTCCTTGACCTGCTCCCCATGTATGTTGCTGATCAACATTCTTTCCTTCTCTGTTTTGGCACAGTAGCTAATTGTTCACAAGGTTTCTAAAACAAGTACCTTGATGGACAGTGCTGATGGAATTGGGCAGCCTATAAATAAATAAAGGACGTTGGCAGAAATTTTGGGACAAGTGTAAGAAGGAAGGATCGCCAAAATTGAGTTTTCAAAGATGTTGAATTTATTTACCCACTGCAGTAATGTTTCTACGACAGTAACTTTGTGATTGTTAAGTCCAAGCTTGAAAACAGAAGTGGGGTCTTTGTGATGTCTTTCATTGGCATGCTAAAAATCAAGGCTTATAGGTGTAGTCTAACATCTGGATACCCATAAGTTCCCTACTACTTAAACTTCAATTGAAAGGGTGGTTGATTCATTTATTCCAAAAGTGAATAAACAATGGTTCATGAAATTTATAGATACCCTAAGCTCCATTTTTGAGGCTTTTCAGAACTTTTCTCCAAGACTGTGATATTTGGCAGCAAAGTTGCATTTTTCCCCTTTGTTAATTCAGAATAGCTTTAAAACAGATTTTGTGGTGTTTTTTTTTTTAAAGAATCTCTTTCCAAGATGAGAAAAATAAATAAAATTTTCAAGTCTGACTTGGAGAGCACATTGCCTATATGGCTAACTCCATTTTTTTTAATCAATGGAAGTTTTTCATATTCTTCAGAGAAGTCACATTCTATACATGATATAATTGAAGCATTGATAAATGTTGCCAAATTACACCAATTCAGGAAAGTTTATTTGTAATGCCAAAAACATAGTTGTATTGAATCAGCTAGATGGACAAGTCCCAGATCTTTTGTGGATGTGGATAGTACACCCACTTCTTTTAATAAATGGAATTCTTGTCCCCAAGGACAGCCCCATATCCAAATAATCCATTGTTATTGTCAAGAGTTTACATACATCCTCTCACATATAACAGTTAATGATCTGAAAGTATAATAGCACTATTATGGGAGGTAAGTCTTTTTATTTTAGTAGAGGCTCATTTCTTCTCTTTCTATTAATGAATAAGAAAGTAAGTAATGTGGAAATATCTGTGTCATGTGTATAACTTGCAATCCTGCAGATTTTTCTAATTCATGCCTTCAATCCCAATCAGCATGTTTAGTAATAAGAGGTACTGAAAAGGTAATTCAGCAAATTATAAACAACTTGATATATAGCAGTGCAACAGGGAATGAAAATGACATGAAAAGAGATTAAAGGCCTAAGTCATTTGAAATCTGCAGTAAACAAGGTCTCCTAATTTTATTCATATACATTTTAGCATTATCCTTACTTTCCTTCACTGCTCTTAATTATTTTTTCTCGCCATTTTTATCTGTCACTCTGAGCCAGCGAAACCATTGGTGTCTCCAGCCACATTACCTGTATTTCTTTCCTAAGTCCACCTACCTTTCCCCATCCCGAACACTCCTTACTCTGCCTGGAGAATTTCTCTTTATCCCTTTCTGTTATGTGTTTTTCAGATCTCTGAACTGGAGGCGAAGCTGCAGACTTTGAAAAATTCCAACACGACTTAAAAAGAGAGAAAGAGAGAGAGAGAGCAGAAAAACATATAAACCAACCAGAGAAATTAATTCATCTTATTATTAACTATTATTACTATTATTCGCAAGGGACATTTTTAGAATTTTCTTCCACCCATGCCCAGTCTTTATTCTTCCTCATCCTGTGCCTCGTTCCCTTAATTTTACTGCAGGGGAAATACTGTAAAGCCCAGCACTGTCAGAAGAACTACTACAGAAAAAGTAGTAGATGACCTTGTCATCTGTTGAGTATGAGGCTATGAAAGACCAGGTGGGGTGGTGAAATTCTAGATGGACGGCAGAGACACAACCCACCTCTTGATGGTGATGAATCATTGTCAGTTTCTGTGTCTGGTGTGCGTCTTGTGTCAACTGGAGAAACAGATCATGGAGGGTGGGAAGATGGTCAACTGTGTTCAGTGATGTATGTCTTCTGTCCCATCTGCCTGATGAGAATCTTTACGGATTGGGACTAATGCCCCATGTCTATACATTGACTTGTTGGCTCTTCAGTTGTGCAGGCAACTAGAACATAGAAAGACTCTGCTGGTGACAAATAAGGCCAGTGGTTTTCATTTTGCTTCCTGAGTCTTAATCTTTTGAGCTGGGTGGGGTGGAGGGTGGGACATTTGTCTAGTTTTGAGATGGGAAGATCTTTAATTTTCCATCCTTTGGACAACTTGGAATCCATTGTTCTCTATGTTTTGTGGTGGGAACTATATCTGTTTTCTAACAAGTGAGCCAGCAGGAGGTTTTGCTGACCATCTTTGGGACAACCCTGTTGGCAACTGAAAAAGACATCATGATTGACTTTTACATCAGGGAAGAAGTATCAGCCTGTTTTTCTTTTCCTCATTACATTTTATTCATATTATTTTGGAAGATTCCTGGGAATCTACATTCTGGAGACTAACAAACTGGACTCTCTCAAAGAACTTGAGGGTTCAGACGTAATTGCTGAGAGCAAATATATCAAGGCAGCTGTAGCCAGGAAATGAAGCCAGAAACTTTAGGAAAATATGGAACTGCCATTCTGTATTTGCATCTCCAAAGGCCACCAGTTTGTGCTGGATCCATCTCACCACTGTCAGCATCAGGGTTTGCTGGGGAAATTGGAATCTGGAACTAATTAGGAGCAAAACGTGAAAACAAAGCCCTGGTGGTCAAAAGCAAAGTGTACAATGAATCTTGTCTTTTTAATTTAATGGTAAGGGTTATTGCATTTTGTTTTCATTCATTACATCAGGTCTGAGGACCACTGCACAGATCCATTTAGTGCTGGGATTTAGAGTTCATCTCTCTTGTTGGCATACTGTTCTCCCTGGCAGTGACACAATATCATGTGTTGCACATGTTACCCTGTCAGTATCTTAACTTCAACACATTTCTTTTCTGAAGGAACAATTAGTGTAAACAGTAACCACAGAAAGGTCTAAAATGCTACAATATCTTAGCTACCTGGGAGATCTTATGCCACAGCAGTATTGAGCTATATGAGATGCTGGTGGGTTACAAAAGCTGTCCAAGGTGCCACCTGACTTCAACTCTTTTTGTCTCCTACCCCTTTCCCTCTATTTAATGAAGCAAAGCGGAATGCTATAGTTGTTATTCTATGTTCCTGCATGCTTATGAATCATGAGCTAGGAAGCAATATTCCAAAAAGCTATTCATTCAGAATCAAATATTACACCACAGAAAAGAGATTGCAAAAGAACATTTCCATGGAATAGCAAGTCCTTACAAGCACCACAAGTCTTGAAATCTACTGTATTCCATCAGTTTTATGGTCAGTTTATAAGCATCGCAATGTTGGTTTGAAAGATCTATGTAACTGGGACTAATGGCCAGTGTTTTATGCAGGGATAATATTAAAGAGAGTAAGGAAAAAACAAGACTTGTTGTGAAGTGTAGCATGCTGAAACTCAAGAAAGATCTCCAAAAATATTTTCTCTTATTAATGGGCTTGGTTCATACAACATACCAAGCTATACTGTAGTTTGTTGGACATTTACCATGTGTAAATCCAGCACAATCCAAGCTTAGTCAATAAACTACAGTAAACATACCATAGTGTACATGATGTGTGAAACCAGACATGTCTATCCTTGTTACTTTCTTAGACAGAATATTTCTTGTTAGTTAATTAGACTCATTCTTGTGCCTGGAGTTTAGTTGAATGTTGTATTATTTAAATAATTTTTAAACATGCACTAATAATCAAGTCCCCATTTAAGATTTTGCATATAAAGTAAGTTCATGAGAGTTGAAAAACATGAAAGTTCCTTCCCTTGCTGGTGTTCTCCATGCTGGTGTTCTCCATGGGGTCACATGGTTCCAAGCCGGCAGATGAGGATTGTAATTCAGGACACCCAGAAGATATCAGGTTGGCAAAACTTCCAGAAACAACTGTTCTAGAATGTCTTCTTATTTTAAAGTATATAATGTAAAGGGGGGGAGGGTTTCAAATCATGCAATTTCTCTCATCCAATCACAGCACCACCTATTGGACGATACCAGCCTCATTCTGGTAATATTAAGTCTGATAGTTTGATAGTATTTTAATGGCATCTCATTTATTTAATATCTACCACAAGAAGTGGCAGTAGAAGTATATTTTGTAAAGTTGTTGCTGGAAAAGTAACCGTTTTGTCAAAAGAACTGAGCTATGCCATTTCAAAAGCTTGGAATTAATTATTTTAAAATAGTATTCTGTCAGGAAAAGTCTAGGTTTCCTTTAGAATTGTCATGTTCTGGTCCCCATGTGTTCATGCACTTTTCACTGTGGGTAAGAAAATCCCAGGATATTTCCTTCCTATAATTTGAGATGTGTTCTTGGATTAATACTGCTGTGGAAAAAAAGATACTGGTGATGAAAGAGATTGAATATCAGGGTCAGCATTACAGAAGTTGGTATATTTTGAAGGATGATGGTTTCTTTCACTTATTTCTCCAGGGTACACCTAGAAATTTCCAGATCCCATAATGAGGACGTGTAGTTTATTTGTGATAAAAAATAATTTTATCCTTTATAATTTGGAATTCAAAGGTTTGATGGGTGAAAACTGTTCACATATAAGATGAGTATTCAAGAAGATCACTTCCCAGAATTAAGCTAACCTTTGCATATTTCTGTGATCTGTTTATATACTCACATTGGTCAAACAGTGACAATTTGGTTGGTTATTTTCCATGTTTAATTTATACATGGAATGGGTATTCTATCCACATGCCATGATTTATGGAAAAGGAACTTCAGCATGGCAAATATTTTGGATTCAGTAATCAAAAATTAAAAACATCTTGGATAAAGTCCAAGACTTTATCCTAGAAGTGGGGAATCAAAGGATTTGGGAAGGGGCACTTTCCTATATCCTTTATATAGAAAGGGTCACATTGTAAATTGTTCTCACATATCTATCGTAACGCTCACTGCTCTTGAAGCTAAAAGAATCATATTGTATGTTAATGCACGTATAACGTGGGGAATATGCATTTTAGTGCTCTGTGAATTGCTCAAAAGTTTACTGCAAGTCTAGTTCAGCCAATTTACAGCCTCAGTCCCCTTTATGTATTATATTTGTTGCAGCACATTTTCCATCAACCGCTGGGGTGATAATGGAGTTGGTTGTCTGACGCTTGAAGGATCCAGGTTCGGTAGGAACTTACATGTGTATGATTGAGTGATGTCATTCAAAATAACACGTCCTATACTATGTTCTCTTTATGCATACAGATGGAAGAAGTTGCAGAAATAGCCACAACAGGAGAAATTGTGCCATTCTCCTAATAACATGGGAATTCCCATACATACAAAATGAAAACCATGGAAAGTAGCTCGAAAAGACTCTCCTTCATCTCCATACTGAATTACAGCAGATTAAGTAGATCTGCATCCAGCAAGATAGTATAAGAGATACACAAAATACTCTAAACTGGATGAAAGGTGGACAGGGAACAGTAATTCTTCTGAAAAGCAGATCAGATTTAAAAGAAAACATCTTAAATTTAATCTCACAAATATAAATGTATATGTATATAATATATATATATGTATGTATGTATGTATGTATGTATGTACGTACGTATTGTTCCTGGTTTTGTATTCCAATTGTCCAACCATCTGGTCATAAATAGCAAGATTTTGTTTCCAACCCTGTTCAGTTTTTCAAACGTTGCAGGGGAGGAACTTGCATGAATGCACTTGGCTGACGTAGCTAAAAATGTTCTTCAAAAGAATCCTTATAGAAGAGCAAGAGGAAATTTTTGTATAGATAGGTGGATAGGATGTAACCCATTGGTGAGGATTCAAATATAAAATCCTCTCTTCATCGTGATGTTGGCCTTTTTCCTTCTCTCTGTTTTTTTGAACAAGAGCTATTTAATCCATCACCCAACAAGATAGCCAGGAATGGAAAGATGGCATGGAATGCATTTTTATGGTGTCTGCAATGTATGCAGACAAATGGATAACTGCTCCAGAAAGTCATACACTGAGAGATATTAATATGATTTGAAGATGAGGTTGTATAATTTCCATTAAATTCCATTATTGCCTTTTATAGACTTCACTTTTCGATTGCAGAAGAAATGAGTTATGAAAATATCAAGGCAGATTAATGCTGTGAGTCAAATGAAAATAGGAACAGATTAGGGAGAAGAATTGCACTTCCTTTAAAAATTGTTCTACATCTGAGAATCACTGTTGGGACACAGCAGTGATACAGTGATGTTTCTGGATGAAGTGGGATTGTAATGTTCACCCCCATAGGGAAATTGGGAATAAGTTTATTGTTGCTCTTAAAGCAACAATAAACTTTAAGCTTATCAGAGATTTCACAAATAGCTATTTATTTTTTTAAATGCAAAAAAAAACAACAACCCCAACAGCATATTACTGGAGTTCAACAATTTGCTACAGAAATTTGTCAACTGAAGGGGGCTCCAGGAAGTGCAAAAAAATAAAATAATGCAAGGCTACAGGTAACTTCATGGGCCAAAGATTGCCCTTCCTGTGCAATAGGACAATCTAAGAGCAAGTGAATTTGTAAAAAAAAAAAGGGGGGGGGGCGAGGGGGGCATTCAATTCAGAATTGAACTGTGTGATTCACTTAACCATTTAAATTTTGCCTTGATGTATTCATGGAAAGGCCACTCAACATCACAGGGGTTGAAAATATTTGAATGGAACGCAGAAAGCATGCTTTCAAGTAGAACAAAAGTCTACCACATCATTCATAAAAAGAATAAGGTTACCAAATTTGGAGGTAAAAGGTGTAAACAAGTATGAAATGTATTAGATTTTTTAACCCTGCCTTCGTTACTTTATAAATAATTCAAAGTGGCAAATGTACATAATACTTCTTCCTCTTCTTTTCCCCCACAACCTTTGAGGTGGGTTGGGCTGAGGGAGAGAGTCTGGCCCAAGGTCATCCAGCTGGTTTCCATGCCTAAAGCAGAATTAGAACTTAACAATCTCTTGAATTCTATGCCAGTACCTCCACCACTACACCAAACCGTCTCTCTTTTAAATAATAATAATAATAATTTGGGATTAACTATAAGTTTGCCTGTGAAAATGTAGTTTGTCATTTGTGTTTCTAGACTGTTGTCATGCAAAATAGTATTGTGAAGGGTCTTTGGTGCTGTCTATGCTTGATTGTTTCCTTGCTAGTCGCTAGCCTTGATAATGTTACCTAGTTTGGGTAATATAACATCTGCAAGTAAACAATGAAGTTTAGAGAGCACCAAGGATCCTTCACTTCAACCCTGAGCTACAAATATTCTCCTTTAAAGTAATATTGCAAATGTATATTTCCAAGACTTGACTGATTCACCATGAAAAACAAAGTGTTTGGCTTGATATTGGAAGACCTGAAAGCTACACTTAGTCCAATGTGTACATTAATAAAAGCTAATCAATCTGCCCTTCTAATAGCAAACTCTGGTACTGTTGCTAATGGCTGTGTAGTGAAATGGCGGTCAACAAACAAGATGGGGAATCCAATTGTTTTAGAAGAAGCATGGTGTTAGATCGATGTGAGGAAACAATCCAATAAGGATGGGGCTGTGCTCCATCCTTATTGGGCTACAAAATTTTACATGAGTAAGAATAGAATGGAGCACTCTGGAATGGACATAGTTACCTGGCAGGAATGCTGCCAAATTGCAACATTCATTTGCAGCTTTTCTTGTAGTGATAATAATATTTAAACTACAACTATACACAGTTCATTCTCCTCAGATAAATGATGCAGATAATCCTTGACTCACAACCATTCATTTAACAACTGTTGGACGTTAAAATAGCACTGAAAAAAAGTGACCTACAACCAATTCTCACACTTATTGTTATGGCATCCCCACACTCATCTGATCAAAATTCAGTTGCTTAGTAAACAGCATGTATATAGTACAGCTTTACTGTCCAGGGGTCACATGATCACCATTTGTGACCTTCACAGCTCCAAGCAAAGTCAAAGGGGGAGAGCCTGATTTGCTTAGTGTTTGTGTGACTCACTCAATATGGGGGAAAAGGTCATAAAATCAAGTGCGACTCATTTATCCGTCACTTTACTTAGTAACAAAAATTCTGATGCCAATTGCAGCTGCAAGTCAAGAAGTACCTATATAAATGAACAATTTAGATGATTGTTGATGAGTTGCTAAAAATAAAGGAAGATCCATCGTATGAAGACAAATAGAAGACAAGTCTGTTGACCGATACAGAATTCAACATAAATGTGTGTGCGCGCGCGTATTTCTTTTTTAGGGTAATTAGATAATTATGTATGTAAGCAAGCCACTTGCTAAATTAGGAGTGTGATGCTTATTGAAGTCTTGACTACAATTCCTATAATTCTTTGTCATTAGTCATACTAGTCATTGGGAATGTTACAGTCTCAAATCAATTGTGATTTAGTCGGTAATTTAGTACCAGAGACTTGCTGTACCAGGCTGTTGATTAATAGCACCACCTCTTTGAATCCAAGCATGTATACTAAGAAATAAAACTCAATGAACGCCTTATAATGTGTTCCCACTTTAATAGTGCAGTCTTGGTGGCTTCACTAATTACATTAGTTCGGGGAAAGAATACCATTGAAGCAACTTCTGTTAAGGACTTCTGATCTTTAGAAGCACATTTGCCACTCAAATTTCATCTCTGGCACATTTTGAAAGCTAGGACTTAGGGTACAGGATATTGCAGAACTCAGAAGGATTTCACCACCTCTCCATTAGAAACCAGTTGCAGAATGATAATTCCCAATTTCCTTGCTTTCTTTTCTATCTAGAGAAATAAATATTACAGTGAAATCAAATTTGGATTAGTCACCAGGACATGCATATTTGCCTTCATTCATGAGCTATTACCGTGTTTGGATTATGGACCTGCAGCCCTGCTTTATAGTGAGTCAGAATACAGTATAGGCCCCTTTTAATAAATATAACCACCTGATCAGCTTGTTTCTCCAAAAGTGGAGAACCTTTCTGAAGCTCAAGTAGTTCAGTTGGTGAAATTCTTGTAAGTCCATCCCCTTTTTTTCACCATGCCTTGCTAAAGAAACTAGAAGAATCTATTTTTAGTAACATAGAAAACTGACAGCAGCAGAAGACTTAGTGGTCCATCAAGTCTGAGTTTTTTCTTATTTTGAATTTGAATATTTTTTATTTTTTTTAATATTTGTCAGGTGATTGGCGAATGTTTATCTCAAGCATATTTCAGTCAGTTACTGATGACTGGGCCACTACCTCCATGATAGTTGGTTACAAGCCTCCACTACTCTTTCTATGAATTTCTTTTCTGAAGATGTAAATCTGACATAATTTGAAATATCTTTTCTTGAAATGAAAAATCAGTACATAAATAGATCTAGTAACTATGTTACCATCATCTCTAACGGCACATCCATATTGGCTGAGGAAGATGAGAGTTCGAGATGTGGCCTAACCTGAGAAATTCGGGAGCTAGTGAAAAAAAAAACAATTTCACACACTGCACAAACAAATGCTCAGAAAATTTGGTCAGCTTCAGGAGTATATTTAGAATTTGTCTACATGCAATAGTAAAGGCAACTTTGCTATTGACGTGTTATGGGTGCTTTCCAAAGCATGAGTCCAAACAAACTGAACAGAACTCAATCTCTTCTCCCGTTTCATTTAAAATATGTTCAATCAGAACTAAAAAAAGCTTCTAAGTTGAGAAGTGAAATATATTCAAGGAAAAAGTCCAGTTGCCTTTTGAAAAAAGGATAGTTGGGACATTCCTTTTTAACTAAGCTATTCCTGGAAATGAGGGAAGCCATGCCTAAGGTAAGGGGACTACAACCACTATTGCAGGTTTAGGGAAAGAGTTGTATGGCCCTTTGAGCTGGCCTCCCTGATCAAGGTAGTCATTTAGAGTTATTGCTTTCCCAACACATGGCTGGAATGTCCTATCTCAGTTGAATGATCTCCATGAAGGGAGAGCCTATCTTCTCAAATAGCTTTGAATCCCAATAGCAATTTTGGAAAATTACACACAAGTCATCAGCTCTAAAAGTAAACAAAGAAAAGGTACATATGAGAAAAGAACATACAACACTTGAACAGATATGGAAGAATTACACCAAAATCAAACTGATTTAAACAATTAGTATCATGGTGCACAGCTTGATACTGCAGGCCACGTGATCCCCAGATCTTTAAAAGTAGCCCAAAGTTTTTGCTAAAAGAAAATGTTTAACTGATAGAAAGGTAAATTTACTAAATAATCTTATTCATTCAATCAATGTATATAGCTGTTCAACTCAAATCAGTGACTCTGGGTGATAAACAATCAAAAACAAACCACAGAACAGAAAAGAAATGAAAAGCAAATAACATGAGATATTATAAACTATATATAATCAAGAAACAGCCCCTCACACACTCAGGATCCCAGGCTAAGGCACACAGCCAAGTCTTTAGAGGAAAAGGTGGGGGTAGAACCAGTGCTGCAGCACACAAAAGTGTACTACCCAGTCTTCACCAGCTGACATTCCTTTCTGAAAAAAGATTGCTATTTCTTAAATGAATAGGAAATACTTCACTATGCATTAGCCTCAAGCATAGTCTGTAATTACAACAATATCCCTCTTTCTCAAGTAGGCCATACAGGCAATCTGAAAAACTTTAGTATGCTCTGTGCTTTATTCCCCTTCTAGTACATAAAGTGTTTTATGATTGGCCAAATGCAACATGGCAAATATTTAGTGGCAACTATTCAATATGGGCAGGAGAGTTCTGGAAGCTGAAGTCCATCCGTTTTAAAACTGTCAAGGTCGAGAAATACTGATTTAATGAAATCAATCACGATATGCATTTAAAACTCCAGATATGCACATTGCCAGAAAGGCTGGGAAATCTTGATTTATGACACACACATATCTGATTGGCTAGACATTTATCAGCAGTTTTTAAAAATTACTTTCTAAATGAGCGGGGAGTTGGTTTTCATTGCTTCAATGCTACTATTTGTTTATCTATAACTATTTTTCTGTGAGCAGCAGTGCTTTCCTGTATGCTATGATTAGCTATCCTAGAAGATATAGGCTTATTGCATTATCAAATAATCTTATCTATTTGGATATCCAGTTATAATGGAATGGATACAGATTTGAATATACATAGGAAAGATCCTGTTATTGATATCCAATTTGAATTCTGTTGATGACCATATCTGTAATATGTGCAATGTCTTTTTAATATTAATTATGCCAGAAGCTATGGCCCAGCTGTATTATTAAAAGAGAATTCTGTCAAACAAAAAGAATGCATTGTTTTTAAATTACAAACATTAACACAGAGTGACTGGGCAACTACCTTTTGTGGAAGCTTTAATCTGTATTCTTACACTCAAGAGGACTTAGCAGCTAAGAACGCTTTCTCTCTTTTTAATCCTATTTTATAAATTCAACCAAGTTAACTGTATAAAATTTCTGGAGCTGTCCATTCAGCACCAAGTTCTTTACCTCTTCTGAACAAACCCTGCTGTCATCTCAAAATAACCCATTTTTTATCCCTATGAGCTAATTCTTATAACATGGATTTGGAAAGATGAGTTAAGCACCTGGCTGGAAAAGTTTATATCACTATTTCTTTCTATTGAGATGGGAAAGGGAGGAAATGATTCCAGGAGAGGATAAACTGAGATAAAAATTTTCCTGCAGAGATTTGTTAATTTAAAGGGCTATTATCATATGCTGTTTAATTTCTGAATTGCTAAGATTCATACCTAATTGTTTAGAGATGCCAAACAGAGGTTGAACTCAATGCAAAACAAAACAAGAGCAATTTTGTTCATGTCAAACCAGTGTTATTGTACTGAGAATTTGAAATACATTTATGCATGTATTTATTTGTTCCACACATTAGATGCCCAAAGCCTATTATTATCCATAAAAATGTGTAATCACAGCTAATTCTTTAGCTGATGTTGGCCTTTATAATACACTGAGTTCTTCTAAGGAACTTAGGAGTCATAATGAATGGGCAGAGTATGTGTGGATTCAATCAGTGTGCCCTTTTTTAATTGAGAGATGTAAATTGCTGTTGTTTTTTAAATTTATATGCTGCCTAAGACCCAGCCAGTTAAGCAGTATAACCCATGCAATATACAATAAGCATACAATAAAAATAAACTTCAACCAAAAGAGCACCATCATTTGTCCCAGAGGTGCTTTTACAGGAGTCAACTGGACTTTCTTGTTTTTTCTTTAAAGACATTTCACTTCTCATCCAAGAAGCTTCTTCAGCTCTGACAGGACAGTGGGGAATGGAAGGATTTGTATTCCTTGCAGACAGCTGGTCATTTGCATCCTTTTAGAGGATCCTTGAAGCACTTGGAGGTTTACCCACTATCCTGTCAGAGCTGAAGACGTTTCTTGGATGAGAAGTGAAACATCTTTAAAGAAAAGAAAAAAACAAGAAAGTCCAGTTGCCTCCCGAAAAAGCAACTTTGGGACAACCATATCCTGAATGATTGAGAATCTCTACAAACACAATCGTTTAAAAATGACATTTCCCTTCTATATAAAATGGTAACCCAATAATTAAACAACTAAAGGGAACTCTACTCTATTAGACCCTAATTGCTGAGGACAAAGCTGGATCTTAGTGGTTTTTCTAAAAGCCACTAAATTGACAAACATGGACTACACACATCTGGAATTAAAATTACCCTTAAGAGTTAAAATGCTAATGATAGAATAGACACTTAAAATATACAATCATAATTTATTCAATTAAACTTACATACTTTTTAAATATCTGGTAATATGAATCCATTGTATATTAAACGAAAATCCTTCTTTCTTCCCAGGATGGGAGACTGCATAGATCTCTGCTCCATTTTATAAATATGTAGGTTGCTCATGAAAACTGCACAGAATTGATGTAAACTTTGCAACATATAGCTAATCCAGGTTTAATATCATATGAAAAGTATATAATGGCTGCTATGGTCCAGAGTTGCCATGGTAATATTACCTAACTTAGTTCCCTCCATAATTAATTTTGAAATTTCCAAAATTCCTAATAGTCGTGATAAATAGGCTACCTAGGAATTTTGTAGCTTATAGTGCTCATAATTCTGGAAGCACCAAGCTGGAGAAGGCCACTGTAGAGATTCAGCCATAGATTTATTATGGGGTTACATATCAAGTGGATATCAAGCTAATGAACACCAACTATAATAGAGAGAAGAAACTATGTCCTACAGATGTCCTTGAATTTCCAATAACACTGGCCATAAAAAGGTGAGGAATTTTGGAAGGTATAGTTTAGCAACATATAGAGAGCCTCAAGTTCCCGTTGCACATTTTGGAAAATCTAACTGATAATAGCTTCACTAAATAGCAGCTCTGGGTCATTCATTTGATGTGAGTTAGTGAAGAATATTTAGTTATTAGTAGGACATTTCCAACATTTTTCTACTTATACTTTGAACAGTAGAACTGGAAATCAGGAGTTTATTTCATTCTTGCATACAGAATAACACAATAATATTGCTCAGGAAACCCTATACCATTTCAGACAAATATATTTGCCATTTGTTCTCTACCTGCAACTGCTGGGCATTTAACAGTATCTGAACATGGGAACTCTCTGTAAATGATGTGTTTATCCATAGATTCTGTGATATTCAAAATCTGAAGACCGTTCACAAGGAAAGCTCTCATGTAATCATCAGGTGATGAAAAGCCCTGGTGTAAACTAGCTTGAATCTACAGCTCATCTGTTTATGGGATATAAAAACAGTGATGCTGAGATTCTATGAAGAAAAAGAGGAAGAAGAAAATAAATTGATATCAGTAGTTAAGCAAATCCTGCTTCTCTGCAAAAAAATCTTACCTGACAAATAATTCTGCAGAACTTAAAAGCTGGCAAAAATTTCTGTGCCACTTGTGTTTCTCATAGTCAAGACTTTACCTTATAGGAGGGGGACTCTGGGATCCGTCAAGAATTGCAGATTTTGCCGCGTCCTTCTGCCACTTATCCCTCCTCCTTCTCCCCCTCCTACCCGCCCCTTCCACATCCATACCGGTCTGTGTGCTCATTACTCTTTCCGGCCGCCTGGAGAGATGCCTGATACCATCAGATCAGACCCAGGCTTCCTGGGAAGTAGAGAAGCCAGGCAGGCAGGCTGCTCTAACCAAAAGCTTCAAGGACCTCAGAAAAGCAACACAGCACTTGTGCGTTCTGGCTAATCTGCTTCCAGTTTTCAATTAATCTCCGCCTCCAAAACTCTGGGACCACCCATAGATACAGTTCGATTATTTTAGAGGTTAATTGATTTTATTCTATTTTTTTGTTTTTCTTTTTGGTTTGGGTTGTTTCTCTCCGCCCCCGCCCCCCCTCTTTTAAATCAGCACCGCAAAGCTGCAAGCTCCACCTCCACCGGGGAAAACAGCCCGGATCTGGATGTTTTCCTCCTCTCCTCTCTTGCTTTACTCTTCTTTTGTTTGGTGGTTTTGATTTTGGATGCAGACATTGCAGGAACACGATAACAAGCAGAACTGGTGGAGAGACGATGGGAAGAAGAGAGAAAGACTCGGAAACTGCAGCCATGAGATCCTTAGATCTCTAGGTTTTTGAAGATGTCTTGGGGCGTCAGGTAAGCCACACTTCTGTGTTTCCCACCCCTTCCCTCTTGTGTTTGAGCTATGATAAATTTCAGGCACTTCTGTAGCTGAGAAAAAGGCCTGGGGATAAAGAAGAGACAAGGAGGACAAAATCACCAATGAATTGTGTTCAGGCCTTTAGCTTCAAAGGTGACATGTCCTCCAGTGGTCTTCAGTTAAAGGTTTCTTCCCACCCCATGTTTCTTTCTGCTCCCATGTGGCCAGGAGAATTATGGAGATTCCTAGAAGTCTGATAGAAGAGAAGGAAATAACTGATCTACTGGAGAAGACTTCGAGGCAAATCAACAAATGGATAAAAATCAGGGTTCACTTCTTGTTATGAAGGAGAGGCAACGCAGGGGACAGACCGGTTCTTTGCTACATTTGAAAGTCTCCACCCTTTGCAGATTGGTGTGTTATGATTTGACATTCTACCAGTCATTCTTACGATAAAGTCTCTTGGCACTTTTAGTAACCCAGTTATATTTGTTATCTTGTGGAAAATAAACTTCTGTTAAAATGCAGGTAATATTTTGAACACAAACGACCTATTTCTTTTTGACACAGTCTCTGTTTTCTTTCTCTGCTCAGCTTTAATGGACTGTCTTCAGCTGCAGGGGGTGGCTCTATTATAGGGGGCTTAATCAGTGGGAAGAGCACCAAAAGCTCAACCAAGTACTTTCCCACTCCTTAATAAACTTGTTTAGTTTCGCGTTGCTTACTAAATGAAACTCCTAGCTGTGCTTCCAAACCACAGGTAGGTTGAGTGAAATTCCATCTCTGGTCTATTCTATTGCCTTTTACCAATCCAGGAACAGATTTTGGACATCCAGTTAACTCCCCTCCAACACACACACACACACACACACACACACACACACACACACCCTACACCATCCCCATGAATGGGAAAAGAGATGGTGCAGTGACTGCAGTGCTCCATATGGATTGGGGTGGGGGAGAGAACCTGGTTTGGAAGTCCAGAGCGGCTTTCTGACATTTGCTTCTTCCTCTCAATCTGCTCTGCAAGGCTGTTGTGAACTCAGGGAGCAGAAAGGCTCCACAGAAGCTGAGCTGTTTCTTGGGCAGCATCTTACTGTCTTTTGCAAAGAAGACATGGATGAAGCTGATGAATTTGATGTCGCTATGCATGAGGGAGGGAAGAGGGAGTGTAAAGCTAGGAATTGTGTGTGCTGCTGGACCATTTATGTCTTTTCTGACAAGCTTTTTAAAGGAGGGTACTTTCCTTTTACCAGATTTTCTTCCTTTTTCTGAGCTTCCTCTCTTTATTTTGCTGTGAATGTCCCCAAACATGTCCTTCCCTGTTTGTCTTTTCTTCTGGCTTCTCTCTCTCTCTCTCTCTCTCTCTCTCTCTCTCTCTCTCTCTCTCTCTCTCTCTCTAGTGATGCCAGATACTTGGGAGCTTTGAAAGCACTGAAGGCAGGAGATTAACAGAAATTGGGGGTGTGAGGGGAAACACCACCGGGCCATTCTGTTTCCAACTCATGCTGAAATGAACTTGGGTGGTGGATTCGTTTGGTAGCAAGAGGGTCTGGACAAAACCCCATTTGTGTAGGAGATGACAACAAACCATTTCCAGAAACAGAGCAATATCCCATGCACATACACAGTTTTCTATAGGATCTCCACTTCTCCAAATTACGTTCACTTGACAATGTCCTATAGGAAAGCTCTCTGCATAGAAAGCTGTTCTACACTATTTCTTTCCCTCTCTCATACACACAAACAAAATTTTACTGACAACTGAAGTAAACATAAATGTGAGCATACAAACGGAGAAAGTACTTATGAGAGAGCATCTCTTACTCCATTTTGAGACAATTACTGAGATCCAAAAGTGAGTCCTCCTTGAAAGGATGGGCATGCCATGTAGACTTCAGTCTTTTTCTTTCCTGGCTCTGACAAAACTAGTAAGTCTTTTTGGATACCTCTGGATACCTTATGACAACATCCTCCTTTTCCTCTGTTCGTCTGTTTTCCATTTTCTTCCCACCTCCTGCCATCTATTTCATCTTGTTTCTCCAATAGGCAGGCCTAAGCAGTGGCTGACATGCAGCCCAGACATGTGGGATCACCCCTCCTCTATATTCATTTGATCTTCAGCTTTCCCATCAGGCTAGCAAACGCACAAAGCTTTTGTGTCAGAGAGAGAGGTGGGGTTTGGTATGGAAAATTGGCCAGCGGGGTGGCTTGGCTGATGTTAACTGTTCTTTGATGGAGTGGAGAGGCCTATCAAACCACAGTGTCATGCAAGGACTAAATGCACGTACAGTACAAAATGAATTTCCACCTCCCACCCTACAAAAAACGGAATCAGCGATAGTTTCACAGTTTTAAGATTGGTATGTTCCGTCTTCTTTATTAATAGGTTCCGGCCCTGTTTGCCTTCCTTTGTCCACACAGAAGCAGCATATGGGTTGGGAGGATGGGGGGACTGGTGAGAAATGAAGGGCTGACTTATTTAGATGCCTAAATCAAGGCATTTTTCAGAATGGCTAAAGAACTTTTTGATTTCTGTATGGTATAGTTCTACCCTTGCTAGTTTCCCTTTGGCTTTTTATCTTTATCTGCTGCTGCTTTTACCCTATCCAAGTTAGTAAGTTTATTTAGTAAGAGTTTCTCATTGTAATTTACATTTTATGTTTTCAGTATGGTTGTACCCCACAAAGATTTCTACAAAAACTCTACTCGGGAATTATTTCCGATTGATTTCTAAATTTTGGTTCAGTACTAGAGTTTTCAGGAAACTTAAACAACTTTGAATGTTAATCTTTTCCCAGTCACTAAGGGTTTTTTTTTTTTAGTATTATACGGTAATGCTACTTCATTATAAATAAGGAATCTTTTTTACAATGGAAATGTAGGATAGAAATATTATAAAATAAGTAACTCTAGATTATTTGATAGCCTGTCCAAACTCTAATAAAACAAAACATATAATTGAGACTCTCTCTCCCCTCCCCTCTCTCTTTCGCTTGCACACACACACACACACACACACACACACACTAATCCTTTAAAACTGTTCATAATGAATTCCTAAGTATTTACGTACAAGAAAATTCAGGGGAAAATCACACTACTAGACAAGCACCAGTGTGGAAATTGATGCTAAACCTCAGCAGGTATGCACTAAAAAAGGTGTATTTAAGGTCACATATATCATTTAAACTAGAGATTACCCACTCTTGCTGTATTTGAAGCTTTGTTATGTTTAAACAGTAGTTTAAAGAAAAAATACCCTAAAAATAGCTAACAGCCTGTTGCAAGTGCCTATCAATGATCAGCCTCTAGGCTGAAGCTTCCTGATGGGCATCTATTGATTATCTGTTACATTTATGTCCTTCTATATCCTCTTTTCAGGGACATGTGAGGTCATCGTTCATTCCAGAGATGGAGTGTTTACAGCCTCAAGGTCAAATACAGCCCTATAGTGGGGTTTTGTTTTTTGTTTTTGTTTTTGCTAGAAATGGTGTCCTTATCCTCAACATAAACCCCTTTGTAGGATTATTGTCGGTCTGTCCATTGGAGCCACAAACAAGTGAAGTGCATCTAATACAACTTTTATGCTGAGGCCCTCTCCCAATATAAAGCATCAACCAGAGCTGCTAACTAGCAAACTTTTAAAAAAAGGTAACATTTTGACAATAAATTGTTTTATAATTGTATTTTATTTACTTTTCAGTGTTAAGAAACACATTTCATTCACAGATGCAGGAGAAGTAATCATCAGTATGGCATTAAATGCGTTGGTCTATTACGACAGATAAGCAGAATCGCTGATAAGTCTCCACTTACTCATTCTGTCGGTATTGATTCCTAAGAATGTTTTATTGGAAATGTATCTTTAAACAAAGCAGGATTTGATTTGGTTTCTTGAATTGGGGCAGAACTGCTCACTTTTTGCTCTCTTTCTCTATATTCTGGAGTGCATTGAAAGACCCAGGTATTTTGTTTACTCCCTCTTTCTCTTTGTGTCTGTGTTGATCCCTTTACAGATTGACTTCATCATGTCTTCCTCCAAGCTCCAAGATGCAGATGAAATATTTGGTAAGTACTGTATGCCTTCCCATCTTCATTCCATCTGTTGTCCATCCAGCAACTGCTCCCTTAGCAGAAATACATGGATCCTACTCTTTGCAGGTAACATTGTGATATCAAGGGTGGAAGGGCAAAGGAGATGTATGAAGTTACCCGTAATTTCATATGAAGTACATTCCCAACTTCCACTTCCAGAACATGTGCTAGAACATAGGTTTTGGTTGAGGGGGAACAAGATGGAGCAAACAATTCATGCAAATTATACAGAGATTTGTATAATTGTTTCAGCTCTCAGGATGTAAACATGCCATTGTATCATTTGCACAATGATATCAGATGGTGTGTGCTGTCCTTTTGGCACAATTGCAGTTTGCTGAAGATGGCACTGGTTGTGAGTTGGTGTGATGGGGAACTCATAGCATATGTTTTTCATAGTCTCAGTGACATTTTCACAACATGGCCACTTCGTACAATTGTATAAAGTGTATTCCAAATTCAGACTGGCAATGTTTCTTAGTGCAGCAGAGGTTTATGAAGAAATACAAAGAGGTCTAGGTAATCCCATTTACAGACCACAACTGGGACCAGCAAATTGATCATTAAGTGAAGCGATCACTAAATGAAGCCATGACTGTGCTTGCAAACTTAATTTTGCTGTATAGGCCTACGAAGGTTGTAAATGCAACAGTTGGTCATAAAGCTACTTCTTCATCACCATTGTAAAACAAGACAGTTGCTAATCAAGGATTTCCAGAATTTCAAGGAGGTTTGAGATGAACTGCATTTTTAAGGTAAAACAGTATATTTTCATTGAGGTGGAATCACTATGATATTTTCCTCATGTATTGGCTAATAGTATTATACCTAGCTCAATGTTGTCCATCTGATTGACAGAGGTTCAGCTTTATGGGAACCTTGTCACAAAAGTTTCTGAAGCAAGATGGGCAAGAGAGTAAAAAATCATGGGGCTGAATTTTTGTTAGAATTCCATGTCCTTTTTTTCCCCCCAGGCCATGTTGTTTGATATGGCTTAGCTATAATATTTGGCATGCAAAATTATCCTTCTTCCTATTTCTCCCACAACAGTATCAGATGGCTAGGACTGAAAGAAATTAACTGGCTCAATTCATCTAGCTTCCATGCCTATGGAAGACTAAAAATTATAGACTCCCAGTTCCTTCTTTACTATCTTAACCAGTACAACAAAATGTGGACTAGACTGGTATCTATAATGTAGCTAGTGGGGTTTCTCTGCATGAATTCAGGTGACTATTACCATCCATAAGATCAAATACTGATACCTATTTTGTCTCAATTTTAAAACATTCTGTGGCTTGGAACCAATATTTTAATTTTCTATTTCTTCTTAAATATGAGTTCCATAGCTACTTGGTTAGGAGTTGTAGGAGTTATAGACACAACACATTTAGAGGCAACATGGTGAAAGCAGCTATACAATGATTTGTATCAAAAGTGTAGGAAATCTGTTCCTGCTAATTCATCCAGAATTGTTTACTCTACTAACCAATACTGGCAGTGGCCATCATATGGAGGAAATATGCAAGATGGAATTTTAACAAGATACTTCTCAGATTTGGAGCTAGCTCTTTGGTTACATTCCTCCTCCAATCAATAAGCAGGAGACCAGAGCTTCAAAATAACTATGTATTTCTACTACCGAGATTGGGTCACTTTAATATCATTTCCTTGTTCCAGACCACAGATGGTTCCTGGCCCATGCATTCTCCCAATAACCTTTGGGTCAGTATTTTCATGAAGCAGCTCTGTTCCAAAATTCATGTGCTTTAACTCTTGACAGAATTATTGAACAACTGTGCACACTCAAAACATTCATTATACATTATAGAGCTATACAACTCTTGTGATGTAGCCAATTAGCTCCATGCCCATCTTAGGACATAGCTGGAACAAAAGAAACCAAACATTATATTTTGATAATGTTGGCATGACCTTCTGTTCTGCCTGCTAGGCATTTTCCATTTCTACCCTTTTCAATTCAGCAGGCTGGAGTTTGAGGACAGAGATTGTATTGGATTTTGGAGGGCACCTTTTAGTCTGGAATTATAGCACCTAAAAACATAGATATGTAAGCCACTCAGAGCTGGATTTAAGATGGGCAACTATACAAATAGTTTAAATAAATATATACAGTATTCTCTCCTGGATTGCAGAGAAGGGAACTTGCATATTTCCAAACAAGTACTTTTAATTAAAATTTCATAAAGTATATTAAAGTGATTTTTTTGGAAACTCACAAACCAGTTTTAACATTTTGGAGGACAAAAGGACTCAGTTTAAATGGACATAGTTATTGGGGTTGGTAGAAGCTTTAAAAATATCTGTAACTAAAATAGCATAGTTTTTGGTGAATTCCTGATCATTACTTTAAAAATCCTCTAACTTGGATCTGCTATTTAGTAAATGCATCTTGATCAAAATTAATATAATTTGTGCTTAATTTAACAAATTGTAAAACATTGTGATCTTGATTCAAAACTACAGTTGGTCTGTATTATTCAATTAGTAGGCATCTCTGTGAGGCTTTGGCATCATAACTGAAAGATTTGATGCCAACAATCAGAGATGTGATTACAATATTGAATTAAACAGAGAACAGAAGACAATCATTTCCATTTAAAAAAAAAAATAGCATTAAATCAACTCCAAGGGCTTTATTTAATTTCAAATCTTCAATTATTTAATCTGTTTTCTCTTTGGAGAATGGTTCATTAAGACTCAGCCTGTGAATTTCTAGTACAGGAACGATTTTAAAAATATGATTTATTATGTTTAGATCTCTGTATTAGACATGTATAGTTAAGCATAAAATGCTATACACAATATTTTATTTCTTTAAAAAGTTCTCCCACCTCCATCTATATGTAACATATTCATAGTTTTTAAGAGTTGCAGGGATTGTGTCGAGCCTACATTTATTAAGGCTTGGATGGGCATCCAACTTGACGAATTATCACCTTCGACCACTGACCTTGAGTGGCATAGTCTTAGAACTACAAATGGTCTGCCAATGGTTGTGTGCACCTCATGGTTGTCTAGTTTAAAATGAATTTAAGTTAAAACAGTGGGTCTTTGGAATCTCCTTCTGATAGACTACTTTATTTTATTTATTTTTTCTGTGGCTTGCACACTGCTTCAGTCTCATAGCTTTGAGCAGCTTATACAGTCCAAATATATAATTCTAAGTTAACAGAAGAAACAATATAAAAAAATCACCCACCAAAGTACAGTATAGTCAATGAATTGAGAAATATTCAAATAAAGCACCTACCCTCATTATTTAGAAAATAATTCCATAATTAAAACATCCCCCCTACAATCTCTGAAAACTCTACAGAAAACCCAAAGTTTTCAAATATTTTAATGTTTATTTTCTGTCCATTTTGTGTCATATTTCTCAATGAGTGAAAATTCTAAGCATGCCATGTCTGCTAGCAGATGGTTGACAAATAGATTCTACCTGATCCTGCATATAATCAAGTCTCAAGCCATCTAGGGCTGGATGGATGATAACAGCAATTCAATTGCATATGGATGCAAACTGGTGTGGAAGGACAGACTGCCTGAATAGATTAAAAGCACCTGTGCTTCTTCCTCCCTCCTTCTCCCTTCTCGGCCTCCCACATCATCAGAATGACCCAGCTACCAGTCAAACCATGACTGTCAGTCAAACCACAGTGTTTGGCAAGAAGGAGGGGAAACAAGATGGCTGCCCAGAAATACTGCCAATACAGATCAGAGCAGGAAAAAGTAAACAAAAAGAGCCAAAGCAAAAGAGTTAAAGAATGAGAATGTCCCATTGAGAAAAAGCAACAGGAAAGAAGGCAACAGCTGAAAACCTGGAGAGAGGAATATTTATTTCATTCAGACTGGTTCAATCTGTTTCCCTCAGACAGAGCAAAGATTCAGAAGAAGAGAAGAATCAAGAAAACCAACCAGGAGCAAACAAAAAGATAAAGACTTTGACAGAACAGAAATAGAAAGCAGAAAATAAAAAAGAGCTTATAGAAAATAGTTAAAATAAAAAAGTTTTATTATTAATTTCTACAATAATTATAGCCGTTTATAATTTACAAATTCCTTTTCGTTTTATTTTTAAGCTTTCCTTTTGTAAAATACATCTCTTCCCCCTCCTTCACCACCACATTATTGTTTGAAGAAGCTATAAAGCTCAACCAAGTGCCAGGTTTTCAGTGCTTTGAGTCTGGTCAATCTAGTTATTGGCGGTTGGTTGGTTTTTTTTTTTCAAATCCATGACTGCAACCAATTCAGCTCCTGCAAAAGAAGTTTACTATAATACATTCCACAGGTTAATGATCTTCAAGAACAGCTCAATAAAAAATAAGTCACTGAAATCCAACCATGAGATGACAAAGGAACTAGAGATATTTGCTAATGTTTCCTGTTTCTGGAAAGGCTGCAATTAATATATGAAGCTGGATTAGCCATGCCCCCCACCCTTTTTTGCCCACATGAATCATAAGTCTAATAGCACATCTAAGTTGCACATTGGCTCTGCCATGGGGAGTACTGCTCCATTCAGAATCAAAGCTGGGCTTGTTTGGGAGTCAACTGGCTTTAGAATCAGCAGCAACTGTCTGCAGAAATTAACCTGAGCTTGATTCAGATCCTAATCAGACTTTGTCCCAAAGGTGCTATTTTCAAGAGGCAACTGGACTTTCTGGTTTTTCCTTGAAGACATTTCATTTCTCATCCAAGAACCTTCTTCAGCTTGGATAAGAAGCGAAATGTCTTCAAAGAAAAAATCCAGAAAGTCCAGTTGCCTCTTGAAAATGGGACAACCATGACCTGGATGACCGAGAGTCTCCAAAGACTTTCTCTGTATCTCCTGTTCAACTCAGGGTGGAGATCAGGGGTGGGATTCAAATTTTTTAACAACTGGTTCTGTGGGCGTGGCTTAGTTGGTGGGCGTGGCTTGGTGGTCATGTGACTGGCTGGGCGTGGCCAATTCAACATCACTCTCATTGAGGCATGTATCTCCTCGCCTGGCCTCTCATGACTGTGGGGATGCTGCAACAGTCATAAGTGTGAAAAATGGTCATGTCACTTTTTTCAGTGCCATTGTAACTTTGAATGGTCACTCCACACAAGCAAAGTACCAGCAAAAGAGGGAAAGAAAACTCCAGAGAAGTTCCAGAGACAGGAAGTCTAGTCCTGCCAAGGGTTAACGGAGAGGCAGTTTCTGTAAGCAACACCAGAATGTTTCCTTCCTGCCTTCCTAACAGGATTAGGCCAGTAATTTCTTCTAACAACCAGTTCTCCGAACTGCTTAGAATTTTAACAACCGGTTCTTGCGAATAGGTGCGAACCTGTAGAATACCATCCCTGGTGGAGATACTGTATATAACCAAGTGCCATCAGCGTACCATAGCAATTGGACTTGGACTTATATACTGTTTTATTGTGCTTTACAGCCCTCTCTAAGCAATGTACAGAGTCAGCAAGCAGTTTACAGAGTCAGCATATTGCCCCCAATAATTTGGATCCTCATTTTACCCACCTTAGAAAGATGGAAGGCTAAGTCAACCTTGAGCTTGGTGAGATTTGAACTGCCAAATTGTAGGCAGCTGGCAGTCAGTAGAAGTAGCTTACAGTACTGCACTCTAACCACTGCGCCACTGTGGCTCATGATATTCTGATGATATTTCTGTGCTTGTGGATGACTACTCTAGCAACTTCATGTAAATGGTAAAACTGGTGTTATCAAATGATTCTGAAGCCTTTTGATGTTATACAATCTTTGATCAGGATTATGTTTAACTCCAGCAAAATATGCTGTTTTGTTTATTTTCCATTTTTGTATCCTTTGATATTTACAAATTATTTTATCCATAGACTAATCAAAATTGGAGTCTTCATGATAATGTTCTGGTTTTGGCAATGTGCTTCTACTGTCACTGCTCTGTCTTTGGGGAAATGGACACAAGATCCTACGCAACACCAAAGACTCCTTCCTTCATTATTAGCTGGATGTTCAATTTTTAATTGTAATTATATTTTCATTTCTATTTTTTACATACCTGAAATCTGCCTTGAAAAATGGTGGATGTTCATATAATCATTTAATTAATGACACTAAGAATGCACAGATAAAGCTGAATTTTATTTAGCATAGTAAACAAGTCAGGTTTACCCTTTCTGAGTCTATGTAATATCTTCATACTCAGACAAGAATACCACAGTTTCACTCAGTATAAATCATACAAACCAAATGAAGCTTGATTCTGGGTTTTTTGCCCACTTAGATTAAATCTCAGTTATGGCAAATTAATTTTACCTGCAAGTTTAGTTGCTGGGCCTCACTACCCTTGCCATATTGATGGCCTGGTTTTTTTTTTCTTCATTATGATAGATTCAGAAAATCCAGTTACATTAAAAGGGAAGTGGGGCAAGGCATTGACTTTGTGTCACTTGCCAGAGAATGGAAAAAATTGTTCCTTGATTCTGTGTTAATGAGATAGGGATACAAAGATATTTTCCATTGTCTGCTAAAGCAATGCCTACATTAAGTTTATTCAAAAACACCATTCCACAAAATAGTAATATTTGAGAATTTTCCAGATTACATAGAATTCTCCACAGAGATTTAATGTACCCACTTCTAAAACTGTTGGAGCAAGAATTCTGTGGACAAGAAATCCATAAAGTCTAAATGTTAGTTTTCCAAAATTCAGCAGGTTGTATTTATCGCTCGTGCTTGCTGCTGTTTGATATTTCATGCCCTCTAATATTAAGGTTTCTCATTTTTTTTATTCTGTGTGATAAATTAAATAGTAGCTGTCTCAATACTCAAAAGATATTCAGCTGTACATAGGACTATACACAGAGAGAGCAAGTAAGATCACACATATGCCACATTTATCTTTTCTGAAAATAACCAGTTTGCTTGTTTCGTTCAGTGCATGGAACAAAATAGTATCTAGGGAAAATGTTCTTGAAATGGTGAGTATATACAGCAAATGAGGCAATTTTGTCTCTGTGGGTGGGAGAAAATTTGAATATTTAAGAACTCAGGCTGTGTGTGTGTATAAAAGAGAGTGGGAGAGAGAGATGTGTAATCATATTATTAATCTATAAATTGGACTTTGTCCATGAATAAAAGCTACCCTCAAATATTTGCACAATGTAACTTATCTTCACTCTTATTTGTTATGAAGACCACTTTGGAAGAATACGATGACTGGTAACAGAGCAGCAGGAGGAAGATGCTTATTTCCTCAACAAAACACTCAATAAAAAAGAATAAACAAAAATATTTCTCTAATGAAAAACTTAGGATGCAACTCCTCACTTGCTTACTTGAGAGTAGGCTCTGTTGAATCTTCTAGAAATAGAACAGAACAGAATAACAGAATTAGAAGGGACTATGGAGATTCTAGTCCAACTTCTTGCTCAGGCAGGAAAACCTGTACTATTTCAGACAAATGGTTGTCCAATCTCTTCTTAAAAACTTCCAATGTTGGAGCATCCATGTCTGGAGATAAGTCATTCTATCCAATTTAGACTATGTATTTAGCACAAATAAATCTATTTGGGTGAAAAGATTATATTACTACCAGTGTTTATCAAAATCAGTTGAAATCCAATTGATGTCAACTGATTTCCAAGTAAAGTCAATTGTAGCCAAGATTAGTTATGCAGCAATATCTATAAGATAGTACTTCAAAGGTGACTTTCTCAAAATTAATAAATGTGGCACAATGTGCATTAGTTCATTTAATTTCTCAAGAGAAGTATGTTTCAAGATTCAGTAGGTCTTGATTAAAATGCAGTGTCTATGTAGCTATAT
This sequence comes from Pseudonaja textilis, assembly GCF_049901715.1. NCBI lineage: Eukaryota > Metazoa > Chordata > Lepidosauria > Squamata > Elapidae > Pseudonaja > Pseudonaja textilis. The sequence continues at coordinate 100,138,357 of NC_142008.1, read as the reverse complement.
AATATACCTAGCTCTTCAGATTTTGTAGAATTGTACGTATTGGCAGCTCCAGCTTGTGTGGGCAATGGAAAGTAGTGCCGGTACTTGTAGTTTAGCAACATCTGAAGGATTATAGGTCTTCCATCTCTGATCTTCCTCTTCTATTATGAACAACAGTGGTGTATTAACATAATTCCCATATGACTGGAATAGTGGAACAAAGCAGGCTGAAAGCTGTGATACAATTAATTAGCATATCCAATCTCAGATTCTAAATTTTGGGTTCAGGTATGATCCTATCACTTCTATGTCTTTCATTTGATATCTTTTGATTTGGAAAGTTAATTTTTGCAGGGAAAATCCAGCCTGCCACTCTAAGGCAAAGACTGATTTTTTTGGCCTGGGAAACATCATACATGTATCCTCATTCTAGCAATATTGCACACTGAATCCACAAAGGAGGCTACAAGTAACCAACATGACAATTTCCATTAGGACATGGTAAGAGATGCAACTAAAGCCAATTGTGCCATATACTAAATGTAATACACAACAGCATCCAGTCATCTGGATGTGACCTTATGTTCAAGAAATCACTGTAGGTGGGTGAGCATATGCTTGACGGAGAGCAAGTATAGAGAAAATAGTCTTATTGATGCCATTGCTTGATGGCCAAGAGTCAGGATCTGTAATAACCAATCCTATACGAAGCCTGTTTATTATGATATGCCATCTCCAGCTTCCAATCATGTATTTATAAAAGAGTATGCTGATCGTCCGTGTGTTCCTCTCTTCTCTGAACAGTCTTTCTGTTATCTTTTCTCCCTTTTAACCCCTTCATTCCACTGCCTTCTTCTTTGCGTCTCTCCTGGGGGGGTTCATGTGAACTGCTCTCCTCTTCCTCTTCTTCCTTTCCCTTCTCTTGGCTGCATTTGCCCTGTATACTGTCTTGTACACTTGCTCCTTATCTCTGTGCTGTTCTTACTTCTCTCTGCCTTTTCTTTATGATCCCTCCATTTCTCCCATTCTCTCCAATGCTCTTTTTTGCCTGCCCTCTCTTTCTGCCCCCTTCCCCATTCTGCTCCCCTTCCCGTTTCTCTCTTTCACTCCCAGATTTTAATGATGTGATTCCAGAGACCCAGAGGCTGGACAGTAGTTTACAGAAGGCCCGTGCCCAACTCTCAGCCAAGGGCAGGAGACAGCGCCCCTCTCGGTCCCGCTTGAGAGATAGTGTCAGCTCAACAGAAGGTGACGATATCCTGGACAAGAAGGTTGGTGCCCAGATGCTATTCGCTTATATTGCTATTGATGCAGCCAGTTTAGGATATTTTGTGCATTTCACATTAACAGTGTGGTTTGCTTTGACGTCAGCTTAGTGTGTTGAACTAATAATTAAACAAATACAGAGTATTCTTGGTGTACAGCTTAAAAGAAAAAATGAATGAGAACTTATAAAAGTACTCTGTTTTATGGTGATCTTTTTATTCTTTAAAAAAACAAAAAAAATTTTTTCCAAAAAAAAATTTTTTTTTTCCAAAAAAAAAGTTTCAAGTATTATGATACATGAGGCTTAAAAAGTCATTTCAGTATTTCAGTATTTGGTCCAATGATTAAAACACCAAGCTGCAAACAGTAGAGTATGAATTCTAATCCCACCTCAATCATGAAAACTGGCTGGGTGACTTTGGACCAGTTGCTTTCTCTCAGCCCACTCACCTCATTGTGCGGGGAAAACAGGAGAAGGAGGGTTAGATATGTTTATTGCCTTGGGTTAGTTATAAAAATAATTAAGATAAGATAAATACAGTAATAAAATTAATTTACATTTTTATATTTATATAAGTTTTATATTTTCCATCTATTCTAGAATGAAGAAGAAACTATTGCATAACACATCACACACACACACATATGTGCGCATATGTGCGCATACAGTAGTAGTTTATTCTGAACATTTGCTACAGATAACACGCAGCACATACACATGAAGGGATGGCCTAAAAGGAAGCAATGCTGGGAGGTGGGGTTGTAGATTTGCTGCTCCCCACCACCACCTGTCTTTCCAAGCATTTTTTCTGGATGTTCCCTTCTTAGAAAAAACAAGAGCACGATTTATTACCCAGTTGATTGGCCATCTGTCCAATAGTCCTTTTACTAGATCTTCCAAATAATGCTGTATGAGACAGTCACACTGGCTAGTGGTTATAGATGCCGCTGCCATCTCACTGTCACTTTGAGGTCCCTTTCCAGAAGCGATATTCCATGTGTTGGAGTGACATTCTACTTTGAAGAAGTGCATGTGTTTTAGTAGCAATGAGGCAACTCTTCTGGGCAGCTCATGGTGCCTTAATCACAGTTCATAGCTTTAAGTAACTGCTTCCTTTGCTTAATCAAAGGGCTAGCTCAGAAGTAAGCTTTGTATATGCAGTAGAGGCTGCACTCAGGATACAGATAGTCTTGTTTTTAACCTTAGTATTCATTCATATTATATACTTCTCTTTCAATATCCATGGAACATTATCCAGAATAGCCTAGCACTTAGGGCCTGCTGGCACTTGTTCAAGAAAGCGGAGTGCTGTACTCTTTGCCAAAAACAATGAGATAGATGATAAGACAATAATGATCAATATATATAAAGGGGAAAAGAAAAGAATGAATAATAGTGGTGGAGAGGAAAGACTGGCCTAGCTGGATTTTAAATATAATTGCCAGCTGGTTAAGAACATAATGGTCACCTAATCTAGTTGAACAAAAATTCTGTGTTACTATTTTTTTTTACCATATGGAGAATTATGTTATTAAAATATATCACCAGTTGCCAGTCTGGTAATCAAAACAACTCAAATGGACATGTCCAGACATGTTCGCAAGGTGGCCAAAGACTCAAGAATTCTGGGAAGAGTAGTCTAACAAACTGACAGTGCACTAGTTTGGGAGAAGTTAAGATGTTCAGTAGAAATGTATTTCTCAGATGAACTTCATGTTTCTTTCTGTGCCTTTCTGAAGGGCATCCTCTCCCTTCAGGGTGTGCTGAGATGTCTTTAAGATGAACCCATGTAACCTGATCTCTGCTTTCCTCTCCAGGTGGGCGAAGGCTGTGGAAGCCCAATCTATCACGTGAGATCGCCTCTTCATGACTCCCTACAGGCCTCAGCATCTCCCTCTAGTTCCTCAGTCTTCACTCGCACCATTGAGTTTTCTTTTGATGCCTCAACAGTACAGAGATCCCTGGAACAGGAAGAGCTTTCCTCCTCTCCTCTCATCCGTTACCGACCCCTGACCAATACCCTCTCCCAGGAGGGCCTAGGGAGCACACCCACCAGCTCCTCACCCAGGTCCTGTCCCAGCTCAGACAGCTCGCCTATCTATGCACGAAGAGAAAGGCACAGTGAAGGTAACAGCTGGCTTAACACATTTGGAGTCAGGGAATGCTGAACGGAAGACTTAGCAATGAGGGAGGGCTATCATTGTGAAAAGCAAATTCAGATATAGCTCCTCTCAGACCAGTTTGATGCAAAGGATATTTGGGATTTTGAGTTTAATCCAGTCTATATCAAAGGTTCTTGCTTGGATGTGAAAGAGAAGCAGTTGTTGAAATATCCTTCTTAGTACTGTTATTAGAAGATAGTTTTTCTCCTTTCCATATAGTTACTCGGCTTACCCTGATAATGCTGAGACTCTCAGTAATCTGTCTCTATTTCCTAAAAACACTTGAGTAAGCTCTAGCACCAGTTAAAATGTTGTTAAATGTTTTTTAAAAAGCAGTAAAAGTATCTGGAACTCCTCTCTCCAAATGGAAGGAAATCCAAAAACATGCTGGCCTCCCTTATGGTTATAATGCAGTTCTATCATATTATGAAACAGGCCATAGCAAGGCCATTTTCAGCCTCTGCGTCTCTCCTGAAATCCCAGGATTCTGGAGGGCCTTTCCTGTTGGTGTCAAGGAAAATATATCATTATGTTTTTATTGATAATCTGCTTATTTGTTAAAATTATCTTCTAGATTTTATTGTATGTTTTAACAGTAAGCAAATGGCTTCTGATGCTTTATTATGGCTACATATAAAATAGTTAGTAAATAAACAATGAATATATGAACATTTGGTATCTTGATTGTGGCCCCAGATCTTCAACTTGTGGCACAACATATCTCACCATATGGGAGTGAGGCAAAGGAAATGCCTTAAGCTTTGTATTTTATCCCTTAAAAATAACTGATTCCTCAAATTATATCCATTCTTATTACAAGAGCAAAATCTTCTCCAAATTAAAAAGGGAAAGAGACAAATATATATTTGAATTTACCTGTTCTGATATAGCAAGATATTATTGGCTAGGCAGTCTGGGACTCTTGGAGTTACCCCCATATACTTATTGTTGAGTGCTACATTCCCTTCCAAAACTCTTTCCCACAATTTTATTTTATTGCTCCCCTCTCATAAAAACTCTGGATTGTTTTCAGTTATAACTTTTATTATATTATTTATTTGTTCTATTTATATAATGCTCTCTAACGAGGATGAGGATGGTATAAAATCCATGATTGGACCAATTAATCAATCATCACTTATCTTGATTGGCTCCAAGGATTAAATGGGATGTGCCAATTACAGAATGTCCACCTGTGAATGGCACAAGTAGAGGAGAGAGAAAAAGAGTTTTCTCAATGGACTTTTGAGGAACTATATCTTTCATCAGCCCTGAAGCTGAGTACGCATATTGTGTAATGTCATAAAAAGATTTTAGCTAACAGTTCTGAGTGGACACTGTCATTCTTCAAAGTAAAACACAGATGATGTTTTAGCACAATATGGTTAATTGTGACTTATTCAATAAAGCATGAGTATATAAACTTTGGCACCATGTAAACCCAGCCTGAATCACCTGTGTGTGTGTGTGTGTGTGTGTGTGTGTGTGTGTGTGTGTTGATGTTTGTATTTTTTGCTGTGCTTAAATGTTTTGCAACAATGATTTCTTTAACATTCACAAGAGCAGAACAAGCACTTAATCTGAAATCACTCCAATAGGCAGAATAATTTTATGCGTGAACATTTCATGGGACTTATTTGTGAGCTGTAAATTTGTTCAGCACAACAGCAGACATAGTAATCAAAAGACGTATCCCCATCGCATATAAAACACCCCCTCTTAATAGAGCATCCTGGAATAAAAAGCAGACTTCCAATGTCAGCTAGCTCAGTTTTCCATTAAGTTGCTTGTTTCTGAAATAAAGCACAGAGTCCCTTGTTTCTTTTCCAGATGACAGCAGAGATGCTAGTCCTCCAGAACTGGAAAGTCCCACAATTGGGCTTGACAAGAAAACACGCCGGAAGTTTCTGGATTTGGGGTGAGTCCTAGAGATTGGGCTTGGTAAGAAAAACAGTGAATCATTTTCTTTTGAGTTTTCTGCATGGTAATTTCTAGTCCTGTCGCTGTGAGATTTCACGGGACTACACAGATAGTTCTGTGTGCTTGTAATCGTGTTGCTTCTCATTTGCAGGGTCACGCTCAGGAGGGCCTCTTCTGGGAAAAGCAGAAAAGACAAGGGAGGCAACCGCCTCTCCATTGGCAATAGGTAAGTGGTTAGGATTTACCCAAGCTCCTCTAAGTTAAATTCTTATAGAGCCCTGAAAATAACCTGGAAGACACAAACTCCTATCAAGGAATTATACAGATGGCTCCCAAGAAGGTATTTTTTAAGAGTACAACTGTGCTTCTTTGTTCAACCACTTTAACAGGGCAGTTTCCCTGTCTGGAATTTCCCCCTGGAATTTGTACATTAAAGATTGTAGAGCACTTGATGACTGTGAATAGGCCTGTTTTTTTTTTATATGGAGTATGACAATTGCAGTCACAATGACTAAAAATTAGTGCCAAATTTGTGAAGATTAGGGTCATGGGCTTCCCTCTACTAATCTCAAAATCTTGGCAAACGCATCATCTTGATATTTTTGTGAAACCAGCTGTGTTTGTTTTTCATCATTGCTTGGCTGAGTCACAATAAGGGATGTGTAAAATTTATCATTTCAGGGACAGAATATTCCAGATTTTCTTCCTGACCATAGAAATTTTGGAGGTGTGCTGATTGTTTTTCGGAAGAAAATTTTCTGGAGGAGAAAAGAAAAGATTGTGATGCAGTCCCCCACATTATTTTTCTAAAAAGATCAGTCACTAGATTTACTTCTCAGAAAGTAAAGAAGAATTGGATCAATGCAGTCTGGAAGAAACATGGAACATTTTGGCGTTTCCCGGAACATTCCATATCTGGAATGGTACATTTTGCACATTTCAGCACACAACTTCCCTCAAGGAATGATGCATGTAAAATTCACCTCTCAGAAGAAAAAAAAAAGAATAGAAAAATTACTGAGGCCCTTTTCCTTGTTACCTGTCTGACTTGTACAGGGAGTTGATGGAGGGTTCCAGCCGTTCCTCGGGATCGCCCTTCATGCCTTTTTCCTGGTTTACAGACAGCGGGAAAGGCTCAGCCTCTTCAGGCAGCACAGCTTCTCCTACCTCTTCCCCCAAGAACGAGGCCTTCAGCCGCAAGAAATCTGCCTCCCAGGTTTCAAAACCATGTATTATGGGGGAGAGCTGGAAACCTCATAAGGACTATCTACCAGAGTAGGCTAAAATGAGGTTGGATAAGTCCAGCAAGTTGTGGGAACCAAGGTATTGCCTTAGCATATTGTGTGAATCAGGGCTTCATATTAAGCCACGAGATGTTTTATTTCTTGAAGCACATCATATCATGTGAACACAGCAGCTGTGTTTTATTTTATCTTATGTGGGTCCTGCCTTAGAGCTAATGCAACGAGGCTGTGCAATAACAGTACTGAATGGGAACAGGGAACAAAGGAGTGGGACTTTTATTTAAAATGTTTTGAAACTATCACTTTTTAAGCGAAAAGCAATTAGACAGAGCAGCTCTTTGCTTTTGGCCTCAGGGAAGTTTTTTTTTTCTCTGACATTAAAAACTGAAGGGTCGACTTGGATAATGTTCCCAGAAGTACAGGTAGTCCTCTACTTATGACGACAATTGAGCCCCCAAATTTCTGTTGGTAAGTGAAATGTTTGTTAAGTGAATTTTGTCCCATTTTATGACCTTTCATGCTATAGACAACCACCGCAGTTGTTAAGTTAGTAACATGGTTGTTAAGTGAATCCGGCTTCCCCATTCACTTGTCAGAAGGTCACAAAGGGTGATCACATGACCCCAGGACATTGCAACCATCATAAATATGAGTCAGCTGCCAAGCATTCAAATTTTGGTCATCTCGCAACTATTTAAGTGTGAAAAATAGTCGTAAGTCACTTTTTTCAGTGCCATTGTAACTTCAAACGGTCACTAAGTGAACTGTTGTAAGCCGAGGACTACCTTGTACAAAATGTCAAGAGATATGTTTGCTTTTCTTGACAATCTTGTCGTCCGCATCCTCCATCTGTGCTTAAGAACGTCAGTTCTGCTCTCAGCTTCTCTAATTCTGCTTCTTTGCCAGGAATCCACCCTAAGTGATGACTCCACCCCTACCAGCAACAGCCCTAAGTCCCTGAGCATGGCTCTGCCAGAGACCAAGTGCTCCTACCCATACCATACACTGTCACAATCATCTGATGAGGTGAGCCCTCTAGTTCTCAAATCCTGCAGAATAATGCTGCAATTCCTCTTTTGCCCATGGAACCTTCCTGCTTCATAGGGACTAGACATTTATTTTTATAGTGCAATTGTGTTTGGACACTGAATTCATCCCATCAAGAGCCAGCCATTCAAGTTGCTGTCCCAGTTAAAACAAGTGAATAAGTAATAATATCATAACATGTGGAAAACAAATGCCTGAATGTTTAATATCACTTGGGTTATAAGAAGCTACATTATTTAATTGGGTTTTATTCCAGCATAAAATGGTAATAAAACTGTGAATAATGAGAGGTTGAATTTATAGGAATTGGGTCATAGCCTAAGGTGATCATCACCCCACAGGGAGAGTTATCCAACTGATTATAACCTGCATGATGTTAAAAGCAATGAAGAGACTTTACAATCCCTTGGTGATGAAGAATGTGCACTGCATATAATAATGTTGTGCAACCCATTGAGCAGGAAATTTAGGGACATTACACGAATAATCTCACCTTTAATAATGTACTTGGAAGTTGTACAATTAGAAAAAAAAAAACCTGGATAATTGCAAAGAGTGAGCTTTTTTTGTAATTGTAGAGTAAAAGATAACTTTCTAATTCTGCTTATATGAAGGAAATCAGAAGCTACCTGTTTATTTTTATTCTTTTATTCTGTAATATTTTTTATTCTTTCTTTCTGCACGTTTATCTTCTTTTTCTGTTTTCTGCTTTTACTTTTCATTAGTTTGCATTTTTATGTTATTTATTAAAACTTCCAATAAAAATTATAAAATGAAGAGAAAAATGTACTTGATGCTTGTACAGAACCCCATTCATCATTTCATGCAAGCAAAAAAGAAACATGAAAGAAAAGCATAATTGTGGATACAAAAATACCTTTTTTCATGTGTTGAGGTTTGGGGTTTTAGTGATTCTGGATATGTGAAACTGTTGATAATGAGGATTATCTAAAGCATAACATATTAATGTATTACTGAAGAAGAATTGTGATTAGCACAGTAGCTGCCATGATTATATTGCCAACAATAAAAGCAACATAATTTCTACCACATTCTTCCATTCAAATATCTTGAAGTGGTGTAGATGGAGGCATCCCTGGAGGGTTTTTATTGACAAGTGATGAACCACATGTTGTGATAAAAGATATCAGGACCTAAGTATGCAAGAGAGGGATTTGCATCAAGATGTTGCAGCACTTGTATTCTGACATCCTTTTGATATAATTGTAGTTTGCTATGGGTCCTTCCGATTATAGAGAAAGCCAAGTAATATTTTTCCAATCATAGATTGAGTTTTAAAATGAGTTAAAGTTTATGGAGAGGCTTCCCCCACCCCCACCCCCAGATGGCTGACTAGATATGGTAGCAGGAAGCTTAAACTTTACATATAGAATACAAGAACTATTGGCAATATCAGATTCCATCTTCTCTCTCTTTCCTCCCTCCCCCCACCCCCCCACTAAACAATCTTCTCGGAAGTTTCTGGATGAGCCTCTGAGTACAGCTTCAATGTGGAGCAGCCAGAAAGTGGGCCAGTGGCTTGAGAGTTTGAACCTGGAACAGTACATGGCAGAATTTGCTGCTCAAGATGTGGATGGACAACAGTTGCTGCTCCTTGATGGAGCCAAATTGAAGGTAATGGAGAAGATGATTCTCTGAAAATGGGTTTTTGAAAGTTAGATTGATCAGTTTATGAAGTAGTGTTTGGCAAAAAGAAAAAAGATCCTCTACTTTATATTTTTGGTCCTACAAGTATAAATATAGCATCGATAGAACAAGTCGTGCTCTAGTTAAAAAAAAAGTTCAATATGTATGTAAGCACGGATCTTAAATGTAGGCATTTCTATTAGCAAGCATTTTTCTCCAAATTGATTCCAAGCTGACAAACTTTTAGAAAAAGATCTGAATTATTTAAGCATCCAAGTCATATTTGAAATGCAAGGATTCATAGGAATATAACATTATATACCAGGTCAGAATCTTTATTCATATAGTCTAGGATGTCAATTTCATCAACAAATATCAAAGTTTTACTCCAATCATATCACTTTAAGCCAGGCTTCCTTATATTTTTCAGATAGGTTGGGCCAAAGGGGTCAACTCCAATTATTGTGAGCTAGTCTACTTATCAGGTTGAGAAATGGCAATTTTATGTGAAGATATAAAGGATGGAAACTACTCAGTTCTACTACTGGGTTATAATCCAGTCAACATAATCCAGGCAAGGGAAATAGTCGGAGTTCACATTTTCAGTCATAGGAAAGATCCAGAATTTGACCAGCTTAGAATTGACCATTTATTGTCAATGTAATGCATGAATACTAAAGTACAAAAAATCACATGACCTGAAAAGATGAGCGATTACAGGTAGTCTTCGACTTATGACAATTGAGCCCAAAATTTCTGTCGCTAAGTAAGGCAGTTGTTAATTTGAGCTTTGCCCCATTTTACAACCTTTTCTTGCCATCCTTGTTAACTGAATCACTACAGTTGTTAAGTTAGTAATATGATTGTTAGGTAACTCGGGCTTTCCTATTGACGTTGCTTGTCAGAAAGTTGCCAAAGGAGATCATGCTGCAACCATCATAAATTTGTGCCAGTTGCCAAACATCTGAATTTTGTTCACGTGACTGTGCGGATGCTGTAATGGTCACATGCTTGAAAAATGATCCTAAGTCACTTTTTTCAGTGGTTTGAGCCATCACTAAACAAACTGTGTTGTAAGTCAAAGACTACCTATACTTCTCTCTCTCTGGTTGTAAGGAGAAGGGAAGAGAAAGAGATGGAATGGCTGGGTACATACCCAGCGATATATAGTTTGTGTTCCTTTTGACTAGTCTCATGCATATATTTGCATACACTTGAGAGGTAAACGGTATCTGTTTACTGAGCATCAAAGAAATACCTCAGTATTCCGTAGGCTGCCTTTCAGTCATTTCAAACGGAGTCCTTTATGTGGTTCTTTGGAATACAATCCACGCGGAGGGGAAGACCCTAATGTGTATGTTTTTAAAAGGCTTTGAAAATACATCTCTTTACATCTCAATAAAATCACTGGCAATTTTGATTCTTTTTTTTTTAAGTTACCGTCTTTAGCTTTGGATTTGGTTTTATGGTTTTATCTTGCTGTGATAAAACTATGAAGACACCACAGTAATATTTGCAGACCAATAAAATTATATATGAAGCCAGCCATTGTGACTTAATCAAGAACTTAATCAAGGTATTAGTTCAGGAGCTCAATAAGAGAAAGTGAAAAATGCAGTCACCAAATCAATCCCTTTTGCTGCTGAAGTATGGATTCTTTTTTCACTAGAAACCACAGTAACTTAAGGGGCCACAAGAACAGGCACTGGGCTCCCTAATGCATGCCTTGATTTTACAGCTATATCGTTCCTCCATCTCCACAGGCACTTGGTGTCAGCAACTCTCATGATCGGTCTCTTTTAAAGAGAAAGGTGAAGGAGCTGAATGCAGCAGTCGAGAAAGAGAAGAAAGCCCAGGAAAAGATGGAGAAACAGAAAGAAAAACAGAAAAAGAAAGAACAGGAACAGAGGAAGAGTTAAGCAAAGAGGGGAAGGGGGGGAAATTACCATTTCCCAGCATAGGCTTAGACCCATTTTCCCCTATTCCTATGGAACATCTCTGGAATGAAAGGGATGGACATCAGCATCCAGGAAAACGGAGGGCAAGATGCAAGCATGGTCCTACCAAATGTTATCGGCTTGGGTGGGACATAGGGTGAAGCTGAACTTGCTCTGGGACTAGTTAATGGTGACACCAGCAGTAGGAGCTTGGCACACCACGAATGGTGGGTTGGCCACAAGGGACAGAGAAGACAAAGTTGATGCAAATAGTGTCCCCTCTACTATGCCAGGACAATCCAACTGCACTTTCCAGGGGTCAGCAAGACTCCTTTTGCCAGTGGTACAACATAGAGGTGGGTGATGATGCCATCTCCCCAGCCCCTGCTCTGTGTAATACAGTCAGATGACACGGCTATATCTCTATATTTCCCTATTCATCTTATTCCTCTACACAAAATTGCTCACCTCAAAGGCTTTGATGGGTTCACACTCTGTGTCAGTTAAGTGTCCCATCACACCCTCCTGCCATTACCAGGGGGACGCAGCTTGCAAAACACGACACACAGACATGCATGCAAACACATACACAAACACTCTCAAAACCCAAAGTTGAGACAATTGCACAAGAATTTTTCGGTTCCTCTCTCCCTCTGCATCAAGTGGACAAAGCCATTCTTTGCCCATTCTTCGCATATGCCTACAGAATGATATTGCTGGGAGTGAATGGGTAGGTTGCTAAGTAAGAGACCGAACCGTATATGGAGGAGGAGCTTTAGATGCCTGGCAATATACAGCAAAGAACCACAGTGTAATAAAAGAAATTTTGCATTGTTGGCTGGTTTTGTGCATCAAAGTTATTGCACAGATTAAGTGGAGGGTCTCCCCATTACTTCCTAATAGTCTCATGCTGGCAGTACTGCTTTAAGGCTGATTCAAAAGGAGAAGCATAATCCGACACTCCAAGAAGACCTTCTTTTTCTCATTACTGTATTTCTTTGCTTCATTAAGACAACATTCCATTTTCTTCTTAAGAGGTTTTTTTGGGGGGGTGGGGGTGGGGAAGAAAGCTGGGCATACAGGATAAAGAAAAAGCAATTGATAAAATGCTTTTCCTCGCCCTGGAAGAAAAGGCAAGCAGAGGACGTATTACCCTCAGAAGGTTTTGCATCTTGTTCCATAATATTATTTTCTATTTACCATGAAAGTGGAAGTCAGAATGAAGGGAAATTAAAACTACATCACTACATATATTCCACTATATAAGATCTGATCTCCGATGCCTTCTGAGAACTTAGGTTTGTTTTATCCATTTGGCACATAGTATCTGCAGACAGGGCAATCGGTGCATGTCTGCAACCTGCAGCCCACCATGCAGTGAGATTCTCCACCCACCCACCCCTCACTTTCTGTCTCCTTTTGCTGAATGTGCAATAATCTTGTTGGGCTGGAGGCGCTTTCTAAACCTTTTATGTGATATTGCTGATGAAAAACAAATTGTGTTCTATTAAGAGAATGTAGGTGCCTCAGGGGAAATGCACTTTGCCTCTCCGGTGTTCTTAAACTGCATGGACAGCTCAGCCCGTATTAGCAGCTCCCAAGTTCTTCTGGAGGGAGCAGAACAGCAATATTTAGACTCCCTTGTCTTTTTTTTTTTTTTTTTACTTAGGGAGGGTTTATAGCTCAAAATGGATGCTTTAAACTTTGTCAAGTGCCACTTGTTGCAAAACCTATCCAGGTCTAGTAATAACAGATTTGCTCAATACAATCAACCTTTCAATTTCTCTCACAACCGTGTTATGGCATCACAGCCTTGAATTATATTCTACTAATTCACAGAAGCTTATAAACACCCCAAAAAGATCAGGACTGTGTAGAGACTGCTGAGCCCACATCGAGGGTTGGATCCAAATCTCTAGAAAGAGCTGGTTTGTTCCCAGTTAGCAATGGAGAAAATGCAGCTCCATTCTAACTGGGAAAAGTTCTCCCAAGGTAAGTTTTCAATTGGAGTAGTTGTGGAAGTCATTCATTATAATGCATGAACCTTCCCAACTATCAAAAGTTTCTGTAGAAATTTCTGCACAGTAAAACTCAGGGTTTGCAACTGTGGAAGGCATGTCCGCCTCATATTGGTTTAGGTGTTTTTCCCTGGAGAGAGAAAGAAGGATCGACTGAGACTGAAGAGTTCGTGTTCATTAAGACGACTTTCGGTTTTCTTCTTGCAGTTGACTTTCTCTAAGTCAGTTTTCTAGTCAAAGAAACCTCAATGGATTCAAGCCACAATCACAGGCTTCATTCTTGTTTTGTTTTGTTGTTTATGGATCTTAATCTGTCCTTTAGATTACTCTCTCAAACTTCTTAAAGTTCTCAGTGCTTTGGGCAATCAGACAGAAATCTATTTGTCCACTCAGGATTTTCTGCCAGGATCCTGCATTGTCCATGTTAAAGAGAACTTTCCCCATAGATTCATCACCCAGATATCTGTTGCAGTTTGGGAATTGTAGCGTTTCTCTGAATTGATAGGCCTGCTGGAAAACAGCATCTCTCTGTCACAGTGTTTACACTGACAAGAACCAGAAAGCCAAAAGGTTTTGATCACCCCTACCCTATCTTTCCCTGGGTACAACTCATGCTCTACCATCATTTGTCAGCTAACATAACTCTGTAATGACAAATACGAAGCAATACTTCGCAGATGTTTCTAAGTAGGAATAGTCAAAACAGAATATAAGTCTGTCCTGACTTATCTGCTAGATCTGCGTTCTGACCAAAGTCCAAAGGGTCCTGGCAAAAGATCCAAGGTATTTGGAGGGAATATACTTACTTGGAAATGGGCCTCATTTTATCATTGGGAAACCAATGATGGCATAAAATGCTTTTATTAATTTTCCCCTCCCATCTCAGTCCAACATTTTACTTCCTTCAATGCTAAATGTTCATGCAAAGTAGGGGGAAGCAATAGATATTTCAATAAAGCCATTATGTGCTTATGCATACTGCATGCAATATTTTCTTTTTTAATTTCTACTTTGCTCTAACTCTGTTGCCATATGTATCCTTGCACAGACTAGAGACTGCTGACTAAATCTAGCCCGGTTCATCTTCAGAACTTGAAATGTCGAGCAGCTCTATGATTTATGTATGAAGTATTTAATATACGCAATTTTAAAAATGCAACCGCTCTCCTCCCCCGCACGTGCATTACTAATCCCTGCATCAAGTCCTGAACATTGTGACGTTAACTATTTCTCCATGTGCAGTCTTTGTGTAATTGGAAATGTCCTTTGCTTAGACTGTAACATCTAGGAATTCTTTATTTATGGGAAATTATTTAGAAAAAAATCTTCGTTCTTTTAAAAAAAAATCAAAGCCAAGCACATTCTAGGGAAAGGTCACCCTAAGGTGAACCATTGTTCCAAAATTAGCTCTATGTAAATAATAAAGCAGCATCACCTTGCCAGCTTCCTCCCTGAACATGACTTTCTATGCACAGGTTGGCAGGCATTGAATGTCAGTTTGAAGAATGGCCCCAAACTTTGGAAGAGAACCAGATTCAAAGCTTACAGAATAACAATAACTGCTAATGAAGAGCAGAGTTGCGGATACAGCCACTACTATACTGGTATCCAGCACAGGAATCTTGGCACTGACCACGCCATGTACTTCTCCATACGTACACAATGTCTCAAGACATTTTGCAACGCATATGGACTTGAAAAAGGGGACAGAGGGAGGATGCTTCCTCAAGGATGCTGCTGGAATTTAAGGAAACATTGCATCAACTTGCAGGTGCTCCAAAACAATGGAGCAAGGCGGGGTGACCTTGTTCCCAATTGAGAAGAAAAAGGAAGCAATGTTTAACTGCTTAGGTCAGTGTTTTGCTGGTGGGAAATATTCCTCAGGGTGCCTGTGTCTACAGAATAAAAAGCTCTGCATTTTGGGCCAGCAGGCCTGAGAGTCCTTCTTGTGTTCCTTCAAGGGAATATGAGGGAGCTGCTGCTTTTCTATTGGTCAAGTTGACAGAGAAAAAAATAATGGTGAGTCCCCCTAAAACAGGCCTTGCCCCAAATGTTCCTTGTAACATTTTACAAGGCCACTTCCTTTACCTCCCACAAGCGTGGACATGATACTACAGAACAACATAGTGTCTGAAAACTTAAAAAAAAAATATTCAGAGGCTTCCCTAATCATAATTGTTAAAAAAAACAACAGTGGCCCGGTTTGTAATTTCAAATTGAGAAAAATTGTACTACAAATCTTAGGGTGGGCTTAACGTAATTTTACAAAATATAAAAGGTTATCTACTCACCAAAATAAAAACCCCTATTTCCCCCTCAGAAAAAAATCTTGCCTTGAATCGTCTGCCTAATAATTCAAATTTAACCTAATGTAAAAACACAAACATTCTCCTAATAACTTTGATTTCTCATAAACTGATAGTGAAGTGAAGTGATTAAGGCATCAGGCTAGGAACTGGGAGACCATTAATTCTAGTCCTGTCTTGAGCACAAAGTCAGCTGGCTTCCATTCACCCCAAGAAAGGTGGCGATGGCCAATTACTTCTGAAACATCTGCCAAGTAAACTGCCAGGATTTGTCCAGGCAGTCCTCAAGAATCGGACATCATTGAACAGAAGAATTTTAAAAGGGAGAAATCTATATTGGTTACTTGGCTAAATTTGCCCCCTTTATTCTTGAATAGTGAGGGAGGAGTTATTTCTTAAAAGAGCACAGATGCTTTGGAGGAAGTAAGTAATGTGAGCAATGTAACTGATAAGAGTATTTGTAATTCAGGGCAGAACTGTGGGATCACTGCTGCTCTCTGAGCTTGGTTGTTTTCTTGCAGATATTTCGTTACCAAATTAGATAACACAGGCTAAGCCTTGCCCCTTAGTATCTGCACATGAGGTTGTGATCTAAGTACAAAAGATAATTTCATTTGCATTACAACATCATGGTACACAGATTCTCATTTTCCCTCCTCATGCACCATGGTCACCCCTAGCCGTTTTCCTCGGAGGATTTCGCAACCATTTATGATTGATTATTTAATTAGGAGGAAGAAAAAGAAGTCAATTCATATGGGCAAAATTTATCTTTCCTCTTCTAATTACAAAGCTTTGTGACATGTGGTCCTCTTTAATTACAATTCTTCCTAGCCCCCATGCCCATTGATTAGAAGAAACAACTGAAGACCAATTCTTACCCAAATTTTATGTGATTCACATATATCTCCACTAGGTGTCATCATAACATGTTTGAGTAATAAACATCTCTCCTACTCCTCTCAGAAACCATCAATATGGAGGCCAGCTGCATTCTGCGCATTTGAAGACAAAATGTTGTGAATCAAGAGACATCTTCAGAACAATATCAGAGTGAGCCTCAAGCACACGCGTAGAATGCATGTTGTTGTAATTACCATGTACCACTACTGATGCCAATGAAATCAAATTATACTGTACAACCAGGAAGATCATATTTAAATTTAATTTTTTTTTTCTTAGCTGATCAAGAAAATTGATACTGTAACACTGTAGCAGCAATAGGACCTTGGCATATGTCTTGTTCCTCTCAAGAATTAAAAAGTATATTTAAGATATAAACACAGATCTTTTCCGGTGTCCAACACAGAGGACGGGCAGTGACAGAAGGGTGGTTTGTTACTGCTTAAAATGATAAACAGGCGAAGGCAACTCAGGGGGGGGATCATCTGCTTAGAACAATAATATTAACATCTGCTTAGAACAATAGCACAGGATAAAAATAGAAGGCAGAAGCGATTTTCCACCTACAAAACATTTCCACTTGTTTTGAAATGAGGACCAGAAAAGTGAGATCATAGCAAAGAGCTGCTGGAAAGCAAACAGCTGCCATGATGGGGGAAGGCTATAAAAGAGGGGAGGGAGAATCCATAATTGATTGCCTCTGAGATTCTTGGGGGAGGGAAGCCCCTTTTGCCCATAGCTTCTGAGCACTGGAGACATGTGAACCAGAAATATGTCCTTATAATATATATATTCCGTTTGTTCTGTTGCAGTTGGAGGACAGGATTGAAGCTTTCAGTGTTGCCAGTTCACTCTTCATCTGACGGAGACTCTTATTTCGGCATTTCTTCTGGCTCCGGTTTTCTCCCATAAGCCATCCCAATTGTCCCTAATACTTTTCCCATGGAGAGGAGAAACTCCTCCAATATAAGCAGGACCAAAGGATCTATATTCCGCCACAAGCCAGTCTAGGAATTGAGCCATGGTGAGCAAAAGCACAAGCAGTGGATGAGACAAACAAGCAAGAAACCATAAACTCCAAAACACCTGCAATGCTAACAAAGCCTTTTCCTTAGGTCTCAATCTACCCGGTACAATCTAACTCTGATTCTTCCAGGGCTAAAATTCCCGGTTCTTGTGTTGCTTTCCTCAACTTGTCTGAGACTCAGACATGTATGATGAAAAGCACACAGAACATAATGCAAAAATATCTACCACTCAAGAGAATATTTCTTACTTCCAGAGCAATATACCTGTACTAAAAAACATGCCTGTTTCCTCTAATGTCCTTGGCTCTTTGCAATGGACTCTGCTGTCCCTATGTCAGGTTTTAAACCTCTTTGTGCCTTTTGCTTGGATCTTGATTCAGGTGAAGAAATGCAACAAAATCACATCCACGCTTGTTAGCTTCTTCTTCCCTCTTTTTGCTTCCTGATTTTTTCTCAACGTATTAATGCTTAGTGGTCAAGTTCTCTCTGCTTCATGATTATAACACAAACATAATAAAAAGGCGATGTGTGCAAATACTAAAGAGGAACAAAAGCAAATCTGGCAGATCTTCAGGCCAGACAGCCACAAGGAGAACATTCCACAGAGATTTTACAACACGAGGTGGGATTTATGCTGGTGATTATTGTTTGTTTCTTTTTCTCCCCTCAACAAAGTTTGGTTTCCTCCCTTTGGAAGCAGGGTAGCTCCCTTCCTGTTAACGGAGAGGCTTGCTTAGGTGACTCGATAGGTGGACGTGTTCTTGGGCTCCGTGCTGGGCACACACCAGTCATCTGCCTCCTGGATGGTCTGATAGTGACGCCATGCGGACTTGTTGTACACTGGAAGCCTTTCCACAGAGTCTGTTGACAAGGCCTAGAAGGATGTAACATAGATTAGGATGCACCTGTGATAAAATCACATGCAGTGACCCACCTGGTATCATTGGCAGGTTGTCTGCTTTTATTTTTATGTAAAGCAAATGACCTCTGGAATGAGAGGCAGAATGAGCAAGAGATAAACTTCAGACTGTTGGCCTGAGTGAGTTATTCCGATACCCACTCCACTGAATAATATGGAGATGATCTGGACATTCCTAACCTTTGTGGGGAAACCCAGAAAAAGTTATACTGCATAATCTGTATTTACTGATATATGCTAAAGAAACATTTTGCTAATTTTGCACACACTGCACTGGGAATAGGACCAGCAAATGAGCAGGACACCAACTCACTTTCAGATAGATGACAGCATCTGTTCCAAATCCCTCCATGGAGAATAGCTGAAGATCACCTTGGAAATACTTGGCATAGAGTCTAGAGATTGGCAGCCCATAGCCAAAACCGGCCTTGTTTGTGCAAGGAAAGAAAAATGGTTTACTTGTTGTACATAACACCTCATTGTTAAGCATGTCCATCTATAAGTACCTCAGGAATAGTGCTTCTGAACCTCAGCAACTTTAAGAGATGCAGACTTCAACACCCAGGGAATGCTGGGATTTGAAGTCCATGGCTCTTAAAGCTGCTGAAGTTGAGAAATACTGCTTTGAAGAATTAGTTCTATACAGTCTCTTCTTATGAGCTCTGTTATATATCCCTAGCTTCACTGCCACAAAGCACACAAGGAACCAAGATGAATGTCACAATTGGTGATTCACTACCCCAAACACACCCTCTTACAGAAATATAAAGAAATGAGGGTGACAGGGGATTCCAAATTTAATCTGAGCAATAATTCTGGGGAAGGGGATGCTTAATCCTTCTCTGCCGTTTTCCTGTTTAAATGGTTCCTCAACTGTTGTTTTAGTCTTGTCAAGGAGAAAGATAAAAATTATTAATCTACTTCTATTCTTTCCCCCTTGCAATGGGGTAGGTTCTGAACAATTCATGAAAAAAACAGCTAATGAACTCCCCCGGGTGGGCTGTTCAAAACCAGCATTTTATCCATTAATAAAATATATTGAGAAAAGGTTTTAACTGTTAAATAAGTAAAATGTTGCATTTTAATTATTGTCTTATTTTCCTGGGGTGGGGGGAGGGGGGGAGGGTTCCTTCACATATTGTCAGCATTTAATTATCAATAAATATTTTTTTCCTCACAGTTCTATTGCTTTAACATCAGAACATTTAAAGTGATCCCCACTTTGATGATCTTTCATATCTTATCCCATTTCTGCAGTGATCAGTCTTAATACTGGTGAAGCGCAGATTTCTAGTTGTCGCTTCTTATCCGAATAAGCATGGCAAAGGACACTTTTTAAGGCAATATTTGTATTTTTTTTAAAAAAATCAAGCTGTTCGAAGCCACCTGCCTCGACCTTCCCCACTCAAAAGATTTAAAAGGCTGGTTGTAACTTTAATTGGCTTCATATTCATAACTTTGGCCCATCGTATAACACATACCAGGGGTGTCCCCCCGGTGCCAAGCTCGGGTTTGGGTGCTGTGGAATATAAGTAGCTGAAGAGTCGATCAATCTTGCGAAGAGGAACCCCACCACCTCGGTCACTCATCTGCTCCATGGCAGAAAGATAAAAAAACAGAGAGGGACAGAAATTCTATAAGGAGGGAATGGAGGTAGGAAAGCATTTCATTTGAGGGGCTTTTCTTTAAAGAAACCAATTAGTTAGCAGTACCTAAATGGTCATAACCAGTCTTGAAAAATGAAGGCACCCCTCCCCAAACACGCACACATACAAATGTCAAACTATGGGAAATTGCTGCCAAGAAAACCTCACTGATATGTCACTGAAGTCTACAGATGTTGGGCTTGACTCTAGTCAGACTTCAGGTTTATATTTAAAGAGGTAACTAACAAGTCCAATTAAAGATAAGCTACCAAAAGAAAAGAAAAAAGAGAACCGGAACTGAACTTGCTTTTCACCACCAAGCAAATAGACTATCTGGACCCAGCCTTCTATTTTACAATGAAGCATTCTGCATCCCTATTTAAATTATAATAATTATTTCCACAAGTTTACATTTCCATATCTAATTTATGCAAAATTGTGCAAATTGATTTTCTCCTTTTTTTTTTTCAGTACTGAAATAAGTAAAAATATCTTGCTGTCATGAACAGTCTGACATAGTACAAGCTTTAACAGAAACTAGAATAAAGACTCGAATATAAGGCTCAGAGCAGCAGTTTAGGATTGGTCTGACCCAGATCCAAAGCTTGTTATCAAATTGTTTATGTTGATACCGTTTATTATTCAAACTGCCAATCACAGAAGCCCACAATATTCCTTCTTTCCCATATACATACCATCTAGTTCTAGGGTTTTTTTAAAATTACTTTTATATTCCGGTTTTTCTCTAGGATGGCTTTTTCCAACCAGAATGTCCTCCAAACAGGTGGACTCCCAGCATTCACTACTTAGGAATGGTTTTGCTGCTTGGGAAATTCTGAGGAAGAATCTGACACATTCAGAGGGATGTCTGGGTTGGAGGGAAAGCAACATTTATAATTTTTTCTCCTCTGCTCTATTTTACCCTCACAATCACACTGTAACCTAAGTTATATTAAGAAACAGAAATTGGGTCAAGGTCACCCAGGATTTGTAGATGGGTAAAGATCTCTATCTGGACTTACATAATTTTAGTTGATTCCTTCTAACCACTGCATCAAGGTCACCTTGCTTCTTCTGGTGTAAATGTGAACTGTCTTTCCTGCCACAAGTCATTATGGATGCATACAAAAACTCAGCTCAGGAACAAATAATTTCAACCTTGGTCAGTTTCTACTTAGAGCACAGGTGTTAAACTCGATTTCATTGAGGGCCTCATCAGGATTGTGTTTGAGCTTGAGAGGCCCGGGGTATATAGCCATGGGTGGGTGTGACCACCTCAACATCACTTGTGTCAGGGGCGCCTGTGGTGGCCCGAGTGATCTACCAGCAAAAACAGGCTCCCAATCTCAGTTTTCAACTGGGACGGCCTCCTGAAAAATCTCTGCCAGAGAAAATGGAGCTGGGGGGGCGCACCATGAGTCGGTCCTTTGCTGTTTTCAGGGTGCCCCTGCGGGCCAGATCCAGCCAACAGGCCTTGAGTTTGACAGCCCTGAATTAGAGGCTATCTTGCTATTTAATATGACCATGATTGAAACATGAGTCAATAATTATATTTCTGTTCCTTTTCGTTTTCTCATTTTGGAGAGAAATAGATGTGAATGGTGGAGAAGCCTTCTTCTCCTAGAAACTTGGTCTTTGAATATGAAACCAGAAATTGTTAAGAAAACTTTGAAACAGAGGGATATTCTTTTACTGCCTAGCACAGTGGTCGCCAACTGGTGGGCCAGGGACCATTGGTGGTCCACGAGAAAACTATGGTAGTCTGCAGAGAAATGTCACCCCAAAGCACCTTCCAAAGCAATTAATCCAGGCTGCACGGGAACACAAGGCTGCACTGCCCACATGGCCCGTGGGAACACAAGGCTTGCGTCTCTTGCACTGTGAACACCACGAGATAGTGAGGGGAGGGGGAAAAGGGCAGAGAGGGGGACTTGTCCCACTCACCCCATGTGCCTCGCCTGGTCACCAGGCTGCTTCTTTCTGCTTCTGCTTTTGGCTGCATGCAAGGAAAGCAGCAAAAGTCTTTCCCTCCCTCAAATTCCACCAGAAATGAGTCTTTGGGACCCTGCAGGGTATCCTGCTCCAAGAGGCTGCACCATTCTGGTGGAGTTTGGGGGAGAGAAAGAAAGACTTCTGCTGCTTCTGCTGCTTTCCTTGCATGAAGCCAAAAGTCTCTCCTTCTCTTTCTCTCCCCCTGAGAACGGAGTTGGAGACGGTATCCTGCAATCCCAAATAAAGAATGATAGATTGGTAGAAAAACAGGGTGGAAAATTTTCCTGCAGACTTTTTTGGGGATTTTCCCAGGGTCTCTGCTGCTTCTGCTTTTTCTGCAGAGACCCTGGGAAAATTCCCCCCAAAAGTCTGTAGGAAAATCTCCCACCCCATTTTCCTACCAATTGATCCTTCTTTATTTGGGATTGCAGGATACCGTCTCTCTCTCTCTCTCTCTCCCCGAGAATGGAGCTGAAAAGTAGGTTAGGAATGTGGCTGCCTTGGAGGGGGTAGGGGTGTGTGAGGAATCTCTGTGCATGTATGTGTGTTTGTGTTTGTGTTTGTGTGTGTGTGTGTGTGTGTGAGAGAGAGAGAGAGAGAGAGAGAGAGATCAGATCAGATCAGATCGGATCTCTCTTTCTCTCTCTCTCCCACCAACATCAGCAAGCCACCATCACTCAAAATTCATATTAGTGGTCCGCGGGATTTAAAATTATGAGTTTGGTGGTCCCTGAGGTTGGTGACTCCTGGCCTAGCAAACCGCAAGTAGCTGCAGCTTCTGCCTAGCATCTTCACTATTGTATATTCTTCTTCACTTGCCCTGATGGAGAGATCCTCCTCGCCCAAAGCCACCATCACTTGGATGGGTGGCAATGTCAGGCTGGACTCATGGCTTTCTACAGTGGCTCTCATGGCATTCTGGAAGACAAAAGGAGAAAAAGAGAAATATGTAAGAATGGTCTAAATGAATATCCCAGTTCCAGTAAGACTTTCTATATACTTATTCTTTGAAATTATGAATTAGAAGCTGGAAGAGAAATCACTTGGATGAAGCCTGCAATACAGGCTGGAAATATGACAAGCATCTCAGAAAACCTTCTAGCCTCTGCTTAAATGCCTCCAGTAAATTCTAATCTCTCCTACAATAGTCTTTGGCCTGATACAGGCACCGAGACTGTGCTCTAGTTATAGCTTAGTGCTATGTATGAAGCTATCCTCTGCTTCATCGTCAAATAAATCTTGCTACCAGGAATCCTCTCTTAATGTGTAATCAATATCTATCTCTTGCAATTTCTCATTTTACTTCACTGGTTGCCTGTTGTTATTGTTACAATTGTTCAACAGAATTGAATATAAATACAACAGAATTATGAATACAATAGAATTGCATTCTAGAGCTTTTGGTACATCCAATCCTCAGTAAGCTAATTTCATGGTAATCTTTCATTTACTATTTCTCTCTTAACATTTTTATTTGTTTTTTTGCAAAATAGACAGTCACCCTGATTGTGCTGGATACTACATTTTGCTTTCCTAGGGATCATTGTTTCAAACATTAGAAGGAAGCTGATGGATGAAGCAGAATGTTGGCTTGGTTAATTAGGTCTTTGGCTTAATTAACTAGTTAACTATCCCATCTCAATATTCTACGGGCAATGGATGGAAACTTCCACAGAATTACTAGCCTGAGGCATCTGACAGAAGTTGCAAATGCCCAAATATAAAATATAACTTACAGAGGCTAATAAATGGTTATTTTCTATGTCTGCAGAAAATCTGTTGCTTAAGTATTATATTCATCTATAAATTACTATATTATAGCCAGCTTTTCTGGTTTGGTCAGCAAAAATACCATTTTATATGCACTATACATTGAGTTTTGTGGATATACACATACACCATCATATGTAACCATTAAAAAAAAACGTTCATAGCCTGGAGTTACATTAGTGAGGGTGTGATTAATCCATACAACTGGAACTCAGTAGGACTAGCTCTATGATCTTCCTGGAGTCCCTGAATTCCTGAGTCACTCCCCATTGGGCAATCTCAACGTAAAGACTGAAATTCTCCAAGGTGCTAGGATGATCCAATGTTGCATCTGAGATATAACGACACTAATTGGAGCAATATTTACACCACCTCCATAATTTTTGAACTCTAGTTATAGACCTGATTTCTGGCTTGAATAACAACATCAAAACATTCTGTGGAAACAGACTCTGATAATTACCTTAAACAGTTCAAAGAGCATGTGGTACAAGTGAGATGGAACGTAGACCATGTGGATGGGCTGGGTGGGTTGATTCGCTAGAAGCAGAACAAAGTTAATTAAGATGTTGTTTGATATCTGTTTCTGTTCCTTTTTTGCCATTCCAGAACACCCAAAACACCCATGCTCCCTGCTGCAATAATATATGTTAGGAATGTAGGTCACCTAACATTTATTTGGGTTGGAAATATATAGACCAGGCTAGACATTTTAATACTGTGTCTTTAAGAAAGTGCTAAAACTGTAATTGGGTGTGGTTCCACAAATGGCCATAAGATGGGAGCCAGAAACCTGGGTTGTTTAGTCTCAGTGAGTGTATGAGTCTCTGTTTCCTTCTGTTGGAAAGAGTTGCAGTTCCTGTATTGACTGTTATTCTTGGATTTGATGTAAGTCTGTTACTGAACTGTTTTTGATACTGGACTTTGATATTTGGATTATCCCTGGACTGGAAACTGATTGATTTAACTGTGAATGACTTGGACTGCTTATCTTGGACTGTGCTTAAATGTTTATTGGAAGTAAAAACTTACATTTACTGTACAGTGTACCTGTGTGCTGTGTGTGTATCATTCTTCACTATTCTCACCACGTCTCCCTATATGCGCTCATTCTCCTAACGGGGAATTACCTCAACACTGGTTATGGGCCCAGGCCATACCAGGCTCAGATAACTGAGAGTTGGTGTGAATGCACAGTACTGTATACAGACAGCTGTTTACTGTTTAATTGTGGGTTACTATCCTGGTAAAGATGGCACAAGACACTTCAACAAGTCTATCACTGATAACCTGGTTGGATGGAACAAACTATGTTTCCTGGTCTATGAAGTGCAGTCTACTTCTGCATAGAGAAGGGTTATGGACTGTAGTTCAAGATCCACTGGATGTAAATGCTTGGAATCCAGAAAATGAGGACAATGCCAAGAAGCTTGCTGACTTTAAACAGAACGAACAAGCTCTTTGTATAATTGGACTAACACTGAGTGACCAGCTAGTCCATATTCGTGGAGAAGAGTCTGCTGCTAAGTGTTGGGAGAATTTCAAGACGATTTATGTTCGTGACAGTGTAGATGCACACATACATCTTACATGTAAATTGTTTAGAGCACGTCTTCTGAAAGGTGGAGATATGTTAGCTCATTTGAACTTCATGAAAAGAATTTTTCAATAACTACATGAAAAGGAACTGATATTTTCAGAGCTGCATCAAATTTACATCATTCTTTCCTCATTGGATGAAAGTTATGATTACGTATATTCACTGGAATCCTGCCCAGAGATAAACTGACATTAACTGACATATCCGGAAGGTTGTTAGAAGAAGCAAGAAGACAACTGTATAGGGAACAACTGAGGAAGGAACAACCACAAGAAGATGATTTATCTTCAACTGCCTATACTGTTAGGAAATGTTTTTTTGTGGGGCTAGGGGACATATAGCTAGATTCTGTAAGAAAGGAAAAAGACAGAATACTGGTAATCACCAGAAGGCCAAGAAGAATGTTAGTTTAGCTATGTCTAGCAATTCAACTGTAAACCATGATTTGTGGGTTGTTGATTGTGGAGCATCGCAGTGCATTACTAAAGATAGAAAAAGGTTTGTAAAGATGTCCACGAGTAAGCAACATGTATCATTGGCAAATGGATGGAAGATGAAGGCTTCAGGTAAAGGTACTGCATATTATTCTTGTATAAACGAACATTTAACTATGTTATATGTACCTAAATTGAAATTTAATTTGTGATCAGTAAGGGCTTTAGTTAATATTGGTTATGTAGTAACCTTTAGGGGAGATAAATGTATAATAGAGAAAGAGGGTAAAAGTGTTACTGCTACTTTAGAGAATGATTTATATGTGATACATGATGACCAGTTGCAGATGGCTAACTCAGTTTATAACAATGTTAAGCCACATGATTATACATTTACTACATAGATGTCTGGGGCACATTAATTTCAAAATCCTCAAACAAACTGTTGAATTGTCAGAGGGAGTAAAATTGAAACCCTGTAGCAAGTATTTAAACTGTAATGCCTGTAGCCAGGAGAAAAGTAAGGTTACTCCAGCAAACAGAGTTAATGGATTAAAGACCAAAGAACCTTTAGAGGTTGTTTCTACTGACATAATTGGTCCTAAGAAACCTAGTTTAGGAGGTGCCTGCTATATTTTGAGTATAATGGACCATTACTCACGATATGGTTTCTACTATCTCATGAGAAACAAAACAGAAACATTCCAACATTTCTTTAACTGGCTAAGGTTTGCAGAGAGAAAAATGAAGAGTAAAGTAATTACTTTAGTTACTGATAATGGGACTGAGTTTGTTAACAAACTATTTCAAACTATGTTGAAATTGGCTGGTGTTGAGCATAAACGTTCTGTACCTTACAGGCCACAACATAACTCGTTTGTAGAATGAAGAGGGCAAACATTACAAGCCATGGCTCGCACTATGTTATCTGATTCAGGTTTGCCTGATACACTGTGGGGTGAGGCCATAATGTGTAGTAACCATGTGTTAAACAATGTAGTTAACACAACTGGTGAATTTCCAATCACTTGTTGGCATGGCAGAAAACCAAATTTAAATTATCTACACACATTTGGAGCTCCAGCATGGGTGCATATTCCCTCACAAGTAAGACTGAAAGGGCAACATAGAGCTAAGAAGTTATTTTTTGTAGGTTATGAGGCCAACCATAGATCGTTTAGATTCTGGGATCAAGGCAAAGCTCATGTTTATTGTAGTGCTGGTGCAAAATTTCTTGAGCATGTTGGGTGGGATAAACTGGAAAAGGAATCCAGCAATTATATTATTATTGACACCCAAATAGTCCCTAAAGATGAAATAGGTAAACCACGAATAGTCATTAAAGAGGAAGAACAGGCACAGGAGGAAGCAGTAGAACAGGCACAGGAAGAAGTAGAAAAACAGAAGCAGCTGGCACAGGAAAGTCCACCAGTAAGCCCTGTATTATCAAGACGTTTAACCTGAGTAACACGACCACCTGATAGATATCAGGCTAGTGTTGTATGCCAAGTGAATACAGTTCCAAATAACTATAATGAACTAAAACTGTATCCTGCTAAGGATCAGGCTGCTTGGCAGGAAGCAATGGATAAGGAACTGGAATCATTAAAAAAGTTGGAGGTATATGAAAATGTTAAGTTACCACCAGGTAAACATGCCATAGGATGTAAATGGATTTATAAACTAAAGACAGGTATAGATGGCACTGTTACCCATAAAGCCAGGTTAATAGCACAAGGGTTCAATCAGACAGCAAACGACTACAATGGGGTGTTTGCACCTAGTCTGAAGGCTGCTACCTTAAGAGCAGCATTAGTGTGGGCAGCTAAGGAGAAATACATTGTAAATCAATTAGATGTAGAGACGGCATATCTGCATGCACCGTTGCAACACACTATTTATTTAAAGAAACCTTTAGGTATTAAAAATGATAATACAACTGATTGCTGGAAATTAAAAAAAGTCTTTATGGTTCGAAGCAATCAGGATATGAGTGGAACCAATGTATAGTTAAAGAATTAACTAAGATAGGTTATGTAGCTGGCATGGCTGATACATGTTTGTTTAAAAGAGAAGGTAATGGTATAGTTTCATTGTTGCTATTGCTTACTGATGACATAACTGAAAAAGAACAATCAAAACTAAACAAGAAGCTACTAAAATAATCTCACTGTTAGAGAAGAAATTTAAGATAAAACAGTTAGGAGAAATCAAACAATATCTTGGATTAAAAATAGATAGAACTAGGGGAGGATACAAAATCTCACAGGCAGATAAAATTAACCAATTACTAAAAAGTTTTAAAATAGAACTTTGTAAGCCGGCTAAAATACCATTGAGTCAGGAGTTTAGCCATAGTGATGTTCAAAGTCCTATTTTTGATAAGAACATTTATCAGTCTTTGATTGGTAGTTTATCTTATCTCAGTAATTGGTCAAGGCCAGATATAGCATACAGTGTTAATTAGTGAGATTTAATGCTGAGCTGACTGAAAGGCACTGGCAAGCTGCTAAACGTGTGTTAGGATACCTGAAACAAACAATGCATTATGCCTAAAGATGAACTGAGTTTAACTGCATATGCTGATGCAAGTTTTGCTACAAACATACACGAAAATCTACATCGGGTACTGTAATATTATTAATAAAGGTGCTGATTGGATGGAGATCTATTAGACAGAAACATCTAAGTTTGTCAACAATGGAGGCTGAATTCTCATGCTTGTCTTTACTATGTACAGATTTAGTTTGTTATAAGCAACTACTAATTGACACGGGAATTGATGTAACAGATTCTATTGTTATTTATGAAGATAATCAATCAGCAATACAGATGGCTTCAAATATTGCTGTTAAGACAAGAACAAAACACACAGATTTAAGATATTTAAATGTGAGACAATGTGTGCAAAGTAAGATGATTAAGCTAGAATACTGTATGTCAGAAAACAAAATAGCAGATCATTTTACAAAGGCCCAAGGCTCTATAAAGCATAAGGCTTGCTGTGAAGATTATGGACTTAGAATGTAAGGTTGTATATATTGTCCTACCCAAAGGGGAGAATGTTAGGAATGTAGGTCACCTAACATTTATTTGGGTTGGAAATATATAGACCAGGATAGACATTTTAATACTGTATCTTTAAGAAAGTGCTAAAACTGTAATTGGGTGTGGTTCTGCAAATGGCCATAAGATGGAGCCAGAAACCTGGGTTGTTTAGTCTCAGTGAGTGTGTGAGTCTCTGTTTCCTTCTGTTGGAAAGAGTTGCTGTTCCTGTATTGACTGTTATTCTTGGATTTGATGTAAGTCTGTCACTGAACTGTTTTTGATACTGGACTTTGATATTTGGATTATCCCTGGACTGGAAACTGACTGATTTAACTGTGAATGACTTGGACTGCTTATCTTGGACTGTGCTTAAACGTTTATTGGAAATAAAAACTTACATTTACTATACAGTGTATCTGTGTGCTTTGTGTGTATCATTCTTCACTATTCCCACCACGTCTCCCTGTATGCGCTCATTCTCCTAACAGGGAATTACCTCAACAATATAGAAGATAATTTTTCAATAACAGGGTTCTTCCACACAAAGTTGAAGTTCATAATGAAATCAATATGACTAGAGGCACTGGTCATGACTGGTCCCATTACAAGTAATCCTCAACTTATGACCACAATTACACCCAGAATTTAGGTTGCGAAGTGCAATAGTTGTTAAGTGAATTTTGCCCCATTTTACAATTTTTCTTGCCACAGTTGTTAAATGAATCATTACAGTGATTTAGTTAGTTGTTAAGCAAATCTGGCTCCCTCACTGACTTTGATTGTCAGAAAGTCACAAAAGGTGGTCACATGACCCCAGGACACTGCAACCGTCATAAATATGACTCAAGTTGCCAAGCACCTGAATTTTGAACATGTGATCATGGATATGCTGCAAAGGTCATAAG
This sequence comes from Pseudonaja textilis, assembly GCF_049901715.1. Taxonomy (NCBI): domain Eukaryota; kingdom Metazoa; phylum Chordata; class Lepidosauria; order Squamata; family Elapidae; genus Pseudonaja; species Pseudonaja textilis. The sequence goes on along the minus strand of NC_142008.1, from coordinate 100,108,585 downwards.
TATGAAAGATGGTCATGTCACTTTTTTTCAGTGTCATTGTAAATTTGAATGGTCATTAAATAAACTGTTGTAAATCGACGACTACCTGTACTCCACAGTATCTTCATGCTAAAGTAAAGATGCCTCAGCCATATAACTAAGTGCAGAAAATCTCACAAGATGGGGAGCTTTCTCCAACTTCACTGGTCTCCTGTCTCCCCAGGCTTTTAAACTTCCCTTTTTGTTGGATTGTAAATTCTCAAATTTCTTTTGATCAAATCAATTATCAGCTTTACTTAACTTTCTGAAAAGTTTTAGCTGATTTATTTTAATCATCTTTCCAAACTCATTTAGCCTCAGATACTATACGCAACACTGCAATTTGACTTCCTGATACCATTAGGCTATTTCAGAACTTTCCTTGGATGATTTCAACATAAAGTTGACACATTTTGCCACCAAGTCAGGAATATTTATTTATCACATTTACCAAGTCCCCAGACACTGAGGCTATCATATTCAAGGTGCAAAAATCTGGACAACTCCTAGATGACAACAAAACAATACCAAAAAATCTAATGATTGATTGGGTAGCGATTGTCTTGATTTTTTGCAACTCGGATATAGTAAATGTACTCCATTTGATCTCTGTTCAGGATCATTTTCCAAGCAAAACTATACCTACGGAAGCCCAGTTCTAAAAACACTCTTCAGATCAGGCAGTTGGTGTAAAACAGAAAAAGAAATTCATATATACACATCTGCTGGTTTAGACCAGGGGACCATTCAGGCCAATGTGGGTATATGCGTGTGTGCATGTTTGTATTTTTCTTTCTGTTGAAGTACCAATTGGAGGTTATTGGGATTTTTATCTATACAAAGGTCAATGACTTATCTACTCCAACAGCCTGCTCTTGAAGCTATCCAACAATACATTCAGAAAGCCAGCAAGCAGATAAGTCATTGAGACAATAGCGAATCCTGATCCCGTGCTGTTCTCCAGGCAAAGATACCTAAGGCTATGATACCTCTGATGATGAAGGCTTCGTTTATCTATTTAACAATCACTGAAGCTATCGATAAATTTCACTTTCAGAAGCTGAACTAAGTTGTAGACTTAGAGAAAGATGGATTACATGACTTTCGTATCATTTATCTATAAAAAGAAGAAAGAGGTAGTGACTGATTGGAGAACAAAGTGGTAAGAATAAGCACCAAGCAAGGATCAAAATTAGGAGGCAAAGAGTAATGATGCACAGTCCTCAGCTAATTTTCTGTCTTTCAATAATTCGTATGCATGGATTTTGGAAGAAATGCTGGAATTTTACTACTACCCATGTGAAATTTGTTGATTAAAACCAGAAATAATTAATTGTGCTTTCTCAACCAGATATCTCCAGACAATAATTCCCAGCACTCAAAGAACTAGGTTAAAGTAACGTAAGAAAATGCCTGCTGATTTAAGTCAGGGAGACATTCAGCCCAGCATTCTGTGTCAGACCACGAGCTGCAGCCAGGAAGTTCACAAGCAGACAGAAGACAGAAGTCTCTTGCACTGCTGCTCCTATTTAAGATATGCTGCCTTGGATGAGATTCCAACACATTTGGAAGGTACAGATTACCTGCAATAATCCAACCTCATTTTATGTTCTCCTGTATCTCCCCTTATTGCAGTTTTGGATATCAATGAATTGTCCACACTGTTTCGCTGTTAAAAGGGCAGTCATTATTATTGATTTTAAAAAGCAAGGCAAAAAAAGAAAGAAGCCCAAAGAAAGGGAAAATGGGATTCTAGCAAAGCTTTAGTTGCCAACTCACAACAATAACTCTAGGGTAGCTGCTTATCAAAGGATCATCAGCTACTTACTATGCCACTTCTGAGGTCCTGTTCCACTGGCTAAAGAGAAGGGGGGAAATGGAGGAGGCTAGCAGTCCCGCTAAAACCCACTGTGTAAATTATAAGAAGCCACTGAGCAGCCAGTTTGGACAATAAGTCCTTCCCTCTCCCACTTGGCTTATTTGCTCTTCTTCTTATATTGCCCACTTCTCCCTTGGCTCTGCAAACTCACCATTCACCTCCTGGATCTCCAGATCAGGAGATGCCAAGTAGTACTTGTCACATAACAGTTTGGCCATGTCATAAGCGTCTGCAGCAAGAAAGAAACACAAAACTTTGGTTATTACGGAAACACAGCTTCTCTTCTTTGTTGAATTCCACAACCTGTCAGCTTTGTCATAAATTGGCAAAAATCAGCAAGAGCATCTAATTGATGAGTGGACTAAAAATTCTGTATTGCTTTCATGCAAATTATTGTAATTTGGACTAAATTAAGATAAATTTCAGCAAAAGCCAGGGAAGGAATATATTGCTTCCCCCAAATTTTCAGAGCTCTGCATTTTCTCCTCCTTTTTAACTCACATTTCCTTTTGAATTCTATTTTAGAACTACCTAATTCAACTAAGGCTATGAAAGAATAACCCAAATAGGTCAGAAGACTATTAGAAAATCTTCTCCCGTTTCTTTTGTGTAGTCCCCTTTTAACATTCCCAACAAAAATATTTTGGCCTTAAGTTCTAGTTGGATATTTGTAATTTCTTTTATCCAAATTCTATTTTTTTTCCAGTATTTTTTACTTTTTGGGCAAAGCCACCAAGTATGGAAGAAGGTACCCCTTGTTTGCTTACATTTCCAAAAATGAAATATTTAATATTTAATTCTCCATATAATTACAGCAGCAAGAATTGCATTGGCACAACGCTAGAAGGGTGACCAAATGCCAACAAATAATTTGGTTATTCAGAAAGTTCTTGACTGCACCGAAATAGACCTACTTACACAAAAACTTAGGGATAAGGAAGACTCAAGATATAGTACAGCTTGGGAAAAATGGTACATGTGGATCAAGGATAAAAAACCAGGGAATTAAAAGATAAGAATTTGAAAAATGAAGTGGTTAGATTAAGAGCATTTAACAAAAATAGGAAATGAATATTAGTAAAATTGTTTTCAATAAAAGATTACACCGTCTTAGTTGATCAGAAACATATACGTTTTTATGTTTATTTGTTATGTATTTGTATATTGATTTCATTTGTAACAAAATGTTGTATTGTACGTATTGTACATATTTTTCTTTTTAATCTTTAATAAAGTTTATTTTTAATTTTTAAAAAAGAAAATCTTCCCCCGTTTGTGCTAACCCCGTGCAATAACAAGAAATCCAGCTTCATCAGCTGTCCTTCCACAAATATGAACCATATTATATTCTTCACATATTTGTGTGATGTAAATGCTTGCAATCATTTTTGAACAGGGATTTGCACTTCCAAAAACAGCAAGGAAAAAGATAAAGTAATTTTAAAAAGCCTAAACTGGTATTTAAATTGTACTTTAAAAACTACAGTTGAGCCATTTGCCAGGCTTCAGCGACGACAGGGATTCGCGATTCCGCGCGATCCCTGCCGTGCTAGCTGTCTTGGTGCCTCCGATCCCGACAGACCTGGACGATAAGGCTGCCCTGTTGGGGTAGCCGAAGATAGGGGGGATCCGGACAGGGGTTGAGGGGAACCGCACACCCCCTCCCCAGCTGGCAAAACCCCCTTTTCTCAAGGCGGTGGAGCGGCGGTCTCTAATGGCCGCCACGAAGAAGCCGGCAACTGGCTTAAGAATGTGCAGGAGGAAGAAGGAGGAAATTACAAAGTGAAAGTTTCTTTTGGCTGGACCGGGACTCTAAGGATATATTTGATACCCTGAAAATTACTATTTTTGGATGTTACATTGTTCCCAGTGGAGGTTTCCTAAAGCGGCGAATGAAAGTGCTGAAAGGGAAAGTTACTCTCCCTCCCTTATGAATTAACAAATGGACACTGAAAAGCCAGTTTTCTTACAGAAGGTAAAAATTAAAAGATCTTTGTTACAGGTGGGAAGGGAGAGGTTTGGGGAAAAAGAAAAAATTATATTAAGACTTTGCTGGAGGAGATGCCTTGAAGACCAAGAGACTAGAAGCTAATTGCAATAAGACTTTAAAATACAGATTGGGTTTTTTTCCTAACTGATATTACCCCAGGAAGAGAAATTGTAAAGGGAAGAACTTTGTGCTTTACTTGGACTGTTTGATGACTTTGGGACTTTGGGGAATTGTTTTAAGTTTGGAAATATTTTGGTTGGTTTAATAAGAAGAAGGATAAAGAAAAAGAAAAAGAAAAGGTTTATAATGGCTTTATCTCTTGATGAACTAAGAAAACAATACGAAAAAACAAGGAAAGAAGGCAAGGACACTATGGGAGAAGCCCTCTGCTTTTTAGAAATGGCGCTTGCTACTTTTCAGCAAATTCAACAACAGCTGCAGGAAACGGAGGAAGAAGAAGCCATTTTTAATGAATCCGAAAGTTTGACCAAGAAAGAAAGGAGAAAGAGAGGAAGGAAAAGGAAGGACTTAAGACTTAAAAAAATGTCCATGAAAGAGAAAAATAAGATGCAAAATCAATATAATGTCAGAAAGCAAAAGGAAAGAAGAATACAACAGAGAGGGGAGGCTAAAAAAGCGAAGGTTAGGAGAGGAGTGGGTAAAAAGGTTAGGTGGGTTAAGAAAGAAAGGGAAAAGGGGGGAAAAAGCCACAAAGGTATAAAACAAGATGGGAAAAAGAAAAAAAATTTTAGGAACAAAGGGTAATGTATAATTTTAAAAAAAGGATTCTGCAAAGTACTTATGATAGTATTGTAGTAATTGTATTAAAAATAGGAAATTAGAATTTTACAAGATTTAATAAAAGATTAAAATATTAAAGTGTTTAATAATATTAAAATGTTTAATAATGATTGACTTTAAGTTTTAATAAAATATTAAAGGAAATGTTTAAAATATTTAGTTTAATTATAGAGTTTGATGGGCTAATGTGTTGATATTATTATAGATTTATTATTGCAGTATTTGTTTTTGAAATAGTAGAATGTACTAAGCAGAATCAGATGGGGATCCAGGTGCTATTTTAAATGTCAATCTAGGGGAATGATAGAAAGGCATCATACTCTGATCAGTGATTTCAGGAGAAATTTTTTTTATTATTATTGAGAATGAGATAAATGTTTAATTGGAAAAGAATGGACAAAAGATATAAATATATTGATGTAAAGCAAGATCAAATATATAAAATAGAATTAAGAAGAGTGAAAAGTGGGGAGGAGTTATATAGAAGATATAGAATGGTAAATAAGATAGGTAATGGCATACAAGAAGAGCATGAATTTAATTGAAGTCCATACAAAAAGAAGTAATCTGGGGCCAAGCTACTTTCTAAAAAGAAGCTTTATGTTTTTGTGTTTTGTGTGTGTATGTTCGATTGAGACTTAATAAAATCTTGGAGGAATGTTAGATGAGAATAATTGTAAACAAGTCAGAGGGAAATATAAATATGATGACTTAATAGTAGATAAATATAGAAAAGAAAGGTAATTGAATAAGAGTAAGGAGAAATAAAGAGAAATTTATCAAAAAGAATTTATGTGTTTATATGGAAATGGGGTAAATTAGAAGTATGCGATATAAAATAATGTTTTACCTGCCTTGTAAAGATTTATAATGGAAAGAGGTTTTATGTTTTTAATGTTTAATGATGTTTTGTTTGTTTTTAAAATTAATAAAATTTGTTTAAAAAAAAAAAACTACAGTTGAGCAGTAACTATTAGAAAGTTCTGGTGGCTGCATGGAAGACTTTGTAAAAACCATGTATGCCTTGGGTATAGGGTACTCCTCCAAGTTTCCACTGTAAGGTAAGCCCTAAGAAATTGCATCACAAATCTGTCTGTTTCAACTTCTGTTTCCAACACTGACTAATCTGATATTAAAATAATCTATTGTAGTAAACCTTTGCACCTGAAGGGCTCATTTTCTTAAATATTGCCTGGGTTACCTATTATATTAAACTATGTCTTGTTTAATCATGATTTATTGAATAAACTACAATTAGGTGCTTAGCACAACCTACTAACTTAAAACCAAAGTACTCATATTACGACCTACAAAGATAACAAATCCAGCCACTGCTTCTTCTGTGAATTTAGACAATTGCCTTTTCGAGACTTCTAAACCACACATCTTGTGTTTATCCCAGGTAGGGAACTCCTGCTTATACTCATCAGGTACCCTTCTTGTGGTTCCCTATTTTGGGGGTGAAGGTAAGTAAGGAGCAAAACAGATTTCTTAAGGATTCCAGAGGGGGAAAGAGAAGTTGCAGCAGGAATCACAGAAGAACACTCACCTCTAACTACATCTGATACATTGCAGTGGGGATCAATGCTGCCAATGTGCTTGGGATGGGCTGGATTGGTGCTACCATCAAAAATCAAGGCTGTGAAAAAAAAAGAAGACGCAGATGAAGGGAGGCGGGGCACGATATGACAAAAGTAGGCCAGGTGGAGCATCAGATGGGGCTGACTACCAAGATACAGCTCTAATTTAAGAATTTGTCCCTTAATACTAAAACCAAGAGAAAGGGAGAAGAAAAAAGGAAGAAAAAACGGATCTGAGGAGGTTAAGACAACTCACTGTGTTGGTTGAGCAGCATACGGATAGAAATCCGGCTAAGATAGAAACGATCGAGGAAGTACTGGATGTTTTGGTTGGAAACCGGGTCATCACCATAAGCTTCCCTATATTCAATTACACCCTGCGCCATCGTAGGGACCACATCATTGTGACGGTTGCGAATTGTGACCAGAGCATTGGTGAACCTAGAGTGAGACAGCAGCATTCCACATACACCTAATTTTCCATCTGTTTAAGTCCAAAAGATACACTTTGACTTCAGAATTATTGTAGAAATAAACCGAGGCTGGTTTCAGGCATGATCAATGTATTCCAAACAGTCTGAGATTTTCCAGGAATCTTGCACCTTCACTCCTCAAATTCCTAACCAATGAAGATCCTTTGGACTACAATTTGTGATTTTTATTAATAAGACACTTGGAACATGCCAGACTGGAAATGTTTCTCTCAGCTCAACCTAATTTCTTTCAGCATTGAAACTAAGAGTTCTAATGATGCATTTGTGTACATCTTACGAGGTCTCTAAATTCAAACTCACTGTCCCAATATCCTTTGGTCCTCTGGATCCTTGTCGAGGAACACCATGATATCCAGTAAACTCTGCACATACCTGGTGGAAGGAAGAAGGGAGGAGGAGGGAGGAAGAGGAGGGAGGGAAGGAGGGAGGGAGAGAGAGTCTTAGCAATAGCAATAGCACTTAGACTTATATACCACTTTACAGTGCTTTATAGCCCTAAGTGGTTTACAGAGTCAGCGTCTTGTCACCAACAATCTGGGTCCTCACTTTACCAACCTCGGAAGGATGGAAGGCTGAATCAACCTTTAGCCTGGTGAGATTCGAACTGCCAAATTGCAGGCAGGCAGGTCAGCAGAAGTAGCCTGCAGTACTGCATTTTAACCATTGCACCATGAGCAATAATGCACCACCACCATTATTTATTATTTATATACAAGAATGTTTTTTATTCTGATTCTGTTAGGGCGTAATCAGTAAGAGATAAGCAGTGCATCATTTAAAACAAAACTATTACATTGATTCACTTGTCCAAAGATAGTTTAGTAAAATACATGAGCACAAGGCCCTAAGACCTTTGTATCCGAGGTGGTATTCAGCAGGTTCTGACCAGTTCTGGAGAACTGGTAGCAGAAATTTTGAGTAGTTTGGAGAACCGGCAAATACCACCTCTGACTGATCCCAGCCCCATTTATTCTCTGCCTCCTGAGTCCCAGCTGATTGGCTGGATCTTCTTTTGTTGCCCTGCATGGGAGAACGGTGCTGGAAAACAGGTTAGTGGGGTGGGGAGGGAATGGGATTTTGCATTATCCTTCCCCCAGGAATGGGAAGGGAATGGGGATTTTAAAGTATCCTTCTCCTGTCATGCTTACCAAGCTATGCCCACCAAACCATGCCATGTCCACTAAGCTGCACCCACAGAACCGGTAGTAAAAAAATTTGAATCCCACCGCCGCCTTTGTGTCTTTGCCAAAATAAGACTTTTAGCATATTTCTACTTCTAAATATGGATGGTCATTGACTTACAATTATTCATTTAGTGACCATTTGAAATTACAATGGCACTGAAAAAAGTGGCTTATGACCGATCTTGGTCACATATTGCATCCAGTATCAGAGACAATATCAGTTGCTACAGAACATGAGTAGGAGGAACATGAGATTCTTATCAGCAGATTTGGGAAATCCAAGTTTGTAAAAATCCAAAACAGTGAGGGGTAAACAAACAAACAAACAAAAACCGTCAATCAGCAACTTTTTGTCACCTTGGTGGCTGCTATCTGCATGCTGACTTCTTATTAGAAATACCCACACATACATTGAAAGAAAACTAGGAAAGGTAAAAAATAAAATAGAATATCCTAGAAGAGGAGATCAGCCGGTGGAACCTGAAAAGGAGTATACAATAGATCTGCATTTTGTTACAAATCCTTTTTAATCATGAGAAGATATTGCAGATATAAGCTATGCACAGTACATTCCAATTCCGTTCCTCACAGTTGAAACTCTGCAGATAGAACATCAATATATCAGGGATATGCTAGATGGAATTTTAATGGCAAAATGCTTCAGTATTATATTATTTTCCTCTTGCAGTGGATTAGTCCATTATGCAAGCCCTATTTCTCCAACTGTGTAGATTCAATTTATTCACAATCTGTTCCTGGTTGAGGAGATTTCTTCCTTTTTGAAATCATCAGCATAAGCCAAGATAAAAGTTCATTTGTTATTTTTAAATTTCAAATATAGGCAGGGATCAGCCTTCCTTAAATCCTTTTGAAAGCAACATTAGATTTGGGTTTTCATTCTGCATCCTGGAAGCCTGTTTTTGTCTGCAGTTTGCAAACAATCCTCTTCTTTTCAGCTGGAATTTTCTCTGTAAATTTGTTCTTTGAGTTCCATATAGGAAAGCATGTATTAGTTGCCATGTCTGTAGCTGCTTCTATGCTTGAGAGAATTCTGACAGAAATATGTTGCACATGAAGGCTAAAGGTTTCTTTAAAGTCTTCTCAGTATTTCTGGGAATCCCTTTGACTGTATTTGTAATATTGGATTTTACTATGTGCCCTATGTTTGATCCTAAAAATCTATTTGTGTTTCTTGTATTAGATAGTTTCATGGTTGCTCAGTTCAAATCTATTGCTTTAGTCTCACATTAAAATAAATCATTTTTATTGCTGTACTTTAACCTTCTAGTGGATAAAGGTAAAGGTTCCCCTCACACATATGTGCTAGTTGTTTCCGGCTCTAGAGGATGGTGCTCATCTCCATTGCAAAGCCGAAGAGCCAGCACTATCCAAAGATGCCGGTCATGTGGCTGGCATGACTTAATGCCAAAGGCACACGGATTGCTGTTACCTTCCCGCCAAGGTGATGCCTATTTTTCTACTTGCATTTTTACATGCTTTCGAACTGCGAGGTTGGCAGAAGCTGGTCCAAGTAACGGGAGCTCACTCCATTATGCAGTGCTAGGGATTCGAACCTATTATTATTAGAACAAATTATAGTGGATAGATATGTGTTACATATCTAACTGTGATATCTTGTTCAACTCTACAATTCAGTTAGCTAGCACTGAAGATGTTACCTAGTTGGGTAATGAAACATCTGCAAGAAAACAAACAAGTTAAGAGAATACAAAGGACTCCACAGTTCAATCACGATCTACAAATATTCTCTTCTATTGATATAGTTTGGTTATTTTCTTTTATCTTTGGAAAGATAAGCATACACTTCGATCCAAAAATCCTAAGGTGATTTATTTATTTTGCTAAACTAGAGTTTATATTATTTTCATTCTGAAATGGATTAACCCGTTATGCAAGCCTCATTTCTCTTACTGAGCAGAATCAGTTTATTCACAATCTGTTCCTGGTTGAAGAGATTTCTTCCTTTTAAAAATCATAAGCCACGATAAAGGTTCATTTGTTTTTGTTTTTTTACATTTCAAGGGACCAGTGTTGCTTTCCTTAAATACTTTTTCTTTCCTGATTTATAAGGAATGCCTTTTGTGACTTTAACGTAGCTCATTTTGAAGGTAGTTAACTGCTGAAATTTTCTCATCAGGGCTATTGGCTAACATAGCTCTACATATGTGTAATGGGGAATTCCTTCCTCCCTTCTCATTTTGTTATAGTATAAAGAGCACAGATCTCTCATGAATAATCTAATTTTTCCTTAAATAATAAGACATCTGTACATATAAAAATTCTATTCCATTATCAGAATATAAAACCTGTGGTTTTCTTCCAAATTTATTTTTTTTAGGTAAGCCATACATTGTATGACTTTCTGACTATTTCATCCTAATTCCTTATCAAAAATAAACAGCAAAAGCACAATACTTTAGTCAAGAAAGAATATAAAGAGCTCATTTCCTCTATTTGACTTTAACAAGAAGAGAATAAAGGTCAGTGTGGATTTTCTCACCCACTCTTGTGCTGCTAATTGTGTCGCATTTCCATGCTTTCAGCACAGTTTGTACTCTGTGGTTCCTGACGACACTTATATAAATGCACAGAACAGTCCTGATTGGTATATTTGCATTTTGGAAATTTCGAATTTTACAAAGACTGCCTGTAAAAAAGTTTTAGCTACATTTCTGTTTTCTTTTTACATGTTATGCTTTTATCACTTCGTCTTACTACTTGTTATTATTTTTATAAATTCTGCAGGCTGTTGCTTACATGAGAAGTGGAATAGCATGACTGATTCACATGTATGTAACTAAATTCAAATAATGTAGCTGGTCCTCAATATGTCTTTAATGGCTATTCTTGTGCCATATTAAAAATGTGTATTGTGGTTCATCCTTTGAAGGAAGATACATTAGCATGTTATGGTTTTGATGCAAGAATTACCTATACAGTACTGGGAAACACCTGGGGGCTCAAGACTACAAGACCAATAATGATGAGCCACCATGCCTTTGGAGGATGGCTACTATGAGGAAGTCTTGCCATAGAATTGCAGGCTGCAAAAGATTAGCAACCAAAGCTTTCCCACAGGAAAATAAAAATCAGCTCAAAGTTGGGATCAAGGGTAACTCGGGTGAAATAAGAATTCACTTGAATTAACTAACTCTCAGTTCCTTATGTGCCTTACTTCTCTCTGGCACCTGCTTGTTCCCCTGACAACCGCAATGGGATGGAAAAGAACAAGGAAAGTCAGAGAGAAACAAACAAGCTCTCACATGTTACTTTCCCAAAGTAGGCCAAAGGTCATGCTGGCTTCTTAAAGGGCCACATTCTATTTCTTTTGCCTCCTCGATGCCTCCTCAATGCCAATGTAAAACTGCAGTAAGAGAGATTCATTCAAAACAAGAGTTTCTCTTAGCGAGGAAAAAATGAAGAGCGAGAGATGGTGTGTAGAGAAAGAGAAAGAAAAGGCCTTTAAGGCCTCCAACATCCTCTTCCCACTATTTATTTATAATCTTTTTCTAGAGCAGGAATGTCAAACTCAAGGCACTTAGATCTGGTGCACGGGGCCACCCTGGGATCAGCCCATAGTGCAAGCCTCCTGAAACCCTCTGCGGCCCTCTCGAGCTCCGTTTTTGCTTGCAGAGCGCTCAGGCCACCACAGGTGCCCCCAATATGAGTGACATTGAGCTGCCATGCCCACTGTGGCCTGAGATCAAACACAACCCTAATGCAGCCCTCAATGAAATCAAGTTTGACACCTAGAGATGCATCAGAGGTGCACCTATTGTTTCGCGTCAGGAGATGGTATCTTTTTTTTTAGCATTGATCATCAGCCATTGTTAACTGCATATTGTCTGGATGGGGCTGAAATTGGTAGAAGATGCTGGACAACCACAGCTAGAGCAATGGACACAAACATGGTGCCCCTAAGAAACTGAAATTTCCAGCTATTCTTGTTTATTATTGTTTTCCAAGAGGACCAGAGGATTTATGTAGGATCTATGAAACGGTGGCTCACTGATATATGAGATCTTTATGAACTTTGTTAATCTCAGCCAACAAATTTCCTTCAGCAATTCTGCTGAAGAAAAGTACTAACACTATGTATCTAAACAAAAAAACTCTGCAGCTTGAAGTTTATGAACAATATAGATTTGGGGAGAGAGAATTGGAAACTCCTCTGAAATTTTTCAAACATGTTGAGATCATTTTCACAAATGGGTTGTCCCAGGGAGGTTTGCTATTTCACAAAATGGCTATCATGGCCACTGTAATTAATCTCAAAATGACGAGGTTGTTCACTGTTAGACTTTCCTTACAAACCCAACTTATTTTCTTTGGGGAGAGGGAAGTGATAGATGAACTATTGGACAAAGCTCTGAACTGCAATTATACATAGTTTTCAGATAGCCATAAGACCCAGACAAATTCCAGTAAATTTAGTCAATGCTAATACTTGGTGTTTTCCTCTGAATAACGCCGGTTTTCAATTTAATCTTTTTTTCAAAATTAAAACTACCTAAAAATAAAAACAGGAGAACAGGTAACTTGTATTCCACTAAGTAAAATCTGTCCACCCGCATCATTTTACCTGTCCCTGCCTTACAGAGTTACAGGAATTTCTGGCTGTGTATGATGCAGAGGCCACTCGCAATTCCTTGTAAGTTGAAGGAACAAGGTGGGGCAACTATTGTGAGGAGAAAGGCTGAAGATGGGAAGTCCCTTCTTTATGTATTCTTTTTCTTTACTATAGTTTTAGTTTTCTTTCTTTTCTACAGTATTTCTAATTCACTTTTTTTCTGGATGTTTGATTCTCTCTTTTTATTCTACTTTTTTAGTTTATATTAGTTTTCACTATTGTAATTACAGTAATATATAATAAAACTACTATTAAAAAAAGAATCAGAAAAAAGGGTAGGAACCCACCAACTCTGCACCAGCTGAACAGAGGGAGTACTCAGTACACGGTCAGGAAGAAGGTTGATTTCTTTCATAATATTGGCCAGTCGGACAGGGAGCTCTTGGCGAAGGAATATGAAGGAGGTCTTCTCACAGGCATTGCTGGATCCTAAGCAAAAGAGAAACGAAAAGACACACCGAGCCACTAATGATTCTGCCTTATTCAGCAAATGTAACCCTTATTGAGATTTCAAAATGATTATACACTACTGTAATTTCCCATATGACGGTAATATGACGGTAATGATTCAAATGATAGCTTTCTGACATTTAGCATAATAACTGTAATAACTGGGTTATTACGATAGGTCCAAATAACTACAATTTGTTGCAACTTCTGAACATGTTTGGAGAACGAAATATCTTTTCACATTATCTTCATGCATCTGATATTTATGAACAAACTATGAGAAGACATGGCTGTAGAGAGTAACTTTAACAGCAGAACAAGATAGTTTTAAAAGATAAGGGGACTACACTGAGTTTCAAATATTATTTTTATTTATTAGATTATAACTTAATTTTTCTCCAAGAATTCAAGGCTTATATGAGGATTTCCCTTTATTTTATCTTCATTGTAACCATATGAGCAGCTTGAGTTGATTAATTTGTCCAAGATCATACAGTCAGATTTTGCAGCAGAGAATGGATTCTGTTGTTCCTCAACACATCAATCATTATAGCACATTAGTTCTTACACTGGCTTTCAAGAATGGAAATTTTAAATCTAAAGCACTTCCCTTTTATGGCTGTTACAAAGCCCATATATTTTCCATGCTTCACCAACAGCTTCATTACTGAGAATTTTAATATCTGACTTAAGTCATCTCCAAGGACAGAATTTCCATGAGATGTTTTCTCAATGTTATTCCTTTCTCCACCCCTATAGTCATAATTTGACAGTTAATACTAATGGAAAAGGGCCACATTTAGGCTATATGATTTCACAGTTAAAATTCAAAATTTCCAAGTGTGTAAGAGAAGAGAGCACACGTTTTCACTTTTGTAGTATGCAGCCAATATAAGAGAAGTACATTTTATCTTCATTTTTAAATAACTATTCCATTTGGAGTAATAATCACGGTTTGCTTTCAATGTAATATTTTAATTATGAAAGAGCTTTTATACAATTTTAAACAATATGTAGATGGTTTTCCTTTCTGTCCTTTATTTGCTCAAACAAATGTGTGAAATCAGGTAACAGTCTATTCAGGCCTGAGATTTCTTATGTTTAAGCCCTTCTAATCCAAACACTGGAAAAACAACATGGATGGTTAATCTCCAATTTCAATGCAAGCGAACTTTTTGTAAGGGAATAGAATAGCTTCCTGCTAGCTGGCATCTTTCCAAAAAGTTATTCTATTCCTCTCAAATTGCCTTAAGATGATGAAGCTCATAGTCCAGCATTTCTGGAGGATTCAAAAAGAAAATTTATCTGAGCAGGGATAAGGAGGCATATAGATTCAAGAACTAATCACTTGCAAATTTGAGTCCTGTAAGGACTCAAACATGAAAACAAGATTAATTTGCAAGCCAAACAAACCCAACCAAAGGACTTAAGCTTTTTTAAAAAAAATCAAAAGCAGGGGGAAATAATCCAGTTTAATCCCACAAAAAGTAAAAAAAAAAAACCCACAATATTATTTTCAAGAAGGCCTGAATTGTAGGAAGTGTTATGCCTTCTTTGTATAAACCAGGCTTTGACAACTTACTATTCTCCTTAATTATTGCATCAGAGCTCCTACCAGGCAGCAAAGCCACACTGGCTAAAGAAAAGACAAGATGTAGATCCAATCTTTCTAAAAGTTTGGGCTAGGCTGGTCTGTACGAACAACAAGGCACAGTACTGCACAATTACTTTTCAAACTAGCAGATAAGCAACCCATCTTGTTTTTTTGAATATTCCAATTTTATTAATCAAAAATACAAAAGAAAATAATAGGAAAATAAAGGAGGGAAAAGAGAAGGGCAAAGTGTAAGGCAAAGGGGAAAAAAAGAAAGAAAAGTATTGACTTCTCTCTCCTTTTTGTACAGTAGAATAAGATAATAACATCAAAAGTCAACTTTTTACTTTTATATAATATAAACTAGCCATTTTGTAACAACAAACCTATCTAATCTGCAAAAATCAAAGTTTCATTTTTTTTTCTATCTCAAGCACAAAATCTAGAAGTCTACTACTAGATTCAGTTTCTACTTCTAAGTAGAAACTGAGTTAATTGTGTTCTTTATTGACTGTTTCCTAATATGATTTGATTGCTTATTGTACCCTATGACTAACATTAAGTGTTGTACCTTAGGACTCTTGACGAATGTATCTTTTCTTTTATGTATACTGAGAGTATCTGCACCAAGACAAATTCCTTGTGTGTCCAATCACACTTGGCCAATAAAGAATTCTATTCTATTATTTAATCAGAGCAGTCGATTTGGCCATCTCTGCTAACTCCATCAACTTTTGCAGCCATTCATCCATTGTAGGAATATCTCCAAATCTAGAAACTCATCTTGTTTCAAAGAGACTATTCACTGAGCCAGCACAGAAATGCACACATATATATCAGCAGAGAATGACAACTAGACACAGGAAGACGTGATCAGCAACAGAACACGAATTGAGAGGTTTAGAATTGCAAAGGCAAATGAAACAAATGTGAGGCAACTGCTAAGTTCTCCCTACTAAGTTTCTATCTGACCCCTCTAATAAAGTCCAGAGAGATCCAATCCCTTTAAAAAATACATATGACATGCAACTGATAACTAGAAAAAAATGATAAGATAGGTAATGGAATATTGGGTGAAAGTTCACCCACTACATGTCCTTGCATAATTTCACCAATCAGATTCCATAAGTTCTTATTTAGCAACACTGCACATAAGAATTTCAAACACATTCACCACAGTTCAGATAAAGCAGTGCAGGAAAATCAAAGAAAATATAGCATGGGGGTGGAGTATTAGAGGAGGGCTTTAATCTCTCTGACACTGAGATCCTCCAATCAGCACTTGTTGTCCTTCAGATGCTTCAAAGGGCACTGCAAAACTCCCTCCACCCAACTTGGCAGCTGAGGCAGAATTTTATTGAGCAGAATTTTCCTTTGCTTCTCCCCTAAGTTCTATGCTCTCATTCTTCTCCCCTTCTATGCTCTCATTCCTTCAGGTTAAAACCCCTGCTTTTTGCCACTTAAAAACTGAAGGATCTTAACTGAAGTAAATTAAATTATGATATGAACAATTGCAGTATTTTGGTAATAGTTAACTGAGGAATTTAAGACTTTCTGAATAGAGACAACATATATGGACAGCACATTTGGAAAATGTTGAGAAATATTCTTAGCAAGAGTCACACTAGCTAGAAATATTAAAAGCTTAATTTCACACATCTATTAAAAATTCACACATCTATTAAAAATATTAAAAGCTTAATTTTACACATTAGAGTTCTCAGACAGTGTAATGGTTATGGTTCAATTATTACAATCCACCCTCAGGCATGGAAGTCACTAGGTGACTTTCAGCCATCGTTATCTCTCAGCTCAACCTACCTTCCAGGCTTGTTGTGGGGAAAAATAGAAGGAAAAAAATGGTATAAAATATGAATGGGAGGAGAGAGGGATATATACCGTAACTAATTCCCAGTTGCTCTGATCAACCAGTTAATGGGGGTTACCGAGAGCTGTAATTTAACAACATCTGGAGAACCACACATTCCCTTTCCTGATATATGCTTTTATTTCAAACTCTAGTGAATTCCTATAGAATTAAGCATTTATAGTAATAGAAGCAAAACCATTGGGTCTATAATCAACTATTCAGGAGTGTGAAGTTTAAGGCAACAACAATTCCTTAAACCACATAACCTTGCTATATAGAAATCCATTCCTCAAGATTATGCAATGGTACCTGCTAATTTAATTCAAACACTGCAAATAGTCTTCTACAAATCTCAGAATCATACCTATGGACTCCAAGGTTGAAGAGTCTGTAGTTTTCTGGAGGCTGTTAATTTATGACTCTCCCTAACCATTTCCTGTACTGGAAGCTAAAAGATGTCCCAGATTCTCTTTTTTTCCTACGTCATCTATTTTTTTCATCATTTTAACTGGAGATACCCAGAAGCAAACTTGGGGCCCTCTGTTTGCAACTTTTGTATGTAAACCAACTACCCATTAGGCATTTTTTTCCCAGTGGATAAGGAAAGAAACTGAGTAGAGAAGATATGTCATAGATAGATATGCCATGTCTCGGAAGTCAAATTGAGAAATCATTTGATATATTCACCCAGAGAAAGAGGTGAATTAAGGTCATCATACTATACAGCTAGTAATCTGAACACACAGCAGAAGCAGCATATTGATCCAGAAATGATTTATACAGGGGAAGTTGTCACTCTAAATAGCTTATGAGTATTTAAGCTTCACACCAAACTCCGCACATATGAACAAACTTATTTCATTTCATTATTGTTTGCTATCTCTTATTTCTATTGCTGTTCCTCCAAAGAACTACACAATCTATAGAAAAATTTCACTCATGCAATACTGCATTTCATTTCATAGAACAGGCTCTGCACTGTTAAATGTAATGCAACAACACAAACACATTTTTATGTTCATACATATTTGGCAGTCATACTACTCTATTCAGTGGGACTATCAGTGGGAAAATATGAACAGTATGATATAAGTACACAATTTTTAAAGTCACAGATATCTTTTCAGCTCAATCTTGATGAATAATACTTTGATCTTGATCAAAAAATTGGAGTTGGATGTTCAATCCACATGAACTAATAAAAGAGGCCACTGATTCCTCCTTTTGGTGAAAATTTGATAATGGTTAATTAATTTCCTGCTCAATTGTTCCATTTTAACTTCAGGTACAGTAAGCAACCACCAGCAATAATAAAAACACAACACAGCTACATCCTTGCACTAGCTTCTTTATAACATCAGTGAACTTCAAGGGATTTGGCACGAAAATGAACGAAGATGTACAGGATTGCAAGGAAAAGAGACTTTGAAAGTGACCTTAACTCTAAAACTCCCCAGAAGTCAATAACCTGTAAAATAAAAAGCAGGTGACCTAATACAAGGAGCAAAAGTCCTTCCAGATGGAAGGAAGCTGTTTCAAAAGGGAGACATCCAATCACCCCTCAAAGCAAAAAGATGTGCCGGGAATTTGGGAGCAGGTGTTCAATTAGGATTTCTGGCCTTGATGGTAAAGAGAAGCCCCCCCCCCCCCACAATTTGGCCACTTTCAAAGACCCTGGATACCGTCCCAGCGCAGCACGAAACAGGCTATTGGTGTGCATGAGAGAGACAGAGAGAGAAGGGATGGGGGGGGGGTTGCACTCCACCTCCCAACTTCGCTGTGCAACGGCGGGTCCCCAGGGTATTCTGGTTGGAGAGAATGGGACTTGCAGTCTAGCCCATTCGAAGGTGACAGGTTCAAGAAACAGGCTGCCTCCTCCCCCTCTCCCTCTCCGGCTCGCACGCACCGAAGTCGAGGAATTGCTTCATGGAGAGCGGCGATGGAGAGAATTTGCTGAAGTGCTCGATATACTTGGGCGCCCCGGCCAGCGCCGACTGGCCCTTCATCAGGCATCGCAGAAGCCGCATCGTGGCACCACCGGGCCCTGACAGGCCACTTTCGGGGAGAAGACTAGCGGCGGTGACCCCTTTTCCCGGCTACCTGAAAGCCAACAGGCACCTCTGCTCTGACCGGATCCTTCCGACAACCAGCCCACAGACTGCTGAAAGAGGGGTAGACCTACACCCCGGGACGATCCGCCCCTCCGATAGCTGTCGGCCAATCAGCTGTAAAGACCTCGCGTTCCGACAGCTGCAGTCCAATCGCTGCAGAAAAACAAGACATTTTCAGCCAATGGGGAGAGAACATCACCACGTGGCAAGGGGCGGGCGGGGGGGGGGGGTGCAAGTATCTCTGGGCTTTAGGGATGCGCCGTTTAACTTCTCCGTTCCCGCAGCTTGGCGATATTATAACTATAAATAGCTTCTCACCCTTGGTTTGTACGGAACGCTTCAAATACCACCGGCGTTTGTTTGAAAGATGCTCTATAAATCCAATTCTTAGTTTAAGATGTTACAAAACTCTTCCTATTATGGACTACACAGAGATGTAGCATTTTAAGAAGTAGTAGAGTCCTCTTTAACAGGACTTTGGCTCATATTTATGATGGTTGCAGTGTCCCAGAGTCATGTGGTCAACTTTTGTGACCTTCTGAAAAGTCAGTGGGGAAATCAGATTCACTTTACAACTTAACAACTGCTGTGATTCGCTTAACAACTATGACAAGAAAGTTCATAAACTGGGGCAAAGGTCACTTGTTTACCAACACCAATTTTGGGCTCAATTGTGGTCGTAGGTTGAGGACTACATGTGGCTACTCTTATATCTTTCCCTGCTTTTTAAAAACATGATTGTTCATTTGACCACAAATACCTGAATACAAACTGAACAAGCAGGAATTTAGATCCCATTTTTCTAATTCTAACTGAAGCAGAATGGTTGTGTATGTGCGCACTGTGTGTGTTACACTTTAATAGGTTCTCAACACAATTGACACTCAACATAACTTCATAAAAGAACCTGTTTCAAAAGAACAGATTGAAATTTTTAAAAAATCTCATTTATTCACATTTTAATGATCTAATTCAGATGCAGTAATATTACTACAGTACTATATTATTTTAGATCATATTGCTCAAAATTAAAAATAGCTGCAATTATTTAATATGATGTTTTTTAAAAGAACAATGGAGTATTCTGGAGGAAAGTTGAGCCTTTTCTTCTACCAATCCCCTTTTTATGTTTTTTTCTTTGTTTCCTGTGGCCCAAATACAATACCATTGCAGTTTCCTTCATTTAGTGTTCCAGTTTTACCAAGCATCTCTGGTATCAACATCCAAAATGATACAGTGGAAACTGTCTCTGTTCTCCATCTTTATTTTGGAAGTTTGCCTTCTCATGACACAACATGATTCTATTGGTGTAGTTGGGAAAAGAAGTCTGTAGAGATTCTCATTCATCCAGGTCTTGATTGTCCCAAAGGTGCTTATTCTGGAGGCAACTGGACTTCTTGTTTTTTTCTTTGAAGACATTTTTAAAAGAATGCAAAGGTCTACAAGGAATATAAATCTTTCCATTCCCCACTATCCTGTCAGAGCTGAAGAAGCTTCTTGGATGAGAAGTGAAACATCTTCAATGAAAAAAACAAGAAAGTCCAGCTGCCTCCTGAAAAAGCATCTTTGGGACAGTTTGGAGAAGAATTCAGATATTTCTGTCAAATGTAAGGTTAAGATTGTTGAGAGATGCTGCCTTATTTAATTATTGGATTATAACCCACTCTAAACAAAGCAATCATTTCCTATTAACATCATTCAACTCAGGAATAGTCAGACATTCTACAGGACTGGAACCCCAAGTAGGCAGATAATTTATTTGTGCATGAGATACAAAGCTTTCCACATTAAACTGACAAGAAAGAAATATAATCTTCAGTAGCTTTAGAATCCATGTAATTTATCAGGAAGTTACTTATTCAGTTACTGATATAGATACAATACTAATTGTGCTGGCATAGGAGGCAGGAGGAAGAGAACCAGCCCTGCCTCTAGTACAATTGTGGTATTGTCATGAAGGAATAGTGGGGTGTTGATCAGGTAGCACCTATCTAGAATATGTTCAATCAAGCACACCTTTTCCTGAGATCATAAGGCAGCTGTGGAAGTTACACTGCTGCTTCAAAGTGTTCCCTAAAAGGCTACATACATATCCATGTGCTCTCTTAATCACCTTTTGCCCTTCAAAATCCGGATTTCTGTACAGCACTATCAGATGTGAAATGAATCCAACAGATTGTTGATCCATTTCCAGACTTCATCCTTGATATTGGTTGATAGTGACAATTATCCAAAGCTGAAGTCTGGAGAATTTAATTCAGTGTACGTTAAAAATCAGAAAGGAAATGCAAATCACAAGTTAGAAATCATAATATTTTTTATTCATAAAATAGACACTCAAGCTTATTTACAATCAAGGCACAATGATTCAAGACCTCCAGTACCATAAACAGTGGGAAAATCCAGTAAACATCAAATATATATAGATTCATTTATTTATATATGAATGTATTTATGTACACATCACTAAAGATAAGTACATTCTTTGTAATTTAAAACATGCCTGGGAGATGGGAAGGAATGGGCAAATAAAATGTGACTATTGCCAGGAATGAATATGAATGAAACCAAATTTTCTTGACAATGACATGTGGAATAGAATCCAGAAAAAGTCAATGCCTTTTAAGGGAGTTTTTACACATCAAAATAAGCCCCAATTTTGGTAGTCTAGGTTCAATTTTGTTTAGTGCAGAGGTCAGCAGCCATCCTTGCTTCATGGAGATAAGATAAATTAAGGCAGTTTTCCAGCCCATTGCTTTCCAAATGCATTCAAGAGTTGCAGTCCAACACATCAAACACTAGAGTATTTTCTTAGAGCCTATATTAAAAAACAAGTCTGAAATGTTGGTCAGCATAATGGGTAATTAGATGTGAGCTAAAAGCAAGAATTTAAGGTACCACATTGATTTTTACTTCATTTTGCTGTTATAAAAATGCTCAACTCCAAAGGTAGTTTTATTTCTCTGAGCTGGCAAGTCCAATATTGTTTTTTATTAAACAGTGAATTGATGGATATTGCCCAAGTGAGAAAATCGAAGCATTTTTGGGCAAGATTAACTCTGCAGAAGTTGTTTCCCATAAATCCGTAGGTTTCTTATGTGAAGCATAAGACATTAATTTCTCCTCTTGATTCAACATGGTAGCCAGGGAACAGGAAGTGTGTAGGTGAAGCTTGTTCTCTCTTAGTTGACCCGCTAGCTTCAGCTGTTCTCATTTCACTACCCATTCCACTGCGTTTCTCTAAAAGTTGTTTAATATTGAAAAGGAGTTGCCTAGTTTTAAGACTCTGTTCACTTTCCTCGTTGACCCAATTCAGTTATGAGGGAAGCCATGCCTTACTTTCTTTATAATTAATTCACACTTCACCTAGGAATGCACAACTTCAGTAAACTGTAGCTGAAAATTTTGAAATCCTTTTAGCAAAAGAACAGCTGCCAACACCTGACCCACCTGGATATCATTTTAAAATTGCTCTTTAAAACCAAACCTAACATTTGGAGATGATGGGGTCAAGACACTATATAAACTCTCACTGACATAGCATTGTTGTTAAATGCTGTAAAAAGCATGGAGATCCTATCAAGGTTCACTGATGCAGGAAGATGCCCAATAAAGGATGCTATCCAGGGCCTCCTGTAGCTGGGAGCTAATCTTGTAATGAACTACTCCCTGGCATGTCTCAAACCCAGACAGTGATCAGTCATTAAAAATAATGTCTAAGTTAAAAAAAATTAAAATGCTACCCTTCTTATTTCAAGCTTTCTTAGTGTTCTTTTAAAAATAAGATAACAATAGTTCTAATAGTAGTGAAACCACCCTTCCTGCCAGAGAATTAAAAATAGAAGGACTAAATTGTAGCCAGTAATCCTGAGTCCAATGCAATCTCCAGTGCTGAAATATCCAGTACTTATTCTATAGGTAGGGTGGAAACTGATACTGGCCCAGAACTAAGCAGGCTTCAGCCACACTGTTAGATTCAAGAAAGGGTTTTTTAAAATAAAACCTTATTTCTAGGGGAGAGGGCAATACCACCTTGGCTAATTAGGACCTAAAAAGAAAGGTTAGGCCTGGGGAAATTGGTTCAAGATCCCATGGGAGCAATTGCAAACCCTATATATCCTGCAAGTTTTCCATGCCGGAGTCAGGAAATATGGCAATTGCAGTTATAGAAGGCAAAATTCATTCAACCTCCCCTCTAAATGAAGTATGGCAGAGTATGATTAGAGTTGTAGTCCAATATATCTGATTGGTGCCAGGTGATGGAAGGCTGAGGGGAAAAATGAGGCAAGCATTAACAAGGACCAAAAGAGAACATGGAGGTAACTACTACAACTGTCAGCAAATGAAAATGAGCAAATAAAAGTACTTCTCCATTTTTTTAAAGTATGACTGTATGCCTGCATTAGAAAAATAAAATACTTGTGAAAAGTGTACATAACCTTATACTAAGAAAGAATCTCCCAAAATACCTTGACCAGCTGCTCTTGGATAAGGACAGATGTTTAAAGAGAACTGTTCTAGCATAACACACGCAAGAAATTTGGTTTGTGGTTACTGAAAGAGGGTTCTGTGAAAACGGAAGGGCCTTCTGCAATAAAGCATCCCATAATTCATATTAAGATGATTTTGCAAGATTATCATATTGAGTAAATATATAGGCACATCTTGGGAGGAATTCTAACTCTACAATAAAGTATCTGCTGTGCATGAAGAGGGTTTTTTTAATCTAAAAAATTTAATCCTGAAAATCTTTGGACATGGGACAGACCTGCCCCAAACCCTGGAGAGTTGTTACCAGTCCTGAAGACTCTGTTAAGCTATATCACCCAAAGTTCCTTTACATTAAGACAGTATACATGTGTGAATTTGAGAGAGAAGCTGCGTGTTGGTTAAATCAAGGTACATCTTTTGGAAGCCCAGGGATTCACCTGAAGGCAGTTTCTGACACCTAAGATTAGACTTTATAAGCTGCTAAAATGGAAGGCTGTGTGGGAATCATACAGTTGCTCTGAGCTCATGAGAGGATTAGTCAGGAGTGGGGCTATATAATAAACAGCAATTTCATTAGATCATAACTTTTCCATGTAAGTGATTAACACAAGTGCTTATGCACTGCTGCCCTTTTAGTGCAAAATGAAGCTGATTTTCAAATCTGCCCTTCATTCTGCTTCATGGAACTATATTTCCAAGAATGCTGGTAGTGGTGTTGGGAGTGTTGTGGGCTGGAAAGGGCAAGGGGAGAACCCAACAGTGCAAATGAAAAAGCTACTCCTTTATGCCTCAAATTTTACAAATGCCTACCATATCCACCTTGCAAGAATAGTTTTCTCTCCGAGATCACAGTGTCTGGAGAAAGGTTTGGGTCGTAACTGACCAAGGACATATAACTTACTATAAATAAGAGTTCCTTGGTTGGTTCCAGCAATATTTACAAAGGAAAGCCAAGCAGCCTGGGAGTGAGCACAGGTGAGGGGGAAACTGAGGCAGATGTCAGTAGTATCTTCCCGTTTCCTGCCAGTTTGTCACCCATCGCTTCTTGTGCTTTGGAGGCAAAAACCCACCAGCTGGCTGGTAGCGCTCCTCCTGCCGGATGCGAATGGCATGGTATTTGGGCATGATGCGGTAGTAGCGTGTTGGCTTGAAAAAGTTGCACTGTGGATGGAGAGAAAGGGGGAGGGGGAAGGATAAATACATTCAGTAGCAGAAACCAACAGTGAGAGAGAAACCTCAGCTGAGAACCTGAGAGAGAAAAAGTTTCAGAGACAGGACAGGACAAAAACGCAGCAGGAGATATTTTCATCCATAAGAGAAAAAGAACAAGCTGAGCCAATACATTTGACCATTTTATCTGGGACAGGCTGATTCGGGAACTGAAAAACTTTTGATTCTTGGCATAGCTATTTTGTCTGAACCGAATAGACAAAAGAATAAAAGGATCAAATGCGCAAGTGGGATGAAAGTGGGACTTTATCTAATCTACTAGTTAGTTCCAGAATGGGATGCCAATTGGGGCCCCAAGATCCTGCCCATTAGTTGCAACTTATGACAGTCATTAAAGATAGCCCTCACTTGATTACCTCACTTAATGATTCTAATCCCTGTTTTCCCTCTTGTGGTCATTAAGCAAAACACAAGGTGCCTGGGGTTAGGGGATTCCTTGGGAGACCTACAGGAGGCCCAGCTTTGAATGCAACATTTCTCCAGCTCACACATGGTCTGCCCTGGGCCTCCTGAACCCCAGGATACCCGGTGCTCTGCTTTTTTACCTCAGTGGGTCTCACATACTCCCTCTCACGATCCATGATGGTTCACTTGGTTACTTACCTTTTTCTGTAGATATTCTACAGAAAGCTGCTGCTCCATCCCTTGGCCTCCCTATTTATAGTACAGAGGCCACGTAAGCAGTGGGTGCCATCTCAGATCAGTCATAATTCTCTACTCTACAATAAAACAGCCAAACCTTTGCCTCAAACTTTGGGAGAATCACCAAGTCTTGAATGACTTTCCAATATTATTACAGTGGGAATACTGTAATTGGCTCCACTATGGATTGACATGTACGACCAATATTATGTCTATACTGCACACCATACAAAAGAAAATGTATTGTAAGCATCTTCCCTCACTACATTTTCATGACGTGTTGCGTTTTGTTTTTTAAAATGGGGAGGGGAGTATCTACTCTGTTGAAAGTCCATTTGTTCTGTTCCTATTACAAACCTCTGCTAGTTGTGATGCTGAAATAGCACCACAGGAAAGACGTCTGCAATTCAGTGCTAAGTCACAATAGCTCTAAATATGAGTGTACTACAGAGAGCCCAGGTGCTGGAAGCCAAGCTTTAATCTTAGCACAGCTCATTTAGGAAATGACTGCCTGGCTGGAAGCTATTTTTTTCAATGAATGTTGAATTTGATGGATAAGGGTGATGAGTAGGCATTCCTGACTATTGTCTGAGGAAGGGATGTCAAATTCAAGGCCCAGGGGCCAGATCCGGCCCTCAGGGTATTTAGATCTGGCCCATGGAGCCATTCTGGAAACACCAAAGGACCTGCCGTGGTGCCTCTGCCAGTGAAAATGGAACTCGGGAGGGCCATAGGCAGCCCGCACAAGTTCTGTTTTTGCTGGCAGACGGTTGCAGGAGGCTGTTGCAGCCAAAAACAGAGTTCAGGAGCTCATTTTCACTGGCAGAGTGCTCGGCCCACCTCAGGTGCCCTTGACAGACAATCAAGCTGGCTATGCCCACTCTGGCCACACCCATTCTGGCCCCCTGGGGTCAAACACAACCCTGATGCGGCCCTCGATGAAATCGAGTTTGACACCCCTGGTCTGAGGCATCTTTCCTTAAAAAATATTCAAAATAATTTTGTACAGGGCACTTACTTTTAAGGATGATCCCAACCACTACATTAAAATTAAGCTCTGGATATCTCATTCAACCCACAGATATGATTCTACCAGGTCCTTCAGGTTTGCAACTAAACTTTCCACTTTGTGTTCCATTTGGAACTCAGCTCATCCACCCTTCCTTCTGTATCTTCTATCATCCACATTTTCAGCAACAATCTAAGAGTGATGCTTCCTACGTTTCACATTTTGTTTCCTCTCACAAACGTTTTCATGGTGACTTTCACTAGAAGTATGCTGAAGCAAGATCAGATTAAATGATTCAAGTATCTGGACTTTGTCTTTGACAATAGAGTGAAAATGCCCAAAGTATAATGAGTTACCATGGAGTTGCAAATATTTTTCTGTTGTAAGTTAAAGTGCCACAAGAATAAGCTATAAATAGTTAGAAGGCAAGACTGAAATCTAAATATTAAAAAAATATGGACCATTATTTTGCAATATTATTTCTTTTTTTCTCCTCTCTTTTTTTCCACTTGAATGAAACTTTGACCACAGGTGGGTTTTCCAGTATGCACTAGTGTAATATTTCAACAGGGTTGACCACCTTACCAGTATTACTTTTCTGCATGGGCTTAGCCATCCCAACAATGATCACTTGTATTGGCCCAGAGTCAGAAAAGAAATGGAGTTGAAAGACAAAAGGAAAGATACATGTCATTATTTAAAGTGCCATCTTGAAAGCCACCCTCAAAATACTTGGTGATTCCTAGGAAAAGATGATTGAATTAGTAATGGGAACAGGTATAAAGAGAAGCTTATCTAAATCTACTGCAGAATGTCAAATATCTTGAGAGGACTCTGCTTTGAGAATAATTGAAAACAGAGATGCGGCATAGCTGCTAAGTAGAATAGACAGGCTGAGTTTTAGAATAGGGTGTCTCAGCAGAAAGAGCTTCTAATCAAGAAATGGGAAAGTATCAGGGTCAGATCATCTAAACCCAGATATTTTGATTTAGCATCCTTAAATGTGTCAACCTGAGATGATCAGGCAGAAAGCACTTTTTTGTTGATCAATGAAAGGCTTCTGGTACTTGTGTCCAAATCTCAGAGGTTGATATTTCATCCAAATAGATTTGTTCACATCTAAATCCAACTCTAAAGCCTGAATACTCATACCCTCTTACTAGATTAGAACCAAATCTCCAGATCAGGTTTTACAATAGCTGTTTTGCGCATGCTTAGCTAGGCTAAAAACAAGACTAGCATATTTGGCAGTAATCATGTTAGTCGTAGAGTTAGAATGGATTGTTTTTAAGACAAATCAGATATGAGACTGGTTGGAGTTACTCTAACATTTTCTAGGCAGTCATGTTTTGGAACATGGTAACATGGATTTATAGAGTGTTACTTATCTCTTTCTGTTCTCAGCTCTAAGATGAGTGACCCATCAAAATATTACTGTACATTGTCTGATTTCTTACATTACTCCTTTTCCAATTGTTATATGTGCCATGGAGGGGGTAAATAGAGGGGAAAATGTGCTTGAGTAAGGCCCTCCTCATCCTGTCTTTGATGGGTCTGAACCCAATCAAGCTACAGTGGGGCTTTCACCCACAAATTGGGGGAAAACAACAACCAATAAATGGCATCTCTCAAGTTTAGCCCTGGCCAAACTTCGCATGAACATGGATGCTACCAATGGGCTGAGGAATTCTGCTCCTCAAGAGTGCTTACTCAGGAGTAGGGCAGATCTTTCCAAACTGACCATGTAAAATACAGTCAACGGAAAGAGTGGCTAAAATGTCTTACCAGCCAATGGCTAAACTACAAATATAGGACTTTAGATTTTGGTATTAATCTAGCACATGCTTTGAATGTATTATTTAAAGTTCTTCATCTCTTCATAATATAACAAAGGCAGCTGTTAATTTTTCAACATAATAATAACCAAGAGGTTTTCTGTACTCAAAGATTTCATATCCTCTCGTCAGCAAGACCAACCCAAGTATCTGCTAATGTACTACCGACTTTTTTTTAAGCAGCAGGCGATAGGCAGCTTCCCTGCCAGAACCATTCCTAGTCAGTGCATATAATTGTGAATGAGATGAACCATCCACCAAAATAAAGCAATCAGCTGTGGCCAGCTGTACCAATCCTCTACATTCTCGAACTCAGCATTAAGCTACTTATCTAGAAGCAAGAGTGAAGAAGTGCAGGGAAAGTTTCGAAAGTGTAGGGACACAAGGAATGAAAGGCAGATCTTGCCCCAGCCACCCAACCACCCCACAATAATTTACCAAGATACAGGGTAAAGGGGTGGGCAATGTCCCCCCCCGAGACAGGAACTAGTAGCTGTCGGTCAGCCGCTTAGTTTCAGAAGGCTGGATCTTCATCATGGCTTTCTGGCCCTTAGCTTCATACAAGGCTCGTGTGCTTGCCCTCCGGAAGAAGCCACACTATGAGGAAGCAGGGGGCAAAAGTCAGGGTTGATGGGGGTAGGAAATATAAAACACAACTCAAGTATCCAGCCTATGGTCCAATAATGATTAACTTCAGTGTGTGTGCTGGAGAAGTGTGCTTGTTTCATTATTTCACTCCACACACTATTGTATGACTTGGTTTGAAGGTTAGATGAAATGAATCCCTAAAAGTAAAAACTTTCTGTTACAGTTTTGACCTGTCTGAGGTTTTCATGAGGCTACTATCTCATAGCAACAGCCTTAAAATAATTAATAGAAAATAAAGTAGAAATGTCAGACATGCCCCAGCGAACAAATGGTCCATTACTCTTACATATTTGTCAAAGTGCTTCATACCAGGGTGGAAATGCTGTTAACCCTATTGTAATATAACTGGCATCCTTTGGCATTTCTGGGCTCTCTCCAGCACTAGCAGCAGCTCACCAGAAAAGTCAGAGGGAAATCTGTAAATGCTTGCTCATTAGAAGTGGGAGGCACTTTGCTACCCAAACAAATTTTGAAAGGGTACCTTGCTCAAAGCAATGTCTGGGAACATACCCCTTCAAAGCTTTGCAGAACCTTAATAGTCAGTTACAATGTTTGCAATTCAGAGATAAACTTTCCTTGGGCCAAACCTATGGGGCTAAGCAAGGAATAAGCAACCAGAGGCCTTTTGTTTGTTCTGGATTTCAATTCCCATATCCTAATGATATGGCAAAGGACCGTATGAAAATCTGAAAATCACCAGGTTGCCTATTGCAGGAATACATTCTGAATATTTAAGAATCTCTAGTCTGATAATGACTTCCAGAAATAGAGACCAGGCAGAGATTTTCATAAGGCTTTAGTAATGTACACTATGCAGATTGCTCTACTCAGAAGTGCAATAGTGTGCCTAAGAAATCACAGTGAGTCACTGGACAGAGAAGGATAATTGCAGTGCACTAATATTGCCACTATATTATCCTAAGGCATCAATACCTATGGAATTCCAAGCATATGCCAAATTTCCACACTAATTAGAATCTAAATATAATTTCTTAGCCATCTAGCCAGATTCCTTGTGGTAAAAAAGAGCAAATCAAATGCCCAGCAGAGCCTTTTTTGTTTGTTTGTTTGTTTTGGCTGATCTCCAGAGTGATGTGCTTGGGCTACATACCAGAGCTGACTCAGTGCAGTTTACGTCATTCTGGATAAAGTTGGAGAGACAGAATTACTTTCCACCTGCCCATTTGGAACTAGCCTGGCCAGTTTTGCTGCAGCCAAATACGTAAACATTTTGTTACCAGGTGAGACCAACGTATTCATTATAAAAAAAAACAAAACCCAATGTATATGTACTTTCATTGTATTTCTTAGAAACTTAAGACATGCTACAATCAGTTGGACTGTGTGGATCAACTTGTTATCATGTAGGCACAGGTCATTAGGAAATGTTTGCAACTTTGGATCAGCAACTTCCAAGGGTCTTTTTATCCAGTTTGAGTTGGGGGATGGGAGGAGGAAGAAGTGGAACTGTCCCTGACCACTATTTAAGGCTTCATTTCTTACCTTCCACAGCAGTAAGATGATACACCCCAAGAGCAGTAGTCCTGCAGCAACAGCAACTAGCACCACCCACAGCTCAATCTCGGCCTGCTGCTCTTCACTGAGTTCCGAGTCGATGTCTACAGTAAACTGAAATTAGGGCAAAGAAACAAGAAACAGACAGGTCTTTGTATAGAGAAAAAACAGGATAAATGCAAAGTTGGTTTTGAGGAACAGCATGCTCAAGAGCTGTTCCACTACAGAAAAACAAAGGGGCATCACTACAAGGCTATTAGCACACTCTCACTGATGTAATTCAATGCATTCAATGCACATATTTATTCTTAATTACCCTTTGCATGATATATTCCCCCCAAATCCAAAAACTCTCTCTCTTCCTCCCACCCTCCCCCTCCCTTTGTGTGTGTGTTTCTGTGTCTATATATCTATATATCTCTATCTTTATCTCTAACTCTATCTTTAGCCAATTAGGATTCAGTACAGGGGTGAGATTCAAATTTTGTAACAACCGGTTCTGTGGGCATGGCTTAATTTGTGGGTGTGGCTTGGGGGGGTCGTGTGACTGGGTAGGCGTGGGATGTTGGTCACGTGAGTGTGGCTTGGTGGCTTGGTGGCCATGTGACTGGGTGGGCATGGCCCGATGGCAATGTGACTGGCAAACCAAATACAAGTGGTCCTTGCTTAACGGCTGGTTGCTTAGCAAGTGTTCTAATTTATGACTGATCTCGCCAGAACTACTTGACCTGTTTTTGAAGTTTTGATAGCCATGCACACACACACACACACACACACACACACATTCTAACCCTGCTATTCTTTGATTCTGTAAGGATCTCCTGCTGGAGCAGGGGGTTGGACTAGATGACCTCCGAAATCCCTTGCAGGCCAGCCCTAGATTGCTATGCTGCTTCAAAGAGTCTTCTGAAGCCAGGGTTTGGGTCCTTCCTTCCTCTCCTTTTTTGTTTCTCTCTCCCTCCCTCCCTCCTTCCATGTATTTATCTATCCATCCATATCTCTCATTCACTTTATCCTCTCTCCCTTTCTTTCTTTCTTTCTTTCTTTCTTTCTTTCTTTCTTTCTTTCTTTCTTTCTTTCTTTTTCTTTCTTTCTGACCCTTCTTCCATCCCCCTTTCTTCTTTTCCTTTCTCTCTCCCTTTTTCTTTCTTTCCCTTTACTCTTTCTTTTCTTTCTTGTCTCTTCCTTTTCTCTTTCTCTCTCTCTCTCCCCATCTTTCCCTCTCTTTCTCTCTCTTTTTCTTTCTCTTTCCCATTCTCCCCCTCTCTTTCTCTCTCTCTCTCCCCCTCTCTTTCTTTCCCTACTCTCTTCCCCCCCTCTCCTCCCCTCCTTTCTCTCTCTCTTTCTGTCAGCCTCACTAGGTATCTGGGGATTTGTACTGAAAAATCACTGTACTCACAATTATAGTTTGTCAGTAATCAGGGTTTATTTTCTCAGTCAATTCACAATGCTCAAAATGGCAACAATTGAGCAATTCCAAACAAAATTAGCACTGAGAGCAACTGCCTCTCAGCACTTATTATAACTGCTTGTCAACCCCACCCAGATAACCTACATCCGCCACCGGTTGGATGGGGCCGCACCGGTGGGGAAGCCAGCCAGCTGAGTCCGGGGATGTTGAGGGGGCTGCTAGGTAGGCCCCAGCCAGTGCCGCTGGTGGGATGGGACCATACTGGTGGGGAAGCCAGCCAGCCAAGCCCAGGGATATTGGGGGGTCAGCTAGGTAGGCCCCAGCCAGTGCTGCCAGTGGAATGGGGCCGCACCGGTGGGGAAGCCAGCCAGCTGAGCCTGGGGATGTTGGGGAGGCAGCTAGGTAGGCTGGGCGAGCCCTTCCCCCACTGGGGACCGTGGGGGAAGGGCTAGAGCAACTCACAGGCTTACCTGTTAGCAGGCAGATCAGTGGAGAGGCTCATGTCAGCTCTTCTCTGACCTGCTCTTGCTGGGAGAGCCTCCCCCAGTAGAACGAAAAGTTTGCAAGCTCCCATTCCTTTGGGAAACAGATCCTGGGCAGCAGAGAGAAACAGGATTCAACTGGGCAGATTCTCTTCTGCCCAGAGGGAGCCGTTTCCCAAAGGGAGGGGACTTGTAAGCTTTTCGCTGTGCCGCAGCGAAAGGCAGGCAGCAATGGCTGGCCTGGCGGGCAAAAGCAGGCTGCAGGCATGTCGCGCATGCACATGATGTTGCGCATGGGCAATAGGGACTGACTGGGCAGAGAGTGGAGAAGCAGGCGGAAGAGGCGGGGCCAGCCAGGGGGCCTTTTACCAGTTCTCCGAACTACCAGGAACCATAACAACCGGTTCTATAGAACCGGGCCGAACTGGTAGAATCCCACTCCTGATTCAGTCCCATGGTAGAACCATACATTTTCATGCAGTCTGTCTAGGAATGTGGTAAATGGACAGGAAGGAAGCTGTCTCCTTTTTTATGATATCCAGATGCCTTAAAGAGCCAGGAATGCTATTCATGTAGGACTCCTAATTACCTTTATAATTCTACTATCCTCGTCCAGACCTTCGGCTAAATGCACAGATGCTGAGATGGAAGATGAGGAACATAATCCTGTTTTCACCCCTTTTTGATCCAGAGCACATTGGACCATCTACAGCCTGCCCCTGCTGCAGGCTGCAAATGAGAATGCAGCTCTACTTTGAGTGAAAGCTTTAAAAAATGGTAAATAAAGCATCTTTAAGCCAGGTCAAGAGACTGAGTGAAAGAGCATTAAATAAATCACACTAAACTAAAGTGTTTCACAAAAGTATGGTAGAATGGTTACCA
Source organism: Pseudonaja textilis (assembly GCF_049901715.1). Classification (NCBI taxonomy): domain Eukaryota; kingdom Metazoa; phylum Chordata; class Lepidosauria; order Squamata; family Elapidae; genus Pseudonaja; species Pseudonaja textilis. The sequence continues at coordinate 100,075,818 of NC_142008.1, read as the reverse complement.
AAAATAGGTATCAGATTACAAGGCTGCAAGCCTGCACATGGAGGGAACTTGACAACTAGCTCACCCTAACAAATGAAAAGAACAAGGCTCAAGGGACTCCCCTTCCAACATCCTTCCAAGGATGTCTCACTTGTGTGTCAAATGATTTTATCAGTCTGCAAAAGTATGGCAGGACTAGGCCAGAGTCAGCTCTGAAAATAAATTCCAGGAGTATTGCTAGAATCTGATAATTATGGAGGAAGGAAGAGAGCAGAGAGCCACGGGGAAAGGATCTGTCATGCCTTCATCTTCAATCCATGTATTTTCTTTCCTGCATATCTTCCCTCTTGGTAGTACTTTCACTCCCTCTCTGACTGGCCAGAACTTTTTTAACATCACTTTCTCAGGGATGAAATTCAAATTTTTTCCCTACCGGCTCTGTGGGCATGGCTTGGTGGGTATGGCTTGGTGGGACTCAGTCTCTAAAAAGAAGAAGGCGGGTGGGCATGGGTGAGGCGAACTGATTCAAATCATCCCTACCACCTCTCCAAATCGATTCCAATCATCCCTACCATTTCTCCTGAGGTGGTGCGAGGTGGTTGAATTTCACCCCTGACTTTGATGGGATCCTCAGTGTGATTTATTGAAAGTTGGTTCAGTGGGTTACAGGATCCCCACTGGGTAGTTTTACATGGCATGCATTGGTTAACCTACTTTCTGGATTCATTTAATATATTGAACTATAAACTGACCAATCACGTTGGTTTTGTATAATATGAGAAACAATCACACACACAAAAAGTAAAGATACTCTAAGAGTTATTGGGCTTTGCTATAATAAAAAAAATACTGCACAAGGTAAAAAAGTAAAAAAGATATTGCAGAAGGTCCAAAGCAGTTGGATCATTTCATTAACTGGATGAGCCAAGGCCTGGAGCATGTAAACAGGAATTAGAAAGATCTTAGTGATTTCTTGGCATTACTACATCTTTTTACTCACCAACACTGTTTGATTTTTCATGTTGATTGTAGAAGAGTTTGTCCTAAGGAAGAGAGTCACTTGCCCGTCTACTTTGACACGATCAAAGTCATTGTAATCCTGTAAGAATCAATATGTTAAACGCACCTACTTCTGATCTATCCATTTAACTTTGAAATGTGTATGTAATCAGCCCAACTAATTCATGAAATAAATAAATCCAGCCACCATGGAAAAATAATTCTTGCACCCTTTGGCACCATTATTATGACATGAGTGCCTTAGAGGTTCTTCACTGCCAGACAATTTTGCAAAAAGGAGAAAAAAAAACTATTTGCATCCAACACACCAGTACAAGCAACGTGCTACTGAACAAGAGCAGAAGAGATAAACAGCACCTACCTCAATGAAAGTACTGTTCCAAACTCTTGCTCGGACTTTCACATTTGTAACTGTTCCGATATTCCACAAGGGGCATTCAAACCAGATGCAACGAGAAGTTCCTTTGGAACAACTCTGGAAAGAAAAAAATGGAATGAGGCAGGGGAAAAGAATCAGTGATGAGTTATTCAAAGGGTGTTTAGTATAATGTACAGTCACAAGGACTTTTCATTTCTTCCTTTTAAGTGGCATTTGAAAACAAGAAGGGGCAATATCATATTCCCTAAACATCCCAACTTTGCAATACCAACATTTCAAGAGTATAACGCCGGCACTAAAACATGGAAAAATATAGATAGGAATGAGAGGTCTAAGAAACCTGGTCCAGGAGAGTGGGCGGAGCTGGCGTCGCAATGATACGGCATGCGACCTTGAAGGTCTGAGATCGCTGCCGATATCTTTGCTCCTGGACGGTCCAATTGGATCTAAACCATCCCAAAGAGACAGTGAATGCAAAGTGCGCATCCAGTCGATCCCAGGGATACCGCAAAATCCCTGGTAGATCCAGGAGAAGCTCTTTTTGCCAGTGGCAAAGAGGCAGCCATTAAAGCTGCTGAAGTTGGGACAGCTCCAAAATGAAAGAGAACGGAAAGAGAAAGTGTGCCGGTTTGGTGAGAACTTTTTCTTTATTTTAAGATTTAAAAGGACACCCTACGAAAAAGAAAGAATCTGTAAAAGTTTTGACAGAAATGATTAAGCGGCGATTTTAAACAGGAATGTCATAGTAATTTTGTTTTTCTCATTGCTGGAGTTTCTACACATGATTTTATGTTTTGAAACTGGACTGGTTTTTTTTCTTCTTTTACCTATTCTTTCTCTCCTTTTTGACTTTATAATATTCTAGGCCAGAGACTCCCTTTTAGTCATCTTTTTAAATATCTTTTTCCTTTTAAATTAATTTTTATTATATTTTGTTTGGAAAAGGAGGGGGAAAGTGAAAGCAAAAGAAACTTTGTAACACTGCCGACTAGAGGCTTGGAAATATTCTATTTCTTTTTCTTGACCAGACAAAGCTGAGAAAGAACTGAGACTTCTTTTCAAGGACATTGGTATTTGATAAAATAGAGGGAAGAGCATGGGAGAGTATTATTGCAGGTGCTCTTCTGGGTTTCTATCAACAGCTGAAGTCTGGTGTTGAAGCTTATAGAAAAAATAGGTGATAAGACTCTGGAGAAGAGAGTTACAAATTTTAACAAAAGCCTTGGACAATCAAACAAGGTGCAGTGTGCTCTTTTTTTTTTTAAGCTGCGCTATTTCTTACTTTAACAAACCCCCTCCTTACTAGTTTACTTTTCATAATAGCTATTTGGATTTTTGGACTTTTGGAACTTGATTTTTGTCTTTCTTTTTGTCTTTTGAAGTCAAATTTTTACATTTGCATTTTATTTTAAAGGAAAAGCTTTAGTATTAGTGATTTCCTTCCTTTTCTCTTTAAGGGAGTAGTCTTTTTTCTTTTTTCTCTCTCCCTCCCTTGTATTTTTTTTTCTATTTACCTTCCATATTGGTTTTTTTTGTGGCTTTCTTTTTTTTCTTATGCATCCTTTTATACCTGAGACCTCTTAATTGGATTAAGGAGTTGAAGAACCTGAAGAATTTTCCCTTTCTCTTTTTTAGCTTTTTATTTTTCACTTTTCTGCCTTTTTTAGGATTTTACAACTTTTTCTTTTTTTGTGTGTGTTTATGGTCTTTTCCTTCATTTTTTAATTTTTACTGTTATCTAACCAATCGATTGGATTAAGGTATACAAGAACCTGAAGAATTTTTTTCTTTTTTTATTATTATTACTATTTGGCTTCTTTTTTCCTACTATTTTTATTTGGAATTGCAATTGGTTATTTCACAATTGGATTAAGGTCTAGAAGAACCTGAAGATTTTGAATTGCTCGAAATGAGTAGGAAATTAACAGCCCCTGGTTCCTCAACTTCTATTTCTTCCTCTCTACCATCTGGAGGACAACGTTCAATACAGACAATGTTACGGCACAGAAAAAGAACAAGACCCTGCAGATGATTATGCAAGAAATTCAAAATATTCAAACAAGAACAGAGAATATTGAAAAGAGAATAGAGAACATCGAACAAAGAACAGGGAAAACTGATGAAAAGGTGGAGAACATCCAACAAATGATGATGAAGTATGATGAGAGATTCCAAAAAATTGAAGAAGGAGATAAACAAAGAGACAAGAAGATTGGAGATATTGATAACAGATTAACTGTGGTTGAACAAGATAAAAGTGGTATGCTGAGATGGGAGAGGGACAGATCAGAATTTTATCTTAGATTCCAAAACATAGAGGAAGAAAAGGGACAAAACCTAGCTGAGATAATGATAGAAATATTGGCTGAAGCTTTGGAAATAACTGAAGAGAAGATGATGGATGGAATAGATGAGGTTTATCGAGTCTTCACAAGATATGCAATGAGAAATAGCTTACCAAGAGAAGACCACATCAGATTTACAAAGAAAGCCATTAAAACGCAAATATTGCAAGTGGCAAGAGAGAAAACATTGAAATATAAAGACAAGGAGATTGTGGTTCTGAAACAAGTACCCAGAAAAGTGAGAGAGATGAGAAGAGAATACTGATTTCTGACCAAAATGCTACTTAAAAAAGAGGTGAATTATAGATGGCTGATTCCAGAAGGTTTAATATTCACATGGTAAGAACAGAGACATAGAATTGACTCAACTGAGAAAGCTGAATCATTTTACATAGAATTTTTTGGAGGGAAAGAGGAAGAGACAGAAAAAGAAATCTCACTAATTGAATTCCAAGAGGACTGCCAAATGGCAACTGAAAAAGAAGAAGGTGCAGTAGGTGGAAAGGTGGAAGCCAAAGAACAACGTGAACCAAGATCTACGAGAACTGCTAAACCTAACTACAAAATATAACCATGGAAGAGAAAAAACTTATTACAATTAATATAAATGGACTTAACTCAGCTGTTAAAAGAAGGAAAACTTTCCATAAATTACAGAAATTAAAATTTGATATAATCTGCCTACAAGAAGTACATATCAAAAAGCAACATGAACAATTGTTGATAAGCCAAATTAGGGAAAATATTTACTTCTTTGACACAATGCAAGAAACGATGCAAGAATACTAATGGTGGAAATAATGGACAATAATATGAAAACACTCCTGATTGCAATCTATGCCACAAATGACAATCAAGAAGAATTTTATAAAAGATTACATATGAAAATAATTGAACTGGACTATGCTAATATAGTTATGATGGGAGATTTTAATGGAATTGTAGATAATAAACTGGACTATACAGCACAGAAAACAACAAAGCAAAACAGAAAGACTCTCCCTAAATCTTTTTTTTAAATGGTAGATGAAATAAACTTAAAAGATACATGGAGAGAAAGAAATGCTAAAACTAAACAATACACCTTCTACTCAAATAGACATTCATCATGGTCCAGAATAGATATGATATGGATGTCAACAGAATTGTTAGCTAATATTCAAGAAATAAATATTGAAACAAGTACTTGGGCAGATCACAATCCAATGACAATTAACTGGAAAGGACAAAGAAGAAGATCTAGATGGATGTTAAATAATACTATATTAAAGGAAAAAGACTTCACACAGTGGATGGAGAAAGAACTGCCTTTTTTCTTTAGAGAAAACAAAAAAGATACATAAATTCAGAACATATGGGATACAATGAAGGCATATGCCAGAGGCTTGATAATAGACTATACAAGGAAAAGAAATACCATGAAAAGACTAGCCTCTAAGGCATTAGAGGATGAATATAAAGGACTTGAAAAAGAGCTACAGAAAATGCCACAGAAAAAGGACATTAAGTAAAAAATGGATATAATTAAACATAAAATAGGTCTAATAGAAAAAGAAGAATTAGCACAGAAAATCAGAGGTGCTAAACAGAACTACTTTGAAGATGCAAATAAACCAGGTAGATGGTTAGCATATAAACTGAGAAAGGAGAAAGAATCAAGGAAAATATTGTAATTAATAGATAACCAAGGCCAAGTTTGCTATGGTAGTAAAGAGAAGAAGGAAATCATACGAGACTATTATGGGAAACTATACACACAAGAGAATATTGATGAGGAAAGAATAAAACAATATTTACAGAATGCTAATTTACCCCAGATACCTAAAGAGATTGAAACAATGTTAGAAAGCAACATGATGATGGAGTTAACTGAAGCACTCAAGAAGCAAAATAATAGAAAGGCACCAGGCCCAGATGGACTCCCGGCAGAATTTTATAAAACACTACAAGAATAATTGAACCTTCCATTGCTAGAAGTTATAAATGAAGTTGTGTTAAAGAAGAAGATACCTAAAACATGGCCAGAAGCTTATATTATACCTGTCCCCAAAGAGGAGGCCGATCCATTACAAATCAAGAACTATAGACCTATTTTCTTACTAAACACAGATTATAAAATTTTTGCTTCAATATTGGTAGAAAGACTTAAAAAATACTTAAACAATTTTATCCATCCTGATCAAAATGGATTTCTGCCAAAGAGACAAATTAAAGATAATATGAGAGTAATCTTGGACACTTTGGAATACTACGAGGCACACCCTGAAAAACAAATGGCTTTGATATTTCTAGATGCACAGAAGGCATTTGATAATGAGAATTGGCGATTCATGTTATTACAGCTGGAACAGATGGGCTTTGGTAAAAAATTTATCCAAGCAATAGAAGCTATATACCATAAGCAAACGGCAAAGGTAATGATAGAGGGGGAACTGACAGACTATCGATATAAGAAAAGGAACAAGACAAGGGTGCCCACTATCACCTCTGTTGTTTGTGTTAACCTTGGAAGTGCTGAACAGAAATATTAGAGAAGAAAAGGATATAAAAGGGATGAAAATTAAAAAGGAAGAATTTAAGTTGCAAGGATTTGCAGGTGATCTGGTTTTCATTTTAGAAGACCCACTAGAAACAGCAAACAAATATCAGAATTTTGCTAAGAAAAATACATGGTCATATTCATTTAGTTATTGTGAACTGCTTGATTTGAGGGTGATTTTATCTTTTCATCTGAAACACACACATAATTTGCCCTCACAAAGAACAATATAAAACAGAGTATCTCCACCACAGCAACTTTAAGATATGTTAATGTCAACTCCTAGAATTCTGGAGGTTGAAGACCACACATCTTAAAGTTACCAATGTTGAGAAACACTGATATAGAGCAATACTGGCTGGCCTAGAGAGGCTCATGATGAAGGAATTCTTATTAAGCACAGAAAGGATTTGGAAAGTGAATATATAAAGCATTGTATAATTCAGTAGGCAAGGAACTTTGGATACAATGTAAAGCTTGAACAATGGTAGAATATGTGAATGAAAAGTTTAAAGTTTATACTAAATTACAATTTAAAAGAAAAATTTAAAAGAAAATTTTTACAAGATGATGTATCATTAGTATTTAACACCAAATAAGTTATCAAGAATGTATAAAGGTATGAATGTTGGAAATTCAACATTCAAACATATGAATGTTGGAAATTCAAATGTAAAGAAAGAACTTTTTATCATTTGTGGTGGACATGTGATAAAGCAAAGAAATATTGGAGTAGGATTCATATTCTAATACTGAAGATTCTTAAAGCGAATATAAAGATAAAACTATAGACTTTTCTTTTGGTTTTAAAGGGAAAAATTGGAACTTTGATGTTATATAAGTTGATGGCAAAAAGGATATGTCAATCACCACAATGGACGAATGGCTACAAAATTTGATGGAGTTAGCAAAGATGGCTAAATAGACTGCTTTGATGAAAGAAAAAAAAACATAATTACTTTTGTTTCTACTTGGAAACTGCATCTGGATTTTTTGTTTAAGGTGGGAAAAAAATGAAGTTCTGATTTTGGGTTTTGCCAATTAGATCTGTTGATATAGAAATTGCTAGTTTATACTATTACATAAAAGTAAAAAAGTTGAGGTTTGATGTCATTATCTTATTCTACTGCACCAGGGAGTCAGAAGTCAATGCCTTTTCTTATTATATTATTATTAATATTTTCCCTATTATTTGTTTTTGTATTTTATATATTATAAACTAATAAAAAGGACAATTTGGAAAGGCCAAAAAAAGTTTAAAAACAAGCAAAGGAAAAGAACAGAAAGGATATCTAATGATGGAACGGTTACCAGTGCCGTTTCTGATCTCTTTGAAGACGCCAAGGTGATGGGAATCTCAGCCTTTGGAGATGCCTGCAACTCACGCTTTTTCCGTGCTGGGGAAGTGCTGTGATCTATTTGCTGAAAAGGAACAATTATTTGCTGTTATTCTGTCCATGAACATTAAGAAGTATACATTACTTTCCCCCACCAAGTGGATGCCTCGTAGCCAGGGGATGATTCTTCATCCTGTAGGAATCGGAAATCTTGCTGTTACTGTTGGACTTTTTTTTTTGCTAAGATCTATGCATGCATTAAGCATGCCAGAAAAAGTGCATTAATTGCGATTCTGTTAATTCCACTTGAGAAACAGTATATGCCAATTTTAATAATAAAATATCTTATTTTTGAAATATTGTACCAAATTCACACAAAACCAACCAAGTCAGCTAATCAAGAATCTTCATTTTCAGCCCTTTCAAAATATCTTGAGAATGCAACTTCAAGAACACCCACTTGTTGGCACTACTAACAAGGAATTCGGGGAGATGCAATCCTCACAAAGCACACTATTCAATGTAAACTTGGTATCTATCCATGAATCAGACAATTATATTCCTAGAATGGGCAGCCAAGGAGTTGATCTCAAAATATACATATTTATATTAAATGGGGATAGAGCAAAAAGGAGAAGAGGCTTGGAATAGACCCTAGACTCACGGTGAGCTTGAGGGGGTTGATGACTTCTTCAGGTGGCTCACAATTCCAGTCTTCCTTCCCTTTTATCAAGATTTCAGTGGGGTAAAGCAGCCACTTTCCATTGCTGGCTTCATAAGGCCATTCAAAGCCTAAAATGATTGTTCCCAGAGAAGCTAAAGACTCACTCTTTGTAGTCACCTTCAACAAATAACAACAAAGATAACATATTAATAATCCATTTCATTCTTCAGTTTGGAAAACTATTGGTAATTCTTCATGATTAGGCTGAAAATTGCAGTGATCTTGTGTGCCTCTTTCAATTGACTTGCTCTTCAGTTAAAAACCAGCCCAAGAGATGGCAGTTCTGAATGAAATCTGCTTAAGAGTTAAAATATGTTGTGACTGGCAAAGTGTCAGAAAGGAATGGGGTTAAACACTCCTATGCCACAGTAGTCCTTACTAAAAAAAAAAACCTGTATTCTCCTAGATCTAGTTTTGTAGATTTTATGTTTAATATATCTATAATTATAGCCATAAAAGAAAGTCCATTCTTGACACCTATTTTTCTGCTCTATAATAAAGCCAAAAATGTTGGCTTCAGATGGCTACATATATTGGCAATTTGTATAATAGCAGGAAGGAAGAAGAGCTTAAGGAAAAGCTGCTTTAGTTATTCTTTATTCTCATACCTTCAAACAATCATAAAGGAAAGGGTCAGAATTTTAACTATAAATAAAGGGGAATTTTCATTCATTCCCCCCCTTCTCCCTCTCTCTCTCCTACCATCTCTCTCTTTTTCTCTTGCACAGCTTTCTGTGATCAATATAAAAATAAAGTCTACATGTTCTTTCAAAAATCTATTCCTGATCCTCCCCTCAAACCTTCTTTTTCAGTGGCCTGATTTGGGAGAGAAAGTTCTTTCTTGTTGCTGTTAGACAATTAGACTTAGCCACTATTTGCTCCTAAGCCTGGAAGAGAAGGGACAAAGGTTGGGTATTGGACTACTAACTATAAAAAAAAAAATCATTGCTATGCAAACAAAGGATACAATTTAAGGTCTGACTGAAATAGGCAGGGACCAATCATTGTCTAATAGCAATAGCACTTAGACTTATATACCGCTTCCCAGGGCTTTTACAGCCCTCTCTAAGCAGTTTACAGAGTCAGCATATTGCCCCCAACACTCTGTTCCTCATTTCACCCACCTCAAAAGGATGGAAGGCTGGTGAGATCCAAATTGCTAAATTGTAGTCAGCCAGCAGTCAGCAGAAGTAGCCTGCAGTCCTGCACTCTAACATCTCTAATGTGCTGAATAACATAGGTGGAACTTATGGCTAAACAAACAAATATTAGACAATTGGAAGTCATAACCCCTTGCCCAATTTTGCCATGATGGGATTGTAATAAAAAAGAATCTATTCAAATGGAGTGCTGGCTTATTTAACAACAGGTTGTTTTACAACTGTTGGAAATTACAGCCATGGAACAGGTGCTTTCATAAAATCCATTCCTTTTAATAGACATTTTCTTCCAGAATTTGGCAAAAAAAAATTGCCCCCAAAACATCTTGAATGGAAACATCATGAATCACGCTCAGTCACAGGCATGTCTCTGGAGTCATTTGACCACTTGTCAGGCAGTCAGTTTTACGACAAGCCATGGTGTTCCCTGATCACATGACAGTGTGATTGATAATTTTTGTGTATGTAGTTTTTTTAGCATTTTTTGCCAGTTTCTGGAAGAAAATGTCCATTGAAGTGAATGGATTTGCTTAATGATCACAGTAGATGCTTACCTGGAAGTCTAACTCAATGGGACTGCCTACATCTTCTTCATGCTTCATGGCTGATTCTCCTATGACTTTCCCACTAAAGTATGACTGAAGCCACCGATTGATTCTACCGGGAAGAAATAGAAAAGTTGGAAGAGAGATTTACTCAGGCTTGGGTTGTTTTAACAAGCTAAACAATGAAGTCATCGTTTCCTGGGAAACTTTTGTGTTATTCAGTAACACAGAGAAGTAGGACCTACACAATTTCTTCCCTCCAAACATATTAGGATTGGAACCCTCTGGATTCCTGGCCTTTGACCATTTTAGCTGGGAAGTCTGAAAGCTCCAGCTGTGATACATCTGGAAAGCACCATGTAAAGTAGACTATATTCAAAGGCTGGGTTTCTTTTAATGAAGGGACACATACATTGGGATTCATCAAAATTTGGCATAGCCTTTTGTGTGGCAACAAAACCCCCTTTCCATAATTTTCTTTTCTTAACTCATGTCAAAACTTTAAGAAGATACGTACATGCTTAGGGATGCATCAACTGTGTAATCCACTAACAAAGCTGCTGTCACTAGTTGGAGATCTTCCTGATAGCTTATCCTGTACAAAATACAATAGTCACAAGGTCTATCAGATTACTTTTAAAGTGATCCCAAAGAATATAAACTATTATTGCATTTTAAATTGTCTTAGAGGTTTGAATCAATTATCTTATAGGTTTGAGAGGAATCCACAGTGGTTTCTCTTCCCATCAGTTGGAACTAGTGTTACTGTTTTTTGTACTATCTCATGCAATACAAGAAATTTTAAAAATAGTACAAGTCTGGTTCTCCTATGAGCTTTATATATTAGAACAACCCAATATTACTGTAGGCATGATTCAGAGTTACTTTTTGCCACCAAAGCCTATCTGACTCAGACATGCAGTTTACAGTTTACATCATTTACAGACCTGATAAAATAGAGTGGACTGCACCACTTTCAACTAAGGTACCTTAAACTACAAGTACCAAGTACAGGTAAACTACAATTTAATATACTTCGTTGGTTTTGCTTATGCAAAACAAAGTGTAATAGCAACAGCCCTCCTGAAAGAAGAAATATAGAACATTCCGCTTATGTTAATTTTCATAATAAAGTTGTAATTTATAAGTATTTTCCCCCACTTTTAATATGAATAACATACAAAAGTGATGTGATATACTGTATTTGTGACTTTCTTCTCTTCAATATGCTGGTCCAAAAATAACTGGTTTCACTGGAGGGAAAGATATGTATGTGAGGGAGTGTGTGTGTGTGTAGGCATAAACTTTTCTAAATAGCAATAGGAGAGAAACTATCTTAACACAAAATAGAAACCATTTTTTGAATTCATAATTGATAAGAGGGCAAGACTCACGTGGAAGGTTGAACTTGGACAGTGATATTCTGGGTAGATAAAGTAATCCCACTAATTTCAAATGTGATGATCAGCTCTGCCTGGAAGAAAATTCAGATTGTGCAATATTTTGTTAAGGTTTGGATGACATATTTTAATCATGTTTGTAATCTGAGGTTCCCTAGAGTGCCACTAGTTAACTACACAAACATCTGTGGCAAGAAAGAGCTTTTATCAGTTGAACTGTCTGGAAGAGCAGGACCTGGCTTTAGTGACTGAACCTCAAGTCTGGACTATGGACTTATCCATTCAAGACAAAGATTAGACTGGATAAATAAATTTTTATTCAATAGTATCTATTGCTATTAATTCATGTTGAAGAAGAACTGCAGCTCTTTGTAAGAATTATAAAAAAAAATGCACTATTACTGCAGTGAATTTGCTAATAAAGAGTCCAATGTTTGATGTGTAGCTGTTGATAAAGCTGAAAGTAGAAATTCTTCTTTCCACATTGCCAACATTCACCAATAGCTATTACAGTGGACTACCATAATTTCAATCACAAGGATTTGCATTAAAAACTAGGGTGTCAATTTAATCTCACGAATAATCTTAATAATTTAAAGAAAATACTGCAGTCAATACTTATTAATTTTTTAAAAACCTTATGTCTGAAAGAGATAGGGTGGTCCTGAGCAATTAGAAAAACCTCACTGATGAGACCCACGCAAACAGAAACTTAGTTTTTCCAAAGTGTCCAAATCAGAAACAATTTACCTGCTGATTCCTTTTGAAGGGATTACCCAGTTCACATATCACTGTCTCCTTAACAGTGCAGGCCCCACTCTGAAAGGAATAAAAGACACATTTCATTGTCTTAGGCCTTCTGCCTTATTTTACTTGTGTGTAACTCAATACTGTCAGGGATGCTACACATTCTTTCCATGAATGGTTTTCTTTCTTTTATATATTTATATATTCATATATTTATGTTTGTGTGTGTATACAGTATAAACATATAAATGTATTTATGTTTGTATATAATGTATGTATACACACACACACACACATGCACGCACGCGCACACACACACACAGGAAGAATGTTTTATGGCCTCTATGCCTTCTCCATTTGCAATTCCACTAAAAGGGAATTGGTTCTTAAGCAATTATGAAATAAAATAAGTTTTAAACACAACCCAGGGCATACATATGGCTATAAGAATTTTGCTGTAGCTCTAACATTATCCATTGCTCACATATTTTTTATCATTTAAATAAACCAAACAACAAAAAGGAAAGAAAAAGGGGAAAACATGTTTATATACATAATATAAACATTATAGAAGATCAAAGATTGAAGTTGAAAATGATGTTCATAAAATTTTTAGAAACAATTTCAATTTCAAAAACAATTTCAAAAAGGGCAAAACTATAAAGAAAAAATACTGTAAGAAAAACAATATTTAAAAAATTCTTTTTTTTACCCCAACTATTAATTGGTTAGACCTCTACTATGAATATATACAGTTAATTTTTCCACTGCTGCATATTTTTAAATTTTAGTCTCCCAATCCTGCATGGATGTCAAGATTTCTCTCTACCAATTTTTTTGCCACATTAAGTCTTGCCACTGTCAGCATGTATTTTAATAAATTGAAAAGATTTCAGTTGTTTCTCTGGAATTACCCCTAATACAAATATCTGGGTTTTAATTCAAATTTTGTTTTCAACATTTTCCAAATTTTTAAATGTATTTTTACAGTACTTTTGGGTCTTTTTCTATGATCACCATATATTTGTTATGGCATTTCCAAAATTTATTTGTATGATTTATCTATCATGGCACTAATTGACAGTTATCTATAATCTATATATAATGGTATAGGCTATTTTATACCAATGTTTCCTTAAACTGGTTGTAAATTTCATTGATTTTTTCCCCCTCCACAATTCTTACCATTCTTCCACTATTATTACTTTTTTGAAGTTTTGCATCCATTTTATCATGCAGTTTGTTATTTGTTCTAGCTCTGCGTCATGTTTAAGTAACAATGTATAAATACATCGATTATCTTGATTCTATATAAGAATTTCAAACTCTGTCATCTCTCTCAGGGTCTCTCTTCTTTAAGATCATTGTTTATTTTTGCAGTGTTTTGCTATGATAGATTCCTTCTCTCATTAAGCAATCCTTGTTGTTCCTTTAATCCACTACATTTCTCACTTCAGATATATGATATTGATATACAATCTTACTTTGTCTCCACAGTATCCTCTGATATTGGGAAAAACTAGTCTACTTCTCTTAAGTCTTGTACAAGATTGAATCTTACTCCTGTTTTTTAGATTCCTATTTCATTTTTGAGGTTTTTGAGATGGCTTTACTGCATCTGTAGTGGAGTCCAATTTATTAATGGAAAGCCAACCTAGTGCATTCCTGGTTAAAGTTTTTGAATCTTGACATATCTTAGTTTGTTCACTTAGCTGATACAATTCAACCATGGCAATACTTTTATACTTTCAGGCAAGTCATTAGCTTCATCTGCAAAGTAACTGACAATTATGAATCTTGAAGAATAATATTCTGATCTGTTAGAAATGCTTCTACCCAGGAATTAATAACTAAAAACATCACTTAACTCAACACTTGTAAGTTTGTGTGAGAGAGTACAAAGGACTCCACAGTTCAACCCTAGGCTACATATATTCTCTTCTATTAGAACTTGTAATTTTTTCTGAAAAGCCACTGTGTAACAATAATTGAACAGTAACTTAATGCTACCCCAACTTTCAGAAATACCCCACCGGCCGAACTGAAGAAGGTAGCAGAGAGGGTGAGAAAGTGATATTGAGGAGAGCCTCATGAGCATCCTCTCCATTGACAGGTGATGTTGGCTTATTAGTGACTTTGATGCTCAAATTCAGCTTCTTTACTTCCGAGCTGTACTGTAACACCTGCATACCATCTCGTCTGTAATGGAAAAGATAATACAGTTGAGGGACGATGGTTTTTAAAAAAGCATATGTGCTCCTCCATGCATTTCTTAACTTTGGTTAAAAGTGGCTAGGGCAACAATGGACAATTTGGTGCTCCTCAAAGATTTAGGACTATAAACTTCATAATTTTCAGGGAACTTTGGGATTCTTTGAAACCATTATCCAAAACTCCTAGAAGAGACCAACTGACTTATCCTGGCCTTAGAACAAGCAGTGGAAAATCATCAATTATATGCTTTCATCCCCAGCTGAGAGACCATTTCTACCAAAATGCTTCCAGAATTGTGCAATGATCTAACTGTCTGGTGATGAAACTTCCCTTATCTAGGTCAGCCAGTCAAAGGGTTCTAGGACAGGTCATCTGCCTGAGTGATAACAATAGCATGTACTGACCATGATTTTATCCAGTAATTTTCTAAAACTCAGCATATACATCATCTCAGAGCTACTGTGTTTATTGCCCTGAAAGGAAATTCTCAAGAAGAGGTCTTTCTTTAATGATTATAATGAGGAGCATGATGCAGAAAGCATTCAGAAGTAGACAGAATTTATGATTATTTCCAAAGCCAGTATTTTCTCTTATTTAAATATATGTGCGGCATAACTCTGTGATATAATGATTAAAGTCATTTCACGTGTTCTTCTTCCTCAGTTCATCCTTCCCTCAATAAGCCAAACTCTCTCACCTGGGCAGCTTTTGATTCTTTTCATTTAGAAAGAGTGCCTGAATCTGCAAGTTGCTAATGCATTGGCTGTCAGTTCCACATTCCTTCTGAAATTGAATCTGAAAATAGACATTTTGAGTCAACAAAATGAGACAAAAAACAGGGGAAAGATGTTCATATAGTTTGTAAGCAGAGAAAGTATGGACTACAATTCATGTCTTCTTCAAGAAGCATAGCCAGAGGAAGCTATTTTAAAAGATAAACCACAAGGAATACATCAGCATGGGAAGGAAAACTTTTAGAAGAAGGGCTCTGTATGAAAGGAGGATCAATCCTTCACTACAATTGAGCCACAATTTTCTCTCTGCACGTTTACTATGCCTCAAAATATACTATGTCATTGATGCTAACTAAAGCTTTATTTTAAAAACTACTTTTGTAGAGGGTGTTTCCAAGGACAATACTGAATGTTTGAATTGTAAATCACCCAGAGTCATTGCTGAAATGGTTGGCTGTAGAAATCAAACAAACAAACAAATAATAAATCCGATGCATAGAAAAGACAGAACTCTTTGTTCTTCCCAAGTGTGAACATCTAAAAATGCTTCCCCACCCACTCTCCAATTAGACTTTTGGGAGAGCTTTTTCTTCAGAGAAAGCTTTTAAAAGTCTGTTTGTTATGATATAAGAGATTATGAGTCAGATAGGAAGCCCTCACAGAGTGCTAAGTTAATGGGTATTGTTTATGATCTCCTCTCTCAATGGGTCTACTTTTTTGTAGTCACTGTCTCCAATCTCCTTTTATGTGCATCATTCTTGAACCAATCTATTCAGCTCTTGTTTCTCCAGAAGGCAGCAGAAAAAAGGAGCAACAGCCAAGCCTAGGATTTTTATGGATGGCTATGGTGGATTTCCACCAATGTCTAAAAATGCAACTCCTTAAATTTGATTGGATTAACCAAAAGAATTATATCAAGGTGATTAAAGATAACTGATGCTGAAATTATTATATTTGTATATATACTGTAAACATAGCTTAGGTTCAATCTAGTTAAAGTATGTGAAGAAATTTTTATAAAATGAAATTTATTTTAAATGTTAAAGATAATGACTAATCTGTTCCACCAGGTGGTGCCAGAGGACTGTTTGGTAGGTGAGCCATTAAGTGAAACAGAAAATTGAACTTGCCTATTTACAAATAATTTGCATCTGCATGGATAAGTCAGGGACATGCACACAAACTCTTCCAACGAAGATATCATCATCTGTTTGTTTTTTTGCAAAAGCCTGCCACCCACCACTAGTTGAACACTGCAATATTAGTGTGTAAACTACATGGCCGTTTCAACGGAGGAGAGGAAAGGTGAAAAGGAGGAAAAACTAAAGAGAAGGAAGAACTAACCTCAGTGTTATTTTCACGAGGCTGATCCTCATTCAGAACAGGAAATGCATTAAGGGAGTGTAGTCCCAACTGGAATTCCCTGGAGTTTTCTGAAAGAGAGTACTTCATAGAGAACGCAATGGGGTGCAGCTTGTCTCGTACATCATCCTGCAGAATGAGCAATAATTTATTTCAGACAGCTCTAAACTCAGTTCTGAACTTCTGTGTAGCTTATGCAGGGACACAAGGGCCCTCCCCATTTTTTCCACCATCATCACATTTTATTTTGATGGAAATTTCCTCTTTGTTCTTGGCATTCTTTTGTTGAAATGTAAGTTTGGCTTATCATGCTAAATTATCCTGCCCAATATTTTCTGTCAGTATAAGCAATACAATGATTAGAGACGCTTTTCATCAGGCTGGTCCCTTCCAAATATGTTAGAAATGTAACTATCCAGAATTTTAACCAATGTTAGCTATTATACATCCAGGAAGTCAGGTAAAGTAACTGCTTTACATACATATTTATCAATTTTAGAAAACCTCCCCAATTTTAGAAAACCTCCCCTCCTTAGGCAAAAGTTCCATTCTTATTATTTATAACACTGTAGTCATATCACTATGCTTAGCTATCCCAGGCAGCACCAATTTATGTAAAAAAAAAAATCCTGTACTGCTGGTCCCTGGTTACATAAATATAAAGAGCCAAACTTAAGTAATGCTAACATTTTTAGAAAAAAAGGGGACAGGATAAAAACAACCTAATGAAATATTGCAGGCAAGATGGTGTTTAGTTATCCCATTTTATTCCTAACCTGTAGAAGGACTTTCAGGTTTTGGCACTTGCTTGGCATGGAAAAATGTCCCTCGTAGGTTGCAGAATTGGTCTCGGCAAAATATACACGGGGTGGTCGGCGGTACCGGTCAGCTTCCACAATATAATCCAGCTCTGAAGCCAAGAAAAAAATGGATCAGGGACATTATCAGCAGCCTAGATCCTAGAATCATTCAGTAATCATTCAAAGTTATGATAGCACTGAAACATGAAACTTATGACGGGTCCTCGAAATTGTAGCCATCACAGATTCCCTGCAGTCTCAGATGCTTGACAAGCAAAATCAACGGAGAAGCCAGCATGAAATCGTAAGACATGGTCACGTGATATCACAGTTATGGTGATTTTTTTTAAACAACTGCAACTGGAACTGATATCATAAATTGGCAAAATCATGTGACATTTCACTTAACCACACTGCTTAGGAATGGAGGTAGCGGTATCAGTTGTAGTTTGTAAGTGAGTACTATATTGTAATCTCATACTTAATTCGAATCAAGGGAATGCAACAAAAAACAAATATGCCACTAAAGATATTGGTAGAGAAACTGGTTCTCCTACATTAAGGATAAAAATTCCAGGGCCAGCAAATACCCTCCAACCCTCTTTCTTTACAAATGAATTCTCCTAAATGTAACCAATTTTCCAACTTCTACTCACTGATAGTTTCCTTGTATTTGGGATCTCCAGCACTCTGGGAATAGGAGAAGCACAGCTCTATCTTCATGCTGCAAATGAAAAGATAAGAAGGGAAAGGAGAAAGAAAGAAAAACAAGATGCTCAGTAAAAAAATCTGCAGGGACAGATCACTGAAATTCCTCCAAAAACAAAACCCAAACCCAAAGTGCCTTGCCTTTATAGAGAAACACATCACCCTAAATTCAAAGTCACATGGCAAAACACAGGAAGCTCCAGTCTTGGCATATCAAAACTATAGCAACTGCACTTGACTTCAGAGATGGTATTCAGCAGGTTCTGACCAGTTCTGGAGAACCGGTAGCGGAAATTTTGAGTAGTTCGAAGAACTGGCAAATATGATCTCTGACTGGAGATTTTACAGTATCCTTCCCTGCCACACCCACCAAGCCACGCCCACAGAACCGGTAGTAAAAAAATTTGAATCCCACCACTGCTTGACTTCTATTAGGATGTCCTTTATATCTGGTAATTAACCAGGGCCAAACTTTTAAATGGATCGCTCTGTGTGGTTTGCAGCAAGGAATGATGTTTCAGAGGCCAAAGCTTTCTTTGAAAAATCAATTCTTGCTAAGAGAAGAGGAAAAAGTTATTTTTTTCATGAAAAGGAAGATTGCCTCCCCCCCCACTCCCCATCTGCTTTGAATCAGAAAATTGTCAAAGCTATTATTCTGTCTATTTTAATCAAGGACAATTTCATCTTATTTATTTACAGAGTTGGCATTGTACAAGGGAGCTTTTCCAATTTGGTGCCCAGGAGATGTATAGAGACTGCGATTCTCAGAATTCCTGGTCATCAGCCTCTGGACAGCACCAGGCTAGGAAAGGCTAATTTTGATAAATAATTATAATTAACTAAAGAGGAAGTGTTACATGCAAACAATGCTATGACAATCCACTTTAGAGAAGAGATGCCCCTTTTGTTCATGTTTTCACACTCTTAACAATATATTTTCATTTTGATTCAGTGCTACTTCATATTTTCTTAGAAACTGACTTAAGAAAAGCTAAGAAATGTGTTCAGTCCGCAGTCATATCTGACAAATCGGATATGATTTTATATATGCCATCTCTGCAGTGATATTTTTGAGGAAAAATTGCTAACTAAAACAGAAAGGAACCAACATGAATTTAAAGTTGGAAAAAATAGAACTAGACAAAATAAACCCCGTCACCCTTAAACTAAGCCTTAGTTTAGAAGTTAGTTACAAATGCCTAACACTTCCAGATGTTGAAGAATGCCAACTCCCAAACTAATGGCATGCTGGATAGAATTATTGGAGGGCGGAAACTAATCACATCTGGTGGATTAAAATTCCTCCAGCTGGCTTAAACCTGAAATAACTTGCATCTTATCAAGTCCTCTATCTTCTATGGGACAGGATGCCCTGTTCCAAAAACAAATCTACACGTCTCTCATTCAACTTTTATTCTTCAAAAAAAATCAAGCAAGGAAAAGGACTCCGCAATGTCCCCATACAGCTTGCTCCAATGTGGCCTTTTACTCTGATTGCCAGATGTTTTTCTCATTCAAACTTAACTTGAATCTCACCACATTTTGTATAAACATTCTTGTTTCTCCTCCCTGCTCTTGGTGGGGAGGGCAAACAATTGTTCTCCTAATTCTTTCCAACATCCTCTAAAATAAACTGAAAGTTGGCAAGACGCTGCCCTTTCATCTTCTTTCTGTAGGCTAAATATATTCAGTTGTATCATATTTGTGTTGTTACACACCTTGAATATCCGTGTATTCAGGCATATAAAAATGAAAAGAACATTTATAAGGATGTTATTACCAAGAGTTTTGAGTACATTTGCTTGGGTCCAGAGGGCTTGGAGTAACAGTAAAAGTCTTGTTTAGGATATTGATCACTGGACGGGCTCTGCAGAAAGGGAAGGACAATAAGGGAAAACAACAGTGAAATGAATTAATACATTTTAGTGGAAGTTTTTAACATAAAAAGTAATACAAATTAAACTGGAATAAAAGGAAAAGTTCAGAAGGCGTAGAAAAAAGAAAAGGAAAAGGAAAAGGAAAAAAGACAATAATAAAGAAGTAATGTCCGGCTTTCACCATAAGCCAATATAATAACTTTTCGCTCTCTTTTAAAGTTACAAATAAAAAAAAAACCCTCCTCTTATCTTCATGCTTAATGGCATTGCATGATTTGATATTTCATCAATCTTTGACATTCAAGGTAAGTTTTCAAAGCTTTCGCCACCAGCTAGTTTGGAAATGCCATAAAGAGCATCGTCCAGAATTTATTGTAGCAGCTCTTTCTCATCAGAATCTTTTCTTAATTTGTTTTTTGCATTCCTGGTTTGGTGATGTCAATTTTATTTATCTTCCTTGCCTTCAAACTCTATAATGTCTATATCATTTTTTTAAAAAATTCGCAACATCTTGTAAAAAAATGTCCAATGAGATTTCTATACTTTTTTCAAATTTTAATTATTAATATCCCAGTGGTTACCAATCAAAAATCTCTTTAAGATAGGAAAAAATTATAGCCAGCTTAGCCATTTTATTTCTTTTTTGCCTGCTTTTTTAGTTCCGTCTAGTGTCCATTTGCAACTTTCATCAAGACTCAGTTCTGATATGGGTTCTTAAATCAAAATCTCCCACTCAATTGTTTTTACTTTTTGTCATTTGTACATTATTTTAAATTCTTAAGCCTCTGTTTAAAATTTCTTAATTTCAGAGAAGGTTAAACTCACCAGATATCAATTTAAGCTTGCCATTCTCAAGGTATCTAATATCCATAAAATGCTTAAATTGAACATTTCTAAAATTGATTAAAACATGAGTTTGGCTATCTTAGTGTCCCTATTAAAGGATCCCCTGGAGCTGAAAGCAAAGACACAACTTCTGGAACTCCAACCCACAGAGTTCACTGTTTTACAGTCTCATAGCAAGGAATTCTCTTTCTCCAGAGAGCTTTGAAGGACCAATCTATGGCTTTCTTCCATCCTACACAACAGCTGTCATTTCTGCTCATTTGTGAAGACATCTTCAGTCAGCCATGAGTCACAGCAGAAGCCCACCAAGTCAATACAGAACAGAACAGAACAGAACAGAATAGAATAGAACAGAATAACAGAAAGGGACCCTGGAGGTCTTCTAGTCCAACTCCCTGCCTAGGGAAGAAACCCTACACCACTTCAGACAATTGCTTATCCAGCATCTTTTAAAAAACTTCCAGAGTTGGAGCATTCACAACTTCTGGAAGCAAGTTGTTCCACTGATTAATTGTTCTAGCTGTCAGGAAATTTCTCCTTTGTTCTAGGTTGCTTCTCTCCTTGATCAGTTTCCACCCATTGCTTCTTATCCTACCCTCAAGTGCTTTGGATAGCTTGACTCCCTCTTCTTTGGGGCAGCCCCTGAGATTTTGGAATAATGCTATCATATTTCCCCTAGTCCTTCTTTTCATGAAACTAGACACACCCAGTTCCTGCAACCATTCTTCATATGTTTAACCTCCAGTCCCCTAATCATCTTTGTTGCTCTTCTCTGCACTCATTCTAGAGCCTCAACATCTTTTTTACATTGTGGCAACCAAAACTGAATGCAGTATTTCAAATGTGGCCTTACCAAGACATTATAAAGTGGTATTAACACTTCACGTGATCTTGATTCTACCCCTCATCTTGATTCTATCCCTGTATTTATGCAATACAGATTACTATTACTATTAATCTTCTCATCACTCCTTATCAGCCATCCTCTCCCACTTGTGTCTGTATGACTGTAACTTTGTCGCTTGTATCCTTATGATTTATATTGACTGTTTCCTAGTATGATTCGATTGCTTATTGTACCCTATGACTATCATTAAGTGTTGTACCTTATGATTTTTGACTCTTGACAAATGTATCTTTTCTTTTATGTATACTGAGAGCATTTGCACCAAGACAAATTTCTTGTGTGTCCAATCACACGTGGCCAATAAAGAATTCTGTTCTATTCCATTTTAGTGGATTAATAAAATAAATGATCCCTAATCATGAGGGTGAATTTAATTATTCGGTGGTGAAGAAAACGTGCTGTTACATGTGATCATTTGTTCCTTTCTCCAGGACATGATTTATAAAAGTGCTATTCTTTTGAATCAGGGTAATTGAAAATACAGTCTTCCACAAAATGATGTTCCCTAGGTAAGAGGCACATTGACTTCCATATTCTATTAATGCACCATGACTGAATAGCTGAGGACACCAGGCTGGAAAGACTGCCCTAACGGAGAGATTGGAATTTCCTTCTTCTTAAAATAGATTTTCCCCTTTTTAAAAAAATTAATCAGAATGAATAAATAGGAAAAAACAACAACAACCCAAGACTGCTTATAGCTCCTTTTACCACACTTACCTGAGCAGCAAGATATTTTCTGAAAGAGTTCCCACCAGAAGATCAGGATAAGAATTTCCATCCACATCCATTCCACCACTGAAGGAGTAGCCAAAGGTCTTGATGACAGGATTAAAATCTTCCCCACTAATGATCTGCAAAGAGGTGCCAAAAGTGAAAGGCAAGAAGGGTATTTACAAACAAGACTAAGATCCATGATGATGGAGCTGTTGGTGGCCAAGCATATATGAATGAACAGTAGGACTAGTATTAATATCATTAGGTTATATTGATCTGGCTGGAGAGGAGCTCTGGGACTTCCAGTGTTGATATATTCATGTATGTAGTAAATCAATCCTGTAACAATTACAAAAGAGTCTTGAAGTTCACAAATATAATAAGATGCAATATATGCAATTGGAGGCAAAGAAATCGTAGCCAGGAAGTGATGACACCATCACCGAAAAACAAGAGTCTGGGGCTTCAAATGAGGGACAACCAACCGCTTCTCCCAGTCTCAAAGTGGGAGGAAACCTGGTACCTTGCAGGAAACCTGATACCCATCTTGTATCTGCTTGAGATTAGAGATAGTTGGTCATTGCTAAGGGTGACCTGTTGGTGTCACATGCTAGAAAATTGAAGGTTTTCCCCAAAATAAAAAAGGAGACTATAATTACCAGCCATATCTCATCCAACAACTGTATTAACCTACTCGTTGTGGTCTTTGGCTGCCAAACAATTTTCCTGAAAGTAACTGAACAACGTGGGGATATGCTGCATATAAACTTACAAATATGCTTTACCTGAAGAGATAAAGACAATAAACAGATAAGATGATAAACATGCCTTTACCTGCTGTGGTTTATTAGCAAGGCCACCTACACCACTCTGATAGATGTATACTTTCCCCGAACCTTCATAGGGTGCCCCAATGGCGATATCTGAAAGGGAAGAGTACAAAGAAGAACACCCATTTTTATGAGATCTCACAGTTCTCATTATACTTCATCTAGATGGGTTTCTTCTTAGGTTCCCACTAGAACTGTATCAAATGTACTTTAACATAACTTTTCAAAACAAGTATTTGTATTACTTCCCATCACTAGTCAAAAATCTAACAAGGAACTTTTAGTTTAGCCCTTATAATAGTTGAGTCACTACTCAAAGGAAAGCTTGAAGGAATTCTGCTGAGAAAGTAATTGCAGGTGGCCAGTATAAATATAGATTCTTGACAACTAACTAAGAAAAAATCAATGCCTGTGTGTGTGTCTATGTGTGTCTTTATCTGAGTCTCTCTGTGTGCACACGCATGGCTGAATTATAACTATGAAAGGAATTTGTTTCTCTTTTCCTGATATCAGATGTATAGTATAGTACAAATGGTCCTTATTTAATGACCCTTCATCCAGTTTTTTCAGGCCCAACAAACTAAGAATGACATATAAAGTTACTTGCCTATAGATAGAATATTGTCAGATTAAAGCAATTATCTGCATAACTATAGATATACTCTGTGAAGTGCTAAAGAGGCCTTGCCTTCTTTCTGCCTACTAAACATTCCAAGCTTTGTCTCTTTACCTTCTGGGAGTGAATCCTTCCCTTCTACTATTCCAGGCTACACTCTGTCACATTGTTCAAATTTACAAGTTGTGCTGAATGAGCAGAATTTACAACCAAACATTGAAATTCTAATAGTTGTCTACTTCATTGTGTTTTGCCTATAATACCAGAATTTTCCCAGACTGCTTGCCTTGGGAACAAACAGATAAGGTTCCATGGAACTTAGGGGAGGTTAGGTGTAAATTTCTTGTTGCTGAACAATGACTTAAGGATAATTCTCTACTTGATCATTCCTTCTTACCTGACTGGCAGTTTCCCAACACAAACAATGCTTTAGACCAGAGGTCTCCAAACTTGGCAACTTTAAAACTTGTGGACTTCAACTTCCAGAATTCTCCAGCCACCCAGAATTCTGGGAGTGAAGTCCACAAATCTTAAAGTTGCCAAGTTTGGGGACCCCTACTTTAGACTATATAAAAGGGCACAGTCCAACAAGATGTGCTTCTATAAACAGTAAAACATAACACTGTACAAGAGAAAAAAAAAAGTCTAACCTTGAAAATCATCTTTGTTAATGTCGCCAATGTGAGCCACAGAGAAACCAAAGGAAGAATCGCTGGGTCCAGTCAATGTGAGGTTGGGATGGCTGGAGAATGCTCCCCAAGGTTCATGTACACATAGACAGCCCCACCCTTCTCCTCCTTCTGGTCAAAGTAGTGTGGTGCTCCAATGATTAAGTCCTGCCATCTATTAATGGGGAAAGGTAGATGCGTCATTTTTACCTAAAGATCAACATAAAGTGATTTAATACTTCTTTCAAGTTCTCCCTCCCATGGACTCACCCATCACTGTTGAGGTCAGCCACAGCAATGGAACTGCCAAAATAAGAACCCACTTGCTTGCCACGGAGCAGCAGCCTCTTCTGAAGAACCTTGCGACCAACACTTGCCATCACGAAGACGGCTCCAGTATGATTATAGCGAGGGGCCCCAATAATAAAAGAGAACTCATCTTTATGCAGTACATTGGTGCTTGCTTCTGTGGTGTATCCTATTAACATGAAGTAACAAACAGGTTCTATGTTTGATCTCCCCTCTTCAAAGAGAGAGGGAGGGAGGGAGTTTGCCTCACTTTTATTTATTTGTGGATTTGTGGCAGCATATTAAAAACATAAAAACAGCTATAAACATCAGACAGACAGACCCAATTAAAATAATCTGATTAATAACAAAATCAACAAACAGGGGCCTTAAACAAATCATAGACATCAATACTAGGCCTGGGCCAAAGACAAGTTTTCAAAACTTGCTAGAACTTTACAGAGGGTGCCATCCTTATCTCTTGGGGGATGCTGATTCAGAGCTGTATCAGCAGGTTCTGATCAGTTTTGGAGAACTGGTAGCTGAAATTTTGAATAGTTCAGAGAACCAGCAAATACCGCCTCTGACTGCCCCCACCCATATCTATTCTCTGCCTCCCAAGTCCCAGCTGATTGGCTGGGTCTTCGTTTGTTGCCCTGCACAGAAGAATGGAACTGGAAAGCACGTTAGTGGGGCAGGGTGATAATGGAGATTTTGCAATATCCTTCTCCTGCCATACCTACCAAGCCAAGCCCACAGAACCAGTAGTAAATTTTTTTGAATCCCACCACTGCAGAGAAAGAACATTTCTGAGGTCCCACAAGATAGCAGCGTTTAATGGATTGGAGAAGAGACTTGGAGGAACCCACTTGGTGCAAGGATAGGCTCCAGCACAAATAAATGAACACAAATCAATCAATTTACACACTGACTGGTTGGATTTAGATCATTTTATTTTCAAGGGCATAGATTTAGGAATGAACAAGCTTCTTGAAAGTACTCATAAACCTCTGCTTCTACCTATATGTGAAGTGGCATGTAAATTAAGCAATCTTCCATTAATTATAATTTCCCTTTTGAAATAAGCCATTGAAGAAAGCTGGAATTTGAAGATGGCCTATTAACTTGAGTTATTTCAAAATTAAGCGATTGTTTTTAATGATAAAAAGCAGAGTAGAAAAGCTTTAAATACATACGTAAATGTATGAAATATGATTTCATTCTCAGTTTAGCTGTTCTGAAAATATTAATTATAATTTTCTTGTTTGGCCAAGAACTACATTAATCTATTTACATTCTAAATCAACTGAACGTGACCATGATATTGTACTGCAGATCAGTCTCTGATTCTGGAACAAAGCCTAGTGACAACTAGACCTTTTTAATGGGGAAAGCTCTCCATTTTAACCCTTCCTGACCTCGAATTTTCTAGTCTGAGTATAGAGCAGACCCGGTGTTCAAAGTCCAGTTTCAGCTGAGATGTTTTCATTAAGAAATCTCCATTTTGAAGACCCAGAAAGGAGGCTCAGAAAGCTTTGACCCATATGAAATTTGCTTCTTCTCTGGAGCCCTTTCTATTTAGGGAATCGGCCACGAAGGTTTAAAAGTGAATCGATGTTAAGCATCTGTGGCCCATCATATATTTAAATTATGCTATCTGTTTTCAGCATGCTGAGAGACATTTGACTATGAAGATACTACATATGATATTACATATCACAAATTATTTCTATGATTTCTTTTTTTAGTCTGGTGTGTTCTTGTCAATTACATGTTCATATCTTATAGCACCAAGGAAGCGTGCTTTCTCTATCATAGCTGCTGCGCTCTGGAACAATATCCCTCCCTCCTCTCCCCCAGGATATCCACGGCTCATATCTTCATCAAGACTGGCCTGCAATGCAAGACTGTGAGCCTCTGTGGAGCCACTGTCTATTTGAATTTCATTGCAGCTGTTTTGTTTGGGCAATTGTTTCAGCTGTGTTTGGATTGTTGTTGTTTTTTAAGCTTATGAATCGGATATATAGAGTCGTTTTGGAGCTTAAATCATATTTTCAGCCTGACAAAGTGAGAGTCAAGTGCAATTACCTAGGTAAATGTGTCTAGTTTTCCAATCTGGGTAAGATAAATCCACTTGGTCCCAAACCCCTGGGTAGCTCACGTAAGCTGTTCCTGTGTAAACAAAAGTGCAATATTCTGATAAAATGCAAATCAAAACCCACTATACCTTTTAATGCCATTTGAAAAGATTGTTTCCTTTCTTCCCAAGCTCTCACCTCAGTCACATCCAGCAATTAATTTTCAAAATTGCTGGATGGGAAATACGATTAAAGGCTTCTGTCTCTGCTTTTAAGAGAGCCATGAGGGGCTGAGAGGGGTTTTAAATGTTAAAGAAAAGGAGGAGTGATATCTTCCCCAATGGTCCTCACACATTCTCACACTGGCAGAAATACAAATCCTTAGGCAGATGTGCTTCAAACAATGGAGAATGTTTTCGTGTTGTGTTGAACAGTTACCATGTCCACAGAGACAATCCCTGAATATGCAAGGAGATGGACGAGAAAATTACATTTTTCAATGTGTCCATTTTCAAACACCAGAAAAGGTCTGAACAAGTCAGTATTATTTTGAATTCATGCATTACTCTGAGATAGTGATAATCAAATTCTTCTCTCTCAACTGCTTTTTGTTGGAATGCAGAGAGTATAAGGGTTTGGAGATTTATGAAGGGCCTTATGGAGAAGGAGAGTAGGGGGAGGGGAAGGGGAAGAGGAAAAGGAAGAGGAAGAAGAAAAAGAAGAGGAGGAGGAGGAGGAGGAGGAAGAAGAAGAAGAAGAATTGGAGGAAGAAAAATTGGAAGATACATGCAGTAAACAAGCATGTCTGAAAAGAACAATGGAGAAAGAAGGGAACTGAAGGGAATAGAAAGGCTCTCCTACAAGCAGAGAAGAAGGACCAGAGAGTAAAAAAGTTTAAGTTGAAGGAAAGCTGCATGAAAAAAATCAAAACCAAGCAGGAAATGGAAGAATCAGGTATTTCAGGGACCTGTGAAAAGACAGATTCAGAAGCAAGAACCTGATAGAAGGAAAGAAAGTTCAGGTGATATGAAAGGGAACAAACTGAAACAATGGGAAATGGGATGAAGGAGGCAGAAAGCTGAGATCAAGGAAGAAAGGGATTGCGCTGAAAGCAAAAGACATGGGGTTAATTATCTGGGCTATGCTTAGAAAATATGGATGCCAGTCAGAATCTTCTGCTCTTAATCGACTTCTGTAGGCTGGCAGTTGACATTCAGTTATTTTCTAAATGGGTAAAGGAGACAATCTACTTCTGTCTTTTTCATTTTTTTTAGCTAAAAAAAATGGGGGTGGAGGGAGATTCAAAGCGATATAATCAAAATATAGCCACTAATGGCCAGAATGACTTTATCTCAGCCTCCACTTTTTTCTGCCTCTTTTTCTCCCTTGACCAACTGGATGTGAGGAGGAAATAGTAAAAGGGTTTGAAAAATGACATTTGAAAGAAGTCCTTACTTGCAGAACTGTACTAGCAATCTTGGAGTAGGTGAAAAATCAACATTTCAGTCAATACTTATTCAGAAGACAGTTAACTATGCTTAGTTCTCTCCTTTTTTTCAAACAAATATGTTTAATTTTAAGAATCTTAGTCCATTCATTTATAGCAACAGCAACAACAATAATAATACTTGGTTGATTAATCATTAACTCATATCAGAATTTATTGCAACTAAATTATGCCTTAAAACTATTTGAGACTGACACATTTGAAAGGCATAAAACAAAGTAGGGAAAGGCAATTAGAGCCACAAACCTTGCCAATGGTAAGCTCCCGGAGCTCCAAAATAGACAAAGTTGTCTGTGAAGCCACCACTGATGCCCATTTGGCACATGCCTGTATTCTCCAAATCTAGGTTGGCAGCACACATCTCATTATAAGTTTGCCATGAATCGTTCACCTGATGACGCAAATCATTGCTATGGATATAGCATGTTCCTACCATGCGCCTCTGATGTTCACTGCCAAAAATCCGAGTGTATCGGTGAGCACAAGCCTTGAAAAATAAAATAAAAATAAGATTTTAGTCTGAAGTGAAAAAGAGTAAGGAATTCCAGGTACTATGAAAGACACTCTGTACGGTTTACACATCCGGGGTGGGATTCTACCAGTTCGCACCTATTCACTAGAACCGGTTGTTAACATTCTAAGCAATTCAGAGAACCGGTTGTTGAAAGAAATTACTGGCCTAATCCTGCAAGGAGGGCAGGAAGGAAACATTCTGGTGTTGCTTACACAAACTGCCTCACCGTTAACCCTTATTACATTCTTGGCAGGACTAGACATCCTGTCTCAGGAACGTCTCTGGAGGTTTTTCCCCCTCCTTTGCTGGTACTTTGCTTGTGTGGAATGACCATTCAAGTTACAATGGCACTGAAAAAAGTGACTTAAGACCATTTTTCACACTTGCGACTGTTGCAGCATCCCCACAGTCATGAGAAGCCAGGCGAGGAGATACATGCCTCAATGTGAGTGATACTGAGTTGGCCACACCCAGCCAATAACATGACCACCAAGCCATGTCCACCCAGTCACATGACCACCAAGCAATGCCCACCAGCTAAGCCACGCCCACAGAACCGGTTGTTAAAATTTTTGAATCCCACCCCTGTACACATCCCACCATACCACACGTTTTAAAATTTGTTAGCAATACCACACAGTTATAAGACTTTATACTTCATATTAAGTGTTAAATCAGAGTTTAGAAATCACAGTGCTTGGATTTTTGCACTATCCTAAATCAAAACCAAAAGAACCATAACATATTATGATTCAGGGAAAAAGCATTCCAACTTGAAAATCCTCATTCATATGAGATGGAATTGAACTCAGTTCATAATCAAACTTGAGATAACCATAACATTATCTTAAGCTTTTCTGTTGGAATAAAGAGGTTATGCACTGTCACTACAAATAAATGTTAGTTTTGTTGAACACTGTTCAAACTGTGATTTGAAAGTCCTAGAACTCTTTCTACACAAACAACTTCAAGAATCAGCTATATCCACTAAATAGTACCAGGGAAGAAAGGAAAAAGAAGAGAAGTGCAATTAAGCAATTTTCTTGAGAAAGCTTGACTCCCTGCAAAGGAATTCTGCAGATGACATCTTCTGTTATGTGGGAGACAACTGGCCCAAGTGAAACTTGTTATCCAAGACCATCTTGCTTTCCCTGCACAGAGCTGTTTCTTGAATTTCAGCTAATTCCTCCTGAAAATGTTTTTGAAAGATTTAAAGGTGCTGATGTGGCAGAGGATCAAAACAGCCAAGAGCTATTATTGCCTAGAAGGTAGAAGTGGAGGTGGATTACATGTGGGAGGAAAGGCAGTGAAAAAAGAAAGAACTGTGGGCCTGTCTGAAGAATATTTTTAATGATGAGAGGTGCTTCTATAATACTGTAAGAAGAGACAAAACAGGTAAGGAAAATTTCCACGCTCAGATGAATGGAATTTGACATCTTATCCCTAAATTGATAGGACAAGCTTGCATTCTGACTCACTGAGCACCACATCATGGACACATCATGGCATTCTTATTTTCATCTATTCAACTTTGTGGATTAACGATATTTGTTATTGGTCTTGAGATATCTTCATTTTTAAAAAAATCTCAGGTCAAGATCAGATAACATGCTACTACAATACTAATAATGTCGGACTGCTTATATTTCTCTTTTGTATTTTCTTGAAATGGCCTTATGCTCAGATTATTTAAGACAAGTTCAGAACTCAGATAGCTGCCTTAGAAAAGGTTTTTCTCCTGACTGGCTCAGAACACCTACCCTAAAAGTTCTCAGGTTTGGTCCCTAAATCTTATCAGGCTCTCTTTATCCCAGGATTAAATATTCTATACTGTGGAGGTTGCCAAGGTAGACTTCTGGGATCCTATTTTTACTATGTTATGATAGGAACGTATAGTAGACATTCTTGGGATGAAAGCACAGGACAGGCTGGTTCTGATTGAAAAAGACTATTCTGCAAGTGCATGGGTTCCAAGTCATGTATGGCTTTAAAAATTAAAGCCAACTTTGAGTTGGCCCTGGAAGACTATTGGAAGCCAAAGCAGCAACCTCAACATAAAAGTCACATTAATGAACCTATCTTCTCCTGTCAGCAATTTGCCTGCTTTACTTTGAACCAACTGCAACTTCCAAGTCAACTTTAAAGGTTTTGAATTTGTCTCTGAATTTCATCCCTTTGATTTGCCGAATCATAAATTGCCAGTTTAAATTATCAAATGCTTTTTGAGCATCCAGAAAAACAAGGGCCACTTGTTTTGGTAAAAATCCATTCAGGTCAGAGTGTACAATCGCGTTCAGTATTTCTCATCCTCTTAAGGGTAGTCTTATATAGGGCAGGTAGAAGGTGATCTAAGCACAAGGAAACAAAGTTCCTTGTCCACAAAGGAAACCTTTGGTTAGATCCAGCAAGCCTCTGTTAAAAGTTGTATAGGTTTTCCCTGTCAGAGTTCTGAAGTAGTTTTGGAGGAAATGGTGGGGCATTACAGCAGTGACATGGGATAAACAACAAGAAAGCATAGGAAAACAGGACAGCATATTTTTGGTCCAGTCTCCCACACCACCGATTCTCCCCAATTCAAAACATTAGCTCAACAGATGACTTTAAGGTAGAAGGGAGGATTCAAAGGCAGCAGAAATAATCTCCTCTCATATATATTATACTCACCATTACTCGACCATAAGGTTTACGTTGGCTTGCTACTACTACCCCCAGCCACATGTCTTCAACAATATTATTTTGTGGATCACCTAAAAGTACAGGGAGCCAAAACAAAAACAAAACCCCCAAAAGATAAATATGGTTAGAAAAGGATCCACTTTCTTGCCATATTTCCTTTTTTATAGTAATTTTATTAAACATCACAATTGCAACAATAAAAACTAATACAAACTAAAAGCATAAAAGAATAGAAAGAAAAATAGTTGCAAAGAAGAAAAATAGAGAAGTAGAAAAGAAAAAATAATATAGGAGAGAAATGAAAAGAAATATATAAAGAAATGACTTCCATCACAAGTATAAACAATTTTAATAACTTATCAAAAGTCACTTTGGTTCGCATATTTCTTTTTGTAATCACTTTTGGAAATCGTTTGCTGCTTTTCAGCTAATAGAAACTGGTTTTGCAGTCACAGGTTTTATAGCACCAGGTGAGTTTCCTTCAATTCTTATTTAAAGAACTTTTAAATGTAAGTTTAAGTACTTAAAATATTTTTAAAAAGCAGCAAAAGGGTGATTAAAAGATTCACATTTAGATAATTTAAAAGACTGATTTTAGAAAGCCACATACAGACTAAATTTGAAATAAATGTGGGCATTATAAGAATCCTTCCTATAGGAAAATGCTTTTGTTTTGAATTTAAATAACTATAAGACTGAAAATTGGACACTAGAGGGAACTAGAAGTAAAGATTACAATTAAAGAAGAACACTGGAATCCAATTTACAAATACAAAATGAAGTAATATATTTTAACATTTTTAAGGATATTTTTGAACTATAGGCCTGAACTTAATGTTAAGATTTTCTGCCATTACAGATAGATTGTTCTAGTTGTTAAGTTGTTAAGGAAGAGAAACACGTTTTAACTGACAAGATTGAGACTTATTTGAAAATGGATTTAAAAGAGACTTATTTGAAAATAGATTTAAAAATGACAGGCTACAAGAATGACAGGGGAAAAGATATTACACCATATATAGAAACTAAATTCACTGATGTTTTTATAATTAAAAAGGATGCACAAACAACAAACCAAGAGAGTGACCTGGATAATTTTCCTATATCAGATTTACGAAAGAGGCTTGTAAAGTTTTGAAGAATTTGGTGAAAAAGATCCAAGAAAAATGAAAGGAAATCAAGTGCTAGGACGTTATTTGAAGGGACTGATATCAAGACTGGTAGGGAAGGCTTATAAAGTTAGATTATTTGATCAAGGTTAAAACAGACGTGTTGTTATCACTGATAACCCTTAATAGATTTTGCTTACTTCAGGACTGAATTGAAATGGCTTTAAGGATTTCTTTACAAATAAGAAATAGGATATGGGAATAAAAGATCATTTGTTGTATTTTAAAAGATGGTGATAAACCACCCTCCTGTCAAATTCCAAACCCCAAATCAGTCCTTTAGAATTAATTTCCCTCAGTCTTTCTTCTACTAAGGGAAGTCCAACTTCATAACTGCAAGGAACTTCAACGCTGGAAACAAAATCGAAAATAGAATGAATTTGAAGTCAATCATGCTACAACTACTATGGATTGATGTTGGTCTTAAAAGTGCCACAAACTTTTTGTTACTCAGTGTAATGAAATAAAACAAGCCTATACTTCCTAAAGATATTTCATATTCTGGTCTAATCACTAATTATTAGCCTGCATTATTTTCTATAGTTCATTGCACTCTGTTCAGGTAAGTTCTCCATTTGCACATTTACATACTTTTCACCTGAAAGTCCACCTGTGTACAATCATTGGGAACTGCGGTCAAAGGACAAGCATACATAGCACCTGTCCTTGTTTTATTATCCATCTTGATAGCCACATCACGGGGAGCTCCAGCAAGAATCCTAGAGGGGGCAGAAATATTATTTTGGATTACAAGAAATAGAAGACAGATTCTTCATAACAGTGTGAAAGCAGCAAATCTTTGTATATTTTATATGCATTGTTCTTATTCTGGTACCCTCAGTGATTTGATAGAGCCAGTAATTATCATGAATAAATCTTCTTGAGTATAGACGGCGATCATGAGAAAATTACAAAAGTAATTTTCCAGACAAGCGGTCACATACTGAGGAGGTATACACCAGGAGAAAAAATAATGTTGCAATATTTTTTTTTCCAGTGGTTAAAAACCACTTGTTCTTTGGAACAAGAGAAGAGTGCTTTTTGGAAAGTGCAAAATGCCATTCTCAGGTCACTAAAGAAGCCCAACTAGTTGAAACATGCCTAATATTTATTGAAAGTGGAGGAATCCAATTTAAAAAAAACGACTTCCAGGCAAGGATGAACATCTTGGGAAATTAAACACCACTTAGTGTTAAAGACATATTTTCTACTTGTCCCACTTATATCCTGATAGTTCCTCTTTGCATTTGTTTCAAAAAACATATTTAATCGTCCCGGTCTTAAATAAAGCTCCAAGTGGCTCACATTTAAAACCCTAATGTATAATTAACAATGCACCATCTCCAAAACAATCTATACCACTCAAGACCTTTCCTCAAGATCTTAACAGCTATTATGAGATAGGATAAACCAATATGAGCTAGACCTGGATTAAAAGGAGTGTTTGCCAAGTCACTATATGTTTTATTACTTTTGAAAGCTTACTAGAGCTCATACAATCTGATTTGTTCATTTTTGATTATACAGTATGAAGCCACTGAGTATGACTTAGTTTTCAATATAAACCAGTTAATCTCCTGTATCCACTATCATAGTTAAGTAATCTATAACAAATCGAGGGTAGATATGACCTATACTATGTATATCATAAAAAACCTTGGGTAACCACACATAATATTGGGCACTGATATCTTAGTTTCCAAAACATAAATTCTTCTAATTTAGCACTTAACCGGACATCACGATCAAACATACTCAAAATCAGCCTAGCCCATTGTCTCTAAATTATGGCCTTTCAACTGTATTGTGGCTACAAATTCCAAAATCCTAACTGGCACCCCAGCTGTGAAATTTTGAGGACTATAATATCTACCTTTTTGATGGGCTGCAAGCCCATAAAGGTTTGTTTCTGTATGTAGCTTCTTCTATATTAACAAAATATGACTTTCATCTAAGTACAAAAGTAGCTGGAATGCATGCTCCCTTGCCTTCCAGAAAACACAGCTGTATTTTTTCAACACTGTGGGCAAAGTTTCTATATTATGTTAGACAGAAACAAGTAAAAATATGCCAAAACACTTAACTATGGCAGATGACATAATGTAAAATAAAACATCAAGAGCAAAAGTCACCAAGAAAGGAAGGGATGGAGTGAAAAGAAGCATGATAGAAAAACATGAGGAGAATATAATTATTAAAACCGCCCAATCCAAAACAAAGAGATTTTCAGGTCAAACTCCCAAAAATCAAAAATCTCTAAATTCTCCAAAGCTTTTACAAGGGCAAAATAAGAACACCCATGAATAACCAATGGTTATTAAAAGACTAGGAGAAACCCAGAGTTTTGTAGCGAGTAGATGTGTGCATGTTCATGTTATGTATGTGTGTATGTGTATGTATTTTTAAATCAAATGTGTATACTACCTGATTCTCAACTATTTTTCTAATTTTAAACTTATTACTGTGTTTCCCTTGGTTTAACTGTGATCTGCCCAAATACCATAACAATGATTTTAAAACAATAAGAAGATCCAAATGGACATTCATCTTGTTCATAACCTGCGTGATATGAAAGGTTATTGGAAAAAAGAAAGATTGACTTATTGATGTTGCTATTCTTGGTAATGCTATGATTGAGAAAAAACAATGAGAAAATTACCAAATATAGGACTTACAGATTGAATACTTTTGGAAAAATAAATCCATTATTATACCAATTGTGATTGGAGACCTTGGACTGAAGCCTTGATATTTGGAAATACTGAATTTATCAGATCTGAATACCCTAATTGTACAATAACTATCCTGTTTTGGACTGCCTGTGTTCTTAGATGCTACCTTAATAAATGTTAGGATTTTGGTTAGGACTTGAATAATTAAGTTTTCCCCAATCTTAAACTCTGAATCTAACTGTAGATTATTCACCCAGTACTGTAATAATCAATAGATGGACAAAAATGCCAAATCACTCAAAACATCTGATTGACTGTGCAATCAACTATAATGACAACTGATACCATTAACCAACATGTGCCTATCCAGATCTTTGTGAAGAAATCAATAAGTGAATAAAAATGCAGATCCAGTTTAAATCTGCTGACTATGCAACTAATCATAGCATTAAATTTAAAACTGAATATTTGTTTAATTGATTTGATTTTTATCGCACCTTTATTTTCTATAAATAGCTCCTAGTCTCTTCAGGTCTAGGCCAACACCTTAACCAGTACCTCAAAAATAAATAAATAAAATATGGCAAAAATGGATAAGGACAATGCAGAGCTTGTTCATTCTCCCTTATCAAAGACCTGGGCAAAAAACAAACCTTCAAGGCCTTTCCAAACAACAGCAGAGTAGAGGACACCTAGGCCTCAGGGGAATTTGAGGGTAGATGTTCTTATATGATACCAGAGGGCAGATGTTGCTACAGAGAAGGTGAGCTTCTGGGATCCTGATAAATGACAATGTTTAATCATAGGAAATCAGAGTACTCCAGACGGAATTAGAAGGGCAGATGTTTTGGGAGATAGGTGGCTCCTTAAATAATCTGGCCCTATACCAAGCAGAATTTTATAGGTAATAACCTGGATATTGAATTGTATGTGGAAGCAAACTGGCAACCAATATAATTTATGAAGCAGAGGTGTTATGTGGCCATACTACATGGCATACCGAGTGTGGGGCAGAAATAAATTTAAAATTTCTGTAAAGGAAATCATCCCCTTTAGGCCAAGTAGGTGTCTGTAAATCATACCAGGGTTGCAGTTTCATCCAAGATAAGATCATGGATAAGGACAGATTGATTTGGCATTCCAAAACAGCAGCTGAGCTGAGTTTCCAATAGCTAGCTATCGGGGTTGATATCTATCTGTATTTACGTAAACCTATCTATCTCCATAACTGCCTATATCAATATCTGGCAGACAACTACAGAATCACTCACAGAATGCTACTTCTATTTCAGCCCTAACAATGTTCCAGTCCTTTCCATGCTGCAGTCTTAACTGATGGACTCCTATACAGTATATATTCCAACTAGAAATGAAGGAATCCAGAATTCCTTTCTGGATTACAATCTATCCTCCACATGTAGCCACACATGGCATAATCACATTTACCAAACTCCCCAGAGTGATGGTCCTCTTTGCTTCTTTACCTATACCAGGAAAGACAAGACCTTTCACTTTCTTGGAGGCCATGTGGTTTCCATTGATAACCTTTGTACAGGTAGTCCTCCACCTTCAAATACAATTGAGCCTGGAATTATGGTTGTTAGAGGTTGGGTCATTAAATGATGTAATTACATCATTTAATAACCACAATCCTGGCTATGCAGTTGTAAAGCAATGGTATGGGCCTTTAAGAGGCGCACAGGTATTGCAGCATCTCTCAGTTCACATATGACCTGCATTGGGCTTCCCAGGGCTCCCTCACTCTCTCAGGCATCCTTTGCACTGCTTCTTACCTTGGGGAAATAGAATCAAGTTCTTCGTCCCTCCAGCTTGCCTTTTTGTTGTTGGGGTAGAGGCCAGCTGTTCCTGCCAATGATAGAGAGGTTTCTCTTCATCTAAATCTGTGCCCAAGCCACAAGTTGTTTTAGGCATCAGATGAAGAAAACCTAATAAACATTCCCTATTTCAGCAATAAAAATGCAATCAGGATTAAATAGATGACTATGAATTACTCTTTCATTAAAATCAATTGTCTGGGGTGATTATTCCATTCCCCTTAAGAAGACATAGCCCTGCAGACTCTTCTATAACACGGAAACATCTCTAGGAGCAGAAAAGATTTCATGGAAACTCCTCAATTAGTGTCTATTTCATCATACGGCTTTCTTAACCAGGTCTGTTGATCCGCAAGATCAAAAAGGTAAGCTATATAATAAGATGTGAAACTGCTTAAGGATGAGGAACTACAAAAAGCAAGGTGGGAGCATGGATTCATTTTAGCTGAAATATGGACATGGTTCTTGATTCACCAAGTTAAAGTAGATATCGCATTCTTGTTGTCAAGAAATAGAAAACTGAATAGCCCAAGCTCTAGGAAGAAAAGACAGCTTACTGCATTCATAGGGTTCAGAAACGATTAATCCAGGTCTTTTGATTAAACTAGATCATGGTGAGTGTGAAGATACCATCTCCATGACTCATAAATGAGAATGCCTGCAAGCATCCTAGCTTTGTTCTAGGATAGGATGACTTTGGTGGAAAATATTTCACTTCCTGGGAAGAAAAACCTGAGTCACAGGAGGAAACTTTCTTTGCTTTGGGGATGCTTGCAAGGTTGCTGAGTGCAATTCAGCTTCCTTTCCCAATAGTAGACATGGAGAGGAAGAAAAAGCAACCATGATTTAATCCTGCTCTGATTAATCCAGTTATTGTGAGTGAATAAAATAGACCATTTATGAATATTAATTTTCTCCGTTCCTGCCAAGCGCTTAGAAATTTTGTTTTTTACATCCAGCCCAAACATAGGTATATGCCTTAGAAGGGACTGAAGGTGAGGGGGGGATACAATTACATGAGAAATTTGGACATGATAAATAAACACCAGGGCAAGAAAATGGCACCACTTACTATATATGCAACAGATATAATATATACAGAAGAGTAGCATTCATATCTACCATATGGATGCACAAACGGTGCTAAATCAAAATTTGTTTAAGAAGTCAATTTCATATATTGTGAATCAGAGAGTGGGAATGGAACTGGAAATGGTTTCCTTCCTTCTACATTTGCTTCCCATATTTAACATTACAGTACCAAAACATAAATGAAGTGGCCCAACAAAGAATTCAGCTGAGGGGAAAAACACACCCAGATTTTCAAACTAACCCATTTGTACCACAGCAAATAAATAAATGAGTATTGTTGAAATGCAGGGAAGCCTATTTTGCTCACCTTTCAAAGCTGTTTTTAACTAGCTACCCAATCTTCTCTCTAGATGAAGCCAGAACTGGATGCTACTTTGGACTCTATAATTCTAAATATATGTGGTAGCCCAGCTTTCTGTTCACAATTAATCTAGCAGATGACAAGGCTCAAGGAAGTTCAACTGGTATGACAAGGAAGTCATTGGATAAAGCACAATAGCTCTGAGTGAGGGGCAGCATGACATAGGACCAATCTTTTATATGGCAAAAGAGGAAGGGGGGAGTTTGAATGACAGAAGCAGTGTCAAGAATGTTTTTTTGCTTTTAACGTCCATTGTATCAGCATTCTGTATCCTGGAGAGGTTTTGTTTGAAAAAAAGGCTTTTGTGCCTGCCTAATGCAAGAAAACAACCGGAGAAATGGGGTGAGGTGTGATGATTTGTTGAGAACAATTTCTGCTTTAAATGCCACCTTAACCCTTGCAAGGCAAATATGATGGCAGTCCCATGACCTTCTCTAAAAGAAAGGTCTCCAGCAAAGGAAAGGAAAAGGAAATTTGAAGAAAGAGACAGAGGAACTAATTCTAGCTGTGCAAGATTTCTTAAGAACAAATTGATGCAAAATCAGAATTGAGAAGATAGCAATAGATAGCAAATTCTGCCTCTGAAAAAAAAACCCCTGAAGAAACAGAAGCTGCTGCAAGAAGATTGAACAACAGTGTTAACAAAATAGCAACAATGGTGCACTGGAATATCTGCAAGAAATACTATTTACCTGCAAACAACAAATGGTGGGACTATAAAATAGACAAAGTAATTGAAAATGAAAAAGCTAAAATGCTGCAGGACTTTATATTTCAAACAGACAATCACATGCAACAGAGCACCCCAGACTTAACAACTGTCCATTAGAAAGAATTAAAAAAAACCTGGATAGTGGACATTGCAATACTTAGAGACAAAGAAAAGAAAAGAAAGAACTGGAGAAAATTTCAAAATACAAAGACCTGAATATAGAAGTAAAAAAAGAAAGCAAACATAGTACCAATTAGTAATAGACATTTTGAATGCAACCTAACATCTAGAGTAGGGGTGTCAAGCTCAAGGTCCAGGGGCCGGATCTGGCCTGTAGGGTACTTAGAACTGGCCTGTAGGGCTTCCCTGGAAACAGCAAAGGACTGGCCCAGGTGCTTCTGCCAGCAAAAACGGGCTCCCAAGCTCCGTTTTTGGCTGCTGTGGCCTCCTGCAATCCTCTGACAGTGAAAACAGAGCTTGGGAGGGCTGCACATCCGCAACACGAGTGATGTCAAGCTGGCCATGCGCCCTTGGCCCCCTTGAAGTCAACACAACCCTGATGCAGCCCTCAGTGAAATCCAGTTTGACACCCCTGATCTAGAGCACTACTTGAACACCACTGGCACCACTGGCAAACTCACCACCAGTCAATAGCAAAATATAGTTTTATTTGGAATAGCTTACATTTTGCAACAATACCTTTAATACCATCAAACAAGATCCGCTATTTCAGGTCCTTGGGAAAGACTCAATAGCTGGATAAAAATACCCAATCAAGTCTAAACATCTGGCTGGCTGTGCAACCAACCATAATGTATTAAACTTGTATATGCCATCTAAAATCTGGTTACAATTTTTTTAAAAAAAATCAATTTGGATTAGAAAGAAATCATATAGCTCAAACAAAAAATTCTATTTTTCAGAGTGTGCTGTCCAGACAGTTTAGAGTTAATGGGATTTGAGATAGTTAGTTAGGAATTGTGAGCTGTCCCCTTAAGGGAATGCATCATGGTAAATGTAGTTAAGGTATCCTGGGAAATGTAGTCCATGTCATGTGGTCACATCTGTAATCCAGATTGGTCACTAAATTGACCCTTGTTGGGTTGGGGGAGGCTCCCTCACTCTTGCCTGAATCCACCATACCATGCAGCTGCTTCAATCATCATGAGGATGAGACTTTATTATCTTTCTATACCACAATTCAGATATGCAAAGGATTGGACATTAAGAAGAACCTCATCACAAATGTGAGTTGAGAAGGATGCCTGATGAACCAATTAAAAAGACTTTGTGTGGATGCTTTGTGGAGCTACTCTGTCTGCTTTATGCCATCCAGACAGTAATAAGCAGAACACATTAACTAAACAAAAAAGGCCATTAAAACAATCAATTTAAAATTTAAGAAAAGTATTAAAACAATAAATATAAAATTATTTAGGCATAAGTCTAAGTCTAATTCCATTGGAGAAAAAGACTGCTACACAGATAAAGATTATAGAGCTCTTTTGCCTCCTAAAGGAGATTCAAAGTTTGGACTGTTATCAAAGGACTCATCCTCATCCCAGCTAGATGCATTATCATGGATTGTTAAGTATAACACAGTGCGCTTATTGTGCTGTAACCTCTTCTCCCTAGTTTTCAAACAGTGGATAATGGTTATTGTAAAATGTAAGAGAACTGCAGACTGTAACTGGGCACTTGTAGTCCTTTGTTGCTTTTTGATGTTAGGAGGTGTAAGATCCATCATATTGAATGCCTGGGTTCCTCAAAGAGCTCTACTTCGTTTTTCCTCATTTTAAACCTGGGCAATAACCAATGTTTGTGATCCTGAAAGAAGTTCAGAGAGAAGAGAGTATAGAAACCAAGCACAACAATGAACTGATGGAGAACTTAGAGATGGAAGAGGACCCCAACTTTCAGGGTTACCTAGCAGGGAATCATATAAATACATTGCTTTTGAAATCTGGTTTATTTGCTCATCCTAAATGAGATAGAGGTTGGAAAATCAGCTTTGAATTGTGTGTGGTAGTGGTAGAGAGAGTTGGATTCAAACTCAGTTCAGGCACTAATCTCATTGAAGACTCCACAGTCAATCACATTCAACCTAAACTTAGCTCAGATAATTGCTTTGATGATCCCCTCTCTATTCCCCAAAAGTACGCCTCTTGAAACTCCTTGGGGAAAAAAACCTAGACATCAACTATTTTAATAAGAAGAAACATTGCAGGAACAAGATTCTTTCTTTTCCTAGTTTAGGTGTGGGTTTATTTATTACTAAAATGGATGAAGAAATATCAAGATGTAGTTATACAAGCTTTTCTTAACTCAGTGCTGGGCAGACAAGTCAGCTAATGACTTTCTCAATGGAAATGACCCAGCATGAACAGAAAGCCCAAGATTGAGGAAGCCTGGAGCATAATTTCTCTGAGCAACTCCTTCCCAGCATGGGGGGGGGGGGGCATTTATAGAGCTAAAGTGCACCCCCAGTGAAACCAAATGTAAACTTAGCAAAGGAGCTTCATCAAGATGAAGGTTCCAGGTGTCAAAATCTGAACAAATGCCTTATCCCATTCATTCTGAGGCTAATCTGCCTGCAGCTTGAGTAGGAATCTACTCCGGCATTAGAAGACCAAAGACTCTAAAGAACGTGGACCAAGAACAGTCCAATTTCACCACCTTCTTATAAAAAGGCAACACATTTTCATCTTTTTCCAGCTAAATGTAAGATATCAATGTTGCCCTCCCTCTTCATAAAAGAAACTGGTTTTCCAAAGTTCACCCTTGTGAAGAAATAGGTTCAAAGGTTCATAACATAATCTGGCACTCTGTTCTTATTGATTTACACGCAGTTCACATATTCAAGTGAACACAGATGTGGCTTAGAACATAAGAACAGCAGCAAGAAAATCCCAAAGATTATACTTTCATTTAACTCTCCTGTTGTATTCAGGATGGGATAATCCACAAAAGGACTTGTTTGTGTGTGTGTTTTACAGACATGCCAATCACAGCTGCCTATATGTTAAGTTAGAAGCAAAGAACTTCTGAAAGAACAGGAACTTGTAGGCAAACATTTGTGATTAATCAATCAACTTTTAAGCCAGTTACTGGCTTAAGTTCCGTCTGTCCGCCCCCCCAAAAAAATTATGGCACAGTATTTCTATTTTAAACTATTACCTGGTTTTTCTCCATCTTATATTTGAAAACCATTTGCCATAAATAGGCATTTCTGTTTCTTAATTCTATTCACTTATAAGCTACAGATTGGATTTAAGAATCATAAAATGTACAGGCTGGAATGAACTTTGGAGATCACTGGGGATTATTTTGGGGGGGTGGATCTTTGTACTCTTAGTTGATTCGATTTTCCAACTGATGTTTACGTAGCTTAACTTTACTTTTATTATTTTCTTTCTCCCTGAAATTTTTACAATCTG
Organism: Pseudonaja textilis; assembly: GCF_049901715.1. NCBI lineage: Eukaryota > Metazoa > Chordata > Lepidosauria > Squamata > Elapidae > Pseudonaja > Pseudonaja textilis. The sequence goes on along the minus strand of NC_142008.1, from coordinate 100,033,023 downwards.
GTCCAGAGGCATTATTCAGATAATTCCTTGCTCTAGGATTATCTTTGTGGAGAGTGGAGAGTCAGCCACTCCCCAAAAGCTACCCCACCTCCTCAGCTATCTTTTTTGTTTTATTTCTGGCAAGAGACTGAAATGGGTAGGGGGAAAAGCATTTTAAAAAATTAAGAAAAGTTGTAACTCTAGGCACTCTTGTGTAAACCCCCTGAAGACCACTTCTTTATAAACAAATAAAATAGGGTCCATCATTATTAGGAATGGTTATTAGTCATTTGTGGACATTTAGGATTCTCATCTTTTGAAATTGTTCATATGAAACCTGTTTAAAGTTAACTTTTTGAGGCTATTCAGGTTAGATTTCCAAAGAAACAACCTAAACGGCAGCGGGTTTAATTTAAGTACAATAAGGCAGCTACATATAACTTTCTGCCCTCTGGATGCACTGGGGCTACAAATATACATTGGGGAATAATTAATCCCATAACCCTGCCCAGCTGTCCTGCTTTAAAGATCCACTTTCCATTCCCACACTAATTTTATTCTTTTTCAGAATTGCAAAAGATTGCCTGGCAAAATTTCTAGAAAGATGAATTTTTCTAAATCAGAACTCACAACATAACCTTTGTATTAGCTAAGAATCTCCAAAGACCTGCTGGCAATTAAAAAAGCTTTCAAACACTTGAAATAAATAAAAGCATTTTGTATAGTTATTTTTCAAGCTATGTACAGGCTCAGTTCATCTGCCTGCTAATTAAGAGGATTTTGCTAAATCTAAGCTTCAGGTTTCAAGTCATGTTAATTAAAAGGAATATTTCAGAGTGTTCAGTAAGAAAAGAGAACTCTTCAGAATATCCTCTCCCTACTAAGTTTGGTTTTTTTTTTTTTAAAAAAAAAAGGACAGGCATTTTTTTTCTATTCAGAATTCCAAAGCGTCATGAAAGTTTCCAGCCCAATGCCAGCTTTGGAGCATAAAATATTAGTTATCGCTTCCTTTTTTTCTCAAGCTTCTGCTAAAATTAACTGTTCTGGAATCCTGGCATCAGGACACTGGCCTCATTCCTTGCGAAGCTATTTTCCCCAGTAACTTGTGCCTATATAAATTTTATTTTTCAAGTCCATCAGGACCACTCACAGTTCAGGGCAAGGGCAAGGAAACAAAACAAGACTAAGGAATAAATCTCAGGATTAGAAAAGTAGAAGTGACCCTAAAGATAAGCTTTCAAGTCTTTTCAGTATAAGACTTTCCAAACTGCACAATCTGCATAGTCATTATATCACTGTTGTGATGAATCCTAATATCTCCCCCAATACCATCATGAATGCTGGAGAAAATTGTATGTTCCTCCAACAAATAGCTGGGGAAATGTAATTCTCCCTTCTCCCAAGTAATGCTATCATCTAATATACAACAGCTGGAAATACTGAAAGATTCTGAGGTTGAGTATCTTTGCTTAATTGTCTTAGAAATAATCAACAAATAACAGCTCGAATCAAAGTCTGGATTACTGAGAAACAGGAGTTTAGAGCCAACAACCAACTCTTTACCACTTCTGTTGATTCTTAAAGTGGCATTGGATTTTATATCATGTAATTCCCATGGTCTAAACCAGGGGGGGTCAAACTCAATTTCATTGAGGGCCGCATCAGGGTTGTGTTTGACCTTGGGTGGGCCAAGGGGGTGTGGCCAGAGTAGGCGTGGCCATCTTGATGTCATTCATGCTGGGGAGGGGCGCCTGTGGTGACCTGAACACTTTTCCAGCAAAAATGAGCACTGTAGTTCCATTTTCAGTTGTGCTGGCCTCCTGCAACCTTCTATTAGCAAAAATGGAGCTTGGGTGGGGTGCACACGGCCTTCGCGAACTGTTTTCAGTTGGGCCAGCCTCCTGCAACCCTCTGCCAGTGAAAAGGGAGCTCAGGAGGGCCTCATGTGGCCCTACGGAGCTCTGCTTTCATAGGCAATGGCACCGCGGGCCAGTCCTTCGCTGTTTTCAGGACAGCCTAGCAGGCCAGATGTAATCACCCTGTAGGCTGGATCTGGCCACCGGGCCTTGAGTTTGACACCCCTAGTCTAAACTGAGCAACATCTCAACTGATAAATACCTTCTACTCCCTCCTTTATAATTACACAAAGGTCTTTGCTGTGGATTTGATGTAATTTTATTTTGTTTCAGAATTGGGAATAGATATCTCCTAATTATATTATATACAGATGATATTAAACACAGCTATTATAGCTCTGATCAAATGTAGTTATGCAGATCCCTTGGTAATTAATTACAAACTCCCCCCATGTTTTAATAAGAAATTTAAATACTTTTGAAGATCCATTATTGGACACAGTGTAGAAGTATTTAAAATATTTGTTGGGTTAATATTACAAGTCAACAAAAGAGGCACTCATGCCACTTATGTATGCAAGTTGGCCCAGAGAACTACTTCATGGATTTCATGATACCATTTTTTAGAAAATAATAGGCATTTGTCTTTCACTATTAATTCTCTGCTGCAAGTGACCAGATAAGCAATTGCTTTTTTTTGTAATGGAATATCTATTCAACTCCTTCAGAACATGCTTTACAAAATATTGTTTTTAACATGTTCCAACACTTGCTCAGATTAAAAAAAAAAAAAAAGGAAAATTGTTGTTTGAAGATGTCTTCACATGTTGAAAGTCTTCACTGAACAGCCCCCACTCCCCCGGGACTCTATGAGAAGAAAATATAGAGGTCAGAAATTCAAGCAGGTTATAATGCTCAAGTGCAGTCACTTGCCAAAGTACACAAGTGCAGTTTTCCAGTGGGCTCAAACATTTATGTCCGCGTACTTATTTTAAGCAAGAGGCATGCTCCAATGTAACAAATTATCATAAATAAAACAACCAAGAAAGACTTAAACTCAGGAGCAGAAAACACGCTTTGCACGTACATGGTTCTAGCTTTTAGGCCTGGCATCTCTAAACAGGGATGCATGAAATCCTGGACTGCTGCTCTAAATGCTTTGCCTTAAAAATATGGACTTATACCACGTCATTGTAAATAAAGGCTATTACAAGATATATTTTTCAAATAATTATTTTGTTGACATTTCTTTGGTGCTTTGTCGTGTACTGTTAAACTGAATTATTTTCAAATAGGATACTGTAATTTCATGTTTACTCTGAGTTGTTCCAGATACATTCCAAAAATGCAAAATGTCATGTAAGTAAACTAATCTAAACAACATTGTCCCGAATATTTGACTACATAAGATGAGTGGAGATTTAGGAAGATGAAATTTTATAGAGAAAGAACTAAACTAAACAAAAGCCTTTGGATGGGGTATTAAGTAATTTTCATCCTAACCCTTTTCTTGAATACTAGATGCAGACCTTTCTAGAACATTTTGAATGTCGAGTATTTCAGATTTGCAACCTCAAGTAATGATGTAAGTGAATATTGAGGCTACATATCTAGGCATATTCATTATGAATTACAGAAGCAGGTATCATGGACCTGAGCATAGCCTTTGGCTTTCTGCCTCTCTTAGTTTTAACTCTATTAATAGATTCTTTTAATCATATATAAAGAAATGGGAGGCTGGCCTGCTGCAAAGTAAGGCCTCAAGGTCTAGCATCAACTTTATTTCCAAAAGTGCCTCTGGAGATGTTAAGGAGGAGATACTAACTATTGTTCCAGCCCGGAGGTCATAACATAATGTATCGTTATCAGCTGAGTCATAAAACAATAAAAATTCATTAAGGCACAAAGTTTAACCTTATATACAATCAGGAAAGTAGCCATTAAAATAAATAGGAAAAACATGATAACAAGATCACCTTTATGAAATAGTTTTAGAGGAAGTATTGCCAAGTTCTGTTGCACAAAACCTATAGAACAATTGTCTTTTGTATTTTCAGTAACAATTTAATTTTACTGGAATTCAGCCAGAATCTTTTCACTCTCTGAAGATGTTATGTGTAGAGTGTAAGTGCATCAGACTAACCTAGATACTGAAGGAAATCCAACAGAAGAGAATTTATGTAGTTCAGGTTGAAAGGTGGACTCCTCATTTGTTTGCAGACATTTCATTACTCAACCCTGATGATATTTACCTAGTTGGATAATGAAATGTCTCCAAGCAAACAACCAAATTTGGAGAGCACTAATTACTCTTCACTAAAGGCAAAATGAAAGATATTCTCTAACAGCCATCCAGCAGCAGCAAAATCATTGGGTATGCAAGATTTTTAGGAAGTAGCTATCACATACACAAACAGCAGTTACTGTTAATTGAAACCATAATCTTGTTAGTGCTGATTAGAAGGTAAATAATACTTCAAATAATGCTAGCACTTTCATCTAACCTTTTATTATCACACACCAAGGGCATCTTTCTTGTTAGTAACTAAATATAAATCAGTTGCTAACACCACAATTGTCCTTGGTATGTAAAATTTACATCAACCTTTCCAGAGATATTAAATGTATTGCACTTAAAAATCTGTGCAGCTATTGCAGAAACGAAAATCCTGGAAAATACTGACAGACATATATACTCTCCCCCAAATTGTGAACCCATAAAGATGGAGTGTCAAACTCAATTTCATTGAGGGCCACATCAGGGTTATACTTGACCTTGGGCATGGCCAGGGTTGGTGTGGTCAGCTTGACTTCATTGTGGATGTGGTGGCCCAAGTGCTCCGCCAGCAAAAACAGAGCTCAGGAGGAAGAAACACCGCAGGCTGGACCTTTGCTGTTTTCAGGGTTGCCCTGCGGGCCGGATCTAAGCACCCCATGGGCTGGATCTAGCCCCTGGGCCTTGAGTTTGACACCCCTGCATAAGGATGTTTAATTGGAAATACATTTGCTTTGCTTTGCTAAATAAAGTTGGAGTAATCAGAAATCTAGAGGGGATTTTATTGCATTCCAGTACTTAAAAGCTCCAACTACTAGGTTTTAATAGGTTGGAGGCTATTTTGAGAGTTCCAAATAATTCTTATGAATTTGTTTTGAAAAAGAGTGTATGATGAGGAGATCCTGTAATGTGTCTCCATAATGAAACAAAGGCACTAATTTCATTTTGTGGGTGACAGTGTCTACCAGTAACATGCCATTATTTCAGTAATCCACTGAGTCTTAATTATGGGGGGAATATGGTTGCGAAATAGCCGAATTCCTATTGGTTTTCAGAATTTGGCTAAGATCAAATATAAAAAAGTGATTTGGCACTTTATATGGGCATTCCTACAGAATGACAGTAACAAATTTAGCATCCTGGAGCTTATATTTGTGAGGGGGAAAAAAACAGTAATAAATTGAGGTGGCAGCATGTTTAAGGTAGCATGGAGAACCCTACAAGTTTATATTCTGGTAAGTGGGTGCTTTTTGGCTAGCTGCTTCCATTAGGGAAGCTATTTTGGGAACAAACTCTTTGTGGCAACCTTTTTATGAGAACCTATGTTTATGAATAATATGTTTTCAAAATGTCAAACTGCCCATAACATCCCAGAAGATGATTGTGCTTAATTCCACAACCACAACCCTGTGATGTTGACTAGCCAAAGGGAGAGTAACTAAAGCTGAAAGATGAGCTTCCATAGGGAAAACTAGTTTTTTGTTTAAATCTGCCCAACCTTCATCAATTATAGTACGCTAGCTCCTAGAGTTGAAATTTTCTGAACTACTCCCACTTTAAGACATCATGAATAATCAAAGCCATGTTCACACCTGCCTCTGACCACAACCCAAACACGTCCTGACATATCTTTTCCTCTGTCATATCTCCCTGATGTGGCTTTCCTCTCATTCCCAACGTATGAGTATGTTTTCCCTTTTACTACAATACTCTCCAAAGACTGCCTCGTGTTTTTTGAAATCTATTAGACTTCGTCACTTTGTAGGAGAAATCAGATGGTTAGCAATGATTGGCAACAGGTAGAGTTTACTGGAAGGCAAGGAAGTTGCTAATTTCATATTGATTCAAAAGTGAATAGCATTTCAATGAGATAATGGAGAAGCTAATAGTATTTGTAAATGTATCAAAATCAGGCCTGGATTCTCGCCTGGGATACTTTCAGAAACGTACTGAAATTTGGCCTTTGATCAGGTCTAATCCCAAAGGTAGAACTGCACAAATTGCTGTGTGAACCCACTGGGGACTGAGATTGCAACACTTCACAACGTATAAAGGTAGTGCTACACCATAGAATAGTTAAAATAAAGAATGCAGCAGAATGGTACAGAGAACAAAGAAGAACGGAGATTCTCATATTAGTTATGAGGTGTAAAGAACACTGTAAACCAAAGACTCACAGGGGGAAAAAAAGAGAACCCAATGAAATCTCATCTCAAAATACACATATGCTTAACAGAGAGAGGTGGGGAGATTGACTGACTGACGAATGAACGAATACTCACTTTCAAACTAATCATTTCTGATTATGTTAACTACAAAATCATACCATCCAACATTTCAGAGATGCATAGGATATGCTTACAATACTGCATTCAATATGCTTACAACACTGCATTCAAGAATATTTGTATGAGTTCCATGTTCTCTAGTGCCTCCGCTAAGTACTTCCATACAATTTTTATTATTCCCTCCTATGCACAGTATCCACTGATTCTTGAAAAAATTCTTTCAAACTGGTTTAAAAGCCAAAAGTGGAGGTTCCTTTGTTTAAAAATATAGTCCAAAACCCCTCAAATATGTGGCATATAATAACTCAATCTTTCAAAACTTAATTTAATTCAATTGCAGTTTTGAAATGATAGTCCAGGGGTGTCAAACTGGATTTCTTCGAGGGCTGGATCAGCATTGTAGATCTCCTCCATGGGCCAGGCATGAGGAAAGTGGGGTACAGCAGGTACATTATTCCGGGGCCCGGGAGCTCAAGGGAGGCCCATGAAGGGGATTTTTTAAAAAATTTTTTACAAAACCAAATTTTTAAAAAGAAAAATAATATTGTATATATACTTCATACTCTATACTTTGTGTGTGTAGCAAAACTGCCTTGCAGCCTTGTTTGACATAACCTCTATTAATCTGAAACTCAGTGAATTTATGTAATTTATTGAATTTTAATTTCATTTCTATGGTGCGCCCCCCCCCCAGGAGAGAAACTGCACTCCCAGCCTGCACTGCCCGCTCGCCACTCTGCCCCGCTGCCTCTTTGGCAGGCCCCTCTCTGTGGGAGAAAAACTGTGCTCCCGGCCTGCCCTGTATGTGCGGCTCTGCCCCGCCGCCTCTACGGTGCACTACTCTCTGCAGGATAGGAGCATTAATCCCATTCTGCACCCCTCGTGCGCAATGTCCCGTGAAGGCCAGCCCCGACCCCACTGGCACCATGAATAGTCGCACTGCCACCCTCAGGTGGGTGCTCCAGGCCAGGGGCACCCTCTTGTGAGGGGGCCTGTATTACTCTTATTCTAGCACTTAATAATCGTCTCAGCGGCCCTGCCTGTAGCACTTTGCTGCCAAAAGAGAGCATCCTGTATGGCCCATTTTCAGCCTGGACACCCTCCTGCTGCAGTTTGCTGGCCAAAATGAGATGCACGGGGGCCACAGCAGCCCCCCTGTGCCCCTGTTTGCCTGCCAGAGCACCATGGTCTGGTCCTTTGCTATTTTCAGGCCAGCCCCACAGGCCACATTTAAGCAAAAATTAAGTATGACACCCCTATGATAGGCTATCTATTTCCTGAAGCTTTAAGCTGCTATGTTCTACCACCATACAGTATTAATGAAAACTATTCCTAGGAGATACAGTGATATGCTTTTGGATATAAGCACTTTTGAAAAGGCTTGTCCGCCCAACTCCCTAATGGTCTTTTGATAAATAGAACTGTCATCTCCAACTGTGCAGATAGCAAACCGGTCATTTTTGTTAGTTTGTGAGCTTAGTTTGTGCGAGAAATCTGGACCAGAGAATTAACAGAATAGAAAAATATTTGCATAAATAAATATCCAATTTTCTTTTAATTCTTTTAATTTTATTTAAACAGTCTAATTTAACACTCCTTAACAAAGATATTTAAAGTTAATAAATTACACAATTAGATTTACACAACATCATGACATACAACACAATCTGAATGAGCACTCTTGAACTCTGCTGTTGACTGCAGAAACAAAGCTTGTCAAACATGCTAGATCAAACCAGCCAAAATGCATCATGTTCTTAATTTTAAACATTATACCATTTCAGCTGCAGGGATTTTAATAAATAAAAGGAACAGTGTGTAAACTTGATGATTTCCTTCTTTCTTGGGTTTCATATCTCTTTAACAGCATCACAAAAAATAGAAAGCTTGAAATCCTTGTTATCTCCTCATTTTCTTAGTACAGCCTGTCTGCATTGGTTTTCTAAATGCTTTAGCAACTAAAAGTCATCAATCCTGTTCTGAAAAAAGTCACAGAGCTATATTTGCCATCTTATATAAAGGCCCCTTTGCATTTGTTTGTGTGTATTTCCTGTAAGTGCACTAGAGGCAAGAGGCAAGTGTGCAATAACTTCAATTTCCCAAAGAAAATGTTGAGTTATAAGGAATGGTAATTTTAGAAACTTGGACTATAAAAATAAGTTAACAAATATCTCCAAAAGGTAATTTTCCATAGTTGGGAATCAAGAAAACAGGACCAAGAGCAGTACAAATAAAGTTAGCAGCAATTATTTTTGCTAGTCCAAGTACAATAAGCTTTGCAAAAGAAAAAAAAAACTAGCAGCAACTTCTTGCAGGAATTGCATAGCAGTGACACAATCTTGTCTAATTAAGCCCTTTAAAGTTCTTTTTAAGAATATGTTTCATTCTCTTTGAACTAAAGGGTACGGGATTGGTTTATGCTGGGTTATTCCAGAGGAGAATTAAGGAGCAATGTTATCCCCAAAGGCAAAATAACATTAAGGACTGTCAAAATCAACAATTGGTGATACTTGCCAGAATCAGGCTGCTTAATGAACAAGAGTTTGCTAGTTAGCGAAGATAAGAAAAGGAGCATTACAAGAAGCATTCAAATCCCTACTGAGCTTGTACCACAGATGCAGAATGGAAAAAAAACCCAACACCTTAAATCTATTACTGGGCCTTAAAAGACAGGCAAAAGGATTTACAACAAGGTCAATGTCAGTTTTGAACAGTCAAGTAGGCATGGGCCTGTCTCACCAAGGTACTCATTAGAAATGGACATGAAACAGAACCATTGATCAATTAACTGCTTAAAAGCTGGGCTTGGCTAAAGCTAAGTGAAAGAAAGGAGGAAGAAGATATTAAAGCAGAAATAGAGGAAAGGAGTGCACTGAATCCCCCTCCCTGCCCTCTGGATAAGAATGGAAGCTTACATAGCTTAGCGGGGCTGTGAGTAAATGGACACTACTGTCCTCCACTTAGCTTCTCTCTTGTTGCCTGAGTTTGCTGAGATGGCGGGTCTTCCAAACCCACCCCTCCATTGGTCAGTGTAGCTCAGTAGGAACCCCAAATGCTCATGTTTATCTTCCTTTGTGTTCTATCAAGATCTCTTCCTGATTTTATGGATTTATTGTTTTTTGCAAATACTTGGATTATTTTAATAATTTTAAAAACTGACAGCTTTTTTGTTTTGTTTTTTTCTTGTTTGGTATCTCAGTTTTGTTACACTTGTGTTACTTTATTTTTTCCTCTTATGTACAAATATTTATAGATACATACACATATAACCATACACATATACCTACCAAGTAACAATAAAATGGATATTTCAATATAAAATAATTTAACTTAAGACTTTATTACATGACAAATAACTTGATGTATTTCTTCATCTCATTTCCAATGCTGCATTTAATTTTGAATAAGAAAGTAAATAATCATAACGCTTAAAACATTAATACCCTAAATAGTATTAAAATTAATAAAATATCCATATTATTCCCTCTTCTTTATTTTCAATACATTAATACAAGTACTGGAATGGTAATACTTTAAGTATATCATATAAATACCATTGCATTGAAACAACATACTACTGTGTATCATGATTTATACTAGTACAATAAAAAGGGAGGAAATGAAAATAGATACACAGAGACATTTTTAAGGATTTAATAGTAATAATAAAAGGGGGTGTACACCAGAAGTCCAGTCCTTTACCTGGAAGCTATCCAGAAAAAATATTTAAAGATACAGGCAGATCCAGAAGAGTTGGAGAGAGTAGAGGAGGGGAAAAACTCCATCACATTGATCTTAGTAAGTGATGATTTTTGTAATCAAGTGATAATTTTGGTAATCATATCTCTTAATGGTCACAATTGTGGCTGTTTGGAGGATGGGCAAACCTTCCATTACAATTCTTTTGGTGAGTGCACCCACGATACATTTCAATACATCTTTTTAGGAGCTCCCAAAGTAGAGGTAGTATTAGCAGGTTCTGACCAGTTCTGGAAAACCATTAGCAGAAATTTTGAGTAGTTCGGAGAACCGGCAAATTCCACCTCTGACTGGCCTCACCCCCATCTATTCTCTGCCTCCTGAGTCCCAGCTGATCGGCTGGGTCTTCTTTGGTTGCCCTGCACAGGAGAACAGAGCTGGAAAGCAGGTTAGATGGGTGGGGAGGGAATGGGATTTTGAAGTATCCTTCCCTGCCATGCCCACCAAACCAAACCATGCCCACCAAACCACATTCACAGAACCGGTAATAAATTTTTTGGAATCCCACCACTGTCCCAAAGCCTCTTCAGTACTTCTCAACCTTGGCAACTTTAAGATGTGTGGACTTCAATTCTCAGTATTCCCTAGGTAGAATGGGGAAATTCCCCATCCAGAAATTCTAGGAGTTGAAGTCCACACGACTTAAATTTGTCTAGGTTGAGAGAAACCATGCTACAATGTCAAAAGAGGAAAGTGACATACTTAACCTCAGGAGAGAGATGTCTAACCTTCATGGCAACCCACCTGTAGCGTTAACTCCTGGGTGTGAAAAGATACCTGCTCATTTGAACTTTGATGAGAGCTCTTTCCCTTTCTTTGGTATTAAAATGTCCATCTAGTTGCCACCAGGCAGAGCACACATTTCTTTTTGAAGCTGTCTTTCTAGGAATCACAGCTAGTTACTACAAAGCAGCCATTAGTTTCCTTGTAAGTCACCAATCCAAAAGATGCAAGTCAAATTGCAGCAGCTTTTGCAAGCACCTGCTTCTTTCATTTTGCTTTTTAAGCCAAAACTTCATCCAAGAAATGATAACACACTGATAAAGTGGGTTTTTTTGCTGAAAGACAGCACATTTTGCAAAGGGCTCCTTGACAGAGCCAGAATAGGGCTTTCTAAAGGAATTTGAGCATTGTTATTGCTGTTATAGTATATGGACTATAAATGTAAAAGCCGCCACAAAGTCCCATTTTTTGATCATTAATTTTTCCTATTTGCAGCCATGTCTAGACTTCAGTTTCTGTGTAAACACATTGTCTGGACCAGGTTCATCTTTTAATTCCTGACCTTTGCTTGGCACCTCCCCATGTGCAAGAGATTGTACAGCTAGAGTGAGCAACCTGAAGCTCCAGGACATGTATTGTTCAAGAACCTTTTTTTAAATAGGAAAACTATCTATGTGATCACTAAGAATGGACAATGATTTGGTGGTACATAATAAATCATAAACTGCCTTCCCAAAACGGTAAGGACAGCTGTAGAAACAGTAGTGTGTACATTAAAGTAATCTTAAATTTAAAAACTGCTTAATCCCTTTAAATCTGGGAAGCTGGAAAATACAGGCCTCATCCATGCGCTGTAATGTAAGCATTTACTTTGCATTATCATCCCACCTACTGCCAGCCTCCCAAACAAGATTAAGCGCTCATCAACATTCGTAGACCACTCACAAAACCAGTACAAACTAAGTTGAAAGCCATGATTTGACCGCCCTGGTGACAGGCAGGAGGAACAATTCAACTTAATTAATTTCAGACTAACTAGGAGCTCTTGGTGCTCCTGAGCTTGCTTGTTAGTGTTCTCTGAGCTAGTTGTTTTTTGGGGGGTTTTTTGCAGACATTTCATTACCCAAACTAGATAACATCATCAGTGCTAGTAAGGAGTGCAGTTTGCTGTAAGTTTATATTCTAGTGGCTTGCCTGTCAATGTTGATGGGGATGGTCTTAGAAATCCTTGGTTGGGCTGTTTGCTGTTGGCTTCTTTGGCAGTTTCTTCATTGGGGTATTGATTACTTGATTCTGGTCTGATGTTAATCTTGGAGTTAATCAATGCTGATCTGGGTGCTGATTGCTGGTGGAGTGGTGCTTGAACCACTCCACCTTGCTGGTGGGAAGAAACCTTTTGGGCTGGGTGATAGCCAGGCACATTTTGCATTTGGCTGCTTAATTCAAAAACATAATCTTTAGAAGTGAAGTTGTTATGAAAATGGGGTTGGAGGGCATCTCACCTTTGGTTACTGGCCCTGTTCTACTTGATCAAAGCATCCTATTAAACACGATGCTTTTCAGGTGCCAAAAATGCTTCATTTTTTGTTGATTTTACCCATAAATCAGCCCAGCAGCCTCCTTTCTACCAACCTGCAAGTTTAATTCAAATCAAAAAGCCCTGCAGAAGAGAAATCCAAGCTTAGAAAATTGGTTCTGGATCTGATTCAGATTAAACTCTTGGGATGTCCCTTCTTGGCACAAACATAAGAAGAATGCAACCACCAAGCAAGCAAGGAAATACTCCTTTTTAGTTCATAGGGATGCTTGCTTTTCCCCTTTGGCCTGTCAGGAAGCCGCTCTTATGCCAGCAGAAAAGTCCAGAAGTTCATCAAATCTTTGGAATGTCTCCATGGAGGCTTCTTCAAGTTCAGCAGCAGCTGCTACTGTCATAAATCACTACAGTGCACAAGATATCCTTATTAAAAAGGGAAGGAGAGAGAAAATCTCCAGCTGTCTCAAAATTATAAAAGCAATAAAGCCTGAACTTTCCTCTGTTTTTTTTATAGCTTAGGGAAAAACTAAGTCAATTAGGGAATTGATCAGAATGGCTCCAGGTACAAAATATGAACTGGGGATCCAATGACATTTCCTTGCAAGATCTCTGCAGGTTACTGCAACCTTATTCTTTCAGTTGCAGCCTGATCTACCTGCATGTCATCTGAATGAAACTGAACCCCAAATTCGGTTTTCAATTCCTAGCTGAACATCCAACATGTATCCTTAAGAATGGATTAACTGCTGGTTAGACGCTCTTCCTCATCAACTAAATAATCAGCATCTGAAGAAGCATCAAGAGATACCAGTTCACAGAGAAGATTAGCGCTCTTCCAGTTTGCAGGGCTACGGCGGCAGGCAGGAATCCGTGATCGTGCATGGTTTCTGCCTGGGCTCGCCGCTGGAGCGCCCCGAGCCAGCTGGCTTCGGGGCTAAGCCACCCCATAGAGGTGGTGAAGAGGGGGGAAATCACAGCAGGGTCGAGGAAAGCCGCATCTTTCCTCCTCAGCTGGCTAAACTCCCTTTCCCGAAGGCGGTAAGAGCAGCGGTCAGAAATGTCCATCTCAAAGAAGCACTCATTTGGAAAAGAAAGTGCAGGAGGAAGTTAAGAAGTGAAAGTTTTGGCTGACCGGGAGAAGAAGCAACAACTAAGGTATCCTGGAATTTAAATTTTATAAAAGATACAACGCTCCCAAAGAAGACTCGGAAGCAGTGAATGAAAGCGAAAAGGGAAAGTTTTTTTTTCACTCTCCTTCCTCATGTTGACAGCGAAGAGAGATGAATGAGAAATTGGAAAAATCCACTTTGGCACCAATAGGTAATTAAACTGGAAATATAATTAAATGCCAAGGGGACAACAAAGATTTCTGAACACTATTTTTTTTTCTTTGCTATAAGTGGGAAGGGAGAGGAAAAGAATAAGGGCAGGATTTGGAAGGAGGAGTCTGCCTGGAATTCAAAAGAATCTAAAGTTAAATCTTAATAAGACTTCTAAAAGATACATTTTAACTGAAACTTTGCAACTAAATAGTAACCCCTGGAAGAGAAAGTGAAAAAAGAAGAAAGTGTTAAAAGAAACAGCTTGTGTGTATTTGGATTGCTTGGTGACTTTGTGACTTTTGGAAATTATATTTGAATGACTAAAAACAATTGGGTGGTTGTTTAAAAAAAAATCTACAATGGCTTCACTTGTGGATGAACTGAAAATGGAATTTAAAAAATATAAAGAAGAGGAACAAGAAGGGAAGGGTTCTTTTGGCTCCGTTTTTCAATTCTTAGAAATGGCGATCTGTACCTATGAGAAACTACAAGAAAAGACTGTGCAACAAGAAGACTGAGACAAAGAAGAAGCTATCTTTAATGAACAAGTAACTTTATCTGGGAAAGAAAGGGGAAAGGGAGGAAAGAGAATGGAGAATTTAAGACCTAAAAAAACAGCCAAAAAGGGGAAAAATAATGTGAAAAGTGGATATAATGTTAGAAACAGAAAAGGGGAATACAGAAGAGGGAAATGGAGGTGGAGAGACAAGGGGGTAAAAAGGGGAGAGAGAAGAAGCAAGGGAGGAAGGAAGGGAAGAGAAGTTACAAAGGTTTGGAGCAAGATGTAAAGAAACAGGATTTATTCAGAGATAATGGGTGAAAATTTAACTGAAAAAGTGATTCTGCAAAGGTACATAAAATTGTATTGTTATATTTGTATTAGAAATAATGTTAGAAAATTGGAAACAACATATGATTAAAAAGTGGGATAAAATAGTCAGTGTAGTTCAGTGAAACTTTTGTGAACAAAATAAATGAAATGAAATAAATGAGAGAATTGAATTAGGAAGGAATGGGAACATTTTAATTACTCAATGTTTTATAAAATATAAGTGAAGTGGGGGGGAAGTAATTATGGAAAGTTTATAAGTGTTCCCATAGAAGTATGATACCTATTTGAAAAGCAATGTGTAAAATGTCTAAGATTTAAATGAATATTAGTATTAATGATAGAACTGAATTGGTATGGATTGTTGTTTTAATTATATATTCATATTTTTTTCTCTTTTTAAAATACAGTGTGTAGTTTTAGAATGTACCAAGCAGAATCTGAACGTAAGTTATGTATTATATTAAGTGTTATAATTTTAGGGGAAAGATATAAAGGCGTCATACTCTAATCAGTGATTACAGGAGAAATTTTGTTTAATGAGAAAAGATGATAGATAGCTGAAACAAGACAGACAAAGAATATAAGTATAATGATCTGAATTGAGATGAAATAAATAAAATAAAATTAAGAAAGTTAAAAGAGGGGAGAAGCTATATAGAAAATGTAGAATGGTTATAAGATATGGAATGGTATATAAAAATGAGCATGAACTTGAATTTGTGTCTGTATGAAGAGATGTAACCCGGGATCAAGCTGCTTTCAAAAAAGATGCTTTATGTTTTTATGTTTTATGTTTTGTTTGTTTATGTTTGTTTTTAAAAATCAATAAAATTTTCAAAAAATAAAAGAGATATCAGTTTATGGAAAAATGACAAAATACCTATGCAGGAGGAAGTTATCAACTTCCTGTACTGAAATGAGTAAACTGTGCTGAAATGAGTAAACTGACATTTGAAATTAGAGAACAAGAAGATAAATATATAAATATATGATATGGGAGTTGTTTTATCAATGGATGGATAAAAAGGCATGGTAATGTAATAGACTAGATAATTTTGTGATAGAAATCTAATAGATTGATATAAAACATAATATAGATATATATAACCACTGGTTGAAAGTATAACATAAATTTTAAGATAGAACTTGGAACATCTCATATAAAACGATGGAATAAATAGTTTAGTCATGGATGATTAATAACTGATAAATATATAAACATATGTTAGTTTGACAATGTGAAGACTGATATAAATTGTGAGTAAATGACTACAAAAGTATAGCTACGTAAAAGATACGTAACCAACTGACACACTGTATGTATATAAAATGAAAGAGGATTTTTTGTTTTTGTTTTTGTATGTGTATGTTTGTGTTTAAAAATAAAAAAAAATATTTTTTTTAAAAAAAGAGATACCAGTTCAGTTGTAGCATGTACCTTTATATACTGAAGAACCCCATCTCTCTCCCTAGCATCTAAAGCAGAATTTCCCAACCTATCCAGCTTTGCAGGCTGGCAGGGGGGCAGGAAGGAAGAAGGTGTGATGGTTCTGTGCAAGCAGCGGGCAAGTTACACGCGCAGTGGGTAAGCATATGCACAGCTCTATTTGCACAAGTATTGGGTATGTGTGCCAGCCATTTGCACAAATGGAATGTGTGCGTGCCTGCACACCTGTCTACTGCTTCTGCAAGTGGGGACGTGCACACGCATGCGAGGCCTAGTTCCAAATGGTTCAAGGCCCAGTAATGGGCTGTGGCCCAGGGGTTGGGGACTCTTGATCTAAAGGATCACTTGGAGAGAAACTCCATTTGTAATCTTAGATATCATGGGGAGAGACCCAATTTCGTTTCTGTCAGATGACTGCACAGCAGCAAATCCCATTATTTATAACCTAATTTAAAAAATGAGGGTGTTACAGTCCACACCATATCAGGGAAATGTTTTTAATGCTCTTATGGGATATTGCTTTCTTTGTGTAAACATAGTGAAAGCAAAACCTCACCAAGCATTAAAAACAGTATACTCAGCCACTGAAATCTGCCAGTTATGATTTATTGCTTAGCATTTCATGTGATCAATAATGTTAGTTAATAACCCATGGCTGAAATAAATTCTGCCTTGACACATTCTGCAACTCAGCCAAGGTGCACTAGTGAGCCAACTAAAAATAAGGTGTTTGTTTTTTTTGCCCTCTCTACAATAATGAAAGTGACATAACCTAACAAGAATAAAATAAAATAAGATTGCTATGCACTTTTTCACTGAAGCTACTTCAGAAAATATTGACCAAAATTGTAAAGATGGGAAGAAGCCATAAATGTATTTTGGGGCATCATCTCATTTTATATTTGTTGCAAATTCTCAAAACGGCTCACCTAATCAAGTGGTTTCATTAACTTTAGTTTTATCATACTATGGATACATGCCATCCAAAACTCCAATCATAGCTTTCTAGATCTAGTAATCTTGTATCTCCTAATATCACCTGTATTATATTGTAGAAAGAAAATGAGGAATAGACAAAAATGGTTAAGATATGCTGATTTATTAGAATATTCTACAGATGAAATCAAATTAAAATCTAGAGAAGACTTGGCACTAGAAGCCAATTGCCAGTGGTTTTCGTATTTGCAATTCCCAGAGACATTTAAAGATAAGAAACTTAGATTTTGAAATGGAACTATGTACAAATGATGAACAGTTATTGCTAACATTTAGAATCTTTTGTTAAAATTGGAAACAGAAGATGAACTACGGTAATTAAAAATTGTATGATAATTTGATCAAAAAAGGTTCAATATAACATACAAGTTGATCAGTGGCAAAACATATGGATAAAGGGTTTTGCGTTATGTTACAAGCTCCAAGAGAACTTTTACAAAATTATGCACTTCTCTCCAGATAAATTGGCTCAAATGTATAATGGATCTCCAAATAGTTGCTGGCAGTATAACACTGAAACACTTTTGCTACTTTTGGTGGACTTGCAAAAAAGGAGGCAATATAGAAATGAAATTAGTAATGTAATTCAAAAAATCATGAAAAGTGTTTACAATTCAGACCAGAAACTTTTTTGTTAGCGTGTATGGATAAAACATTGGAAAAATCATATGGTGTTTTATTGTTAAGTTTGATAACATCAACAAGATCTCTAAATGTTTAGCATAGGAAGGACCCTACAGTATAATATCCACAAAAGAGGAATGGTTAATAAAGATGGCAAAACTAGCTATTATGGCCAAGTTCATAGCCCTCGTGAGAGAAAAATCACTGAAGAAATTCACCTATAAATGAAAGCCTTTTATAGACTTTTCGCAAGAAATGGAGAAAACCCCAAATTTGACTCATGGATTTGAGAATTATTTTTTTTTTAATTTAAAAAAAATCTTTCTACTTTTTTGTGGGAAAATAAACATTATATTACTGGCTGGAGAATTCTGGCAGTTGAAGTCCGCAAGTCTTAAAGGTGCCAAGTTTGGGGACCCCTGTTATAGAGCAAGCAGAAACTATTGGACATAGGCAGAACCTCAAAACCAGACTCAAGCTAGGAAGGCCTTGATAGACTACTTGACAACATGACCCATCTTTTTTTCTACATGACCCATCTTTTTTTCCATAGAAATATAGAACAGCACTGTTTCCCCTTATGCCATGTCCCTCAACAGAGAGCAAGTGAAAAGGACTCCGCCTCCTTGGCTAACTCACAGAATTTTCTGAGCTTTGCTGGTGGGGGGGAGAACAAAGGAGCCATGGGCCACTTTGGACTGCTCCTCACTCCCCATCATGTCACCAAAAGCCCTTCAGAGAAGAACTCACCCGTTGACCACGAGGGTCCCTCAGCCAGCCTTGCCTCACTATCCCCTGTCCTTCCCTAACTATTCACTGCTATTAAGAGCTTTTAAAGTTCAGCCTCTATTCCGAAGCAGCCAATTGATGCTCACCAATTGGACTTTGCTGCCAGTCATTTGGACACAGTGGCCAAACGAAGACTGAAAATAGGGCAGGGATATTGTCCATCACAATTATGTGACTGTATATGATTGCCACAGTGAGGCAGTGTAGGAGTACAGTAGTGCCAAAGCAGTCACAACTATGCCCAATGTCAATCCTACAGGAGTAATGGGTCCCAATTTTGGACACATTCTTTATGTTAGCCCATTTGACCTGCATTGATTCAAAAATTGTTGCCCTGTGACATACTGTTTCATCTAAGTAAAAGTTACAAAAAACAGGTGAGTTTTATGAGTATATAGATAATCAGCAACAATAGCTCAGAGTCACTTTATCAATGAGATAGGTGGCATATAAATTAAAAAAATAATAAACAAATGTAAAACAATACAATACAGTACAATAAAATACAATGAACACAATAAAAATAAATAAAAATCCTAATTACGCTAGCCAACTGGTAATAATTAAAGCGATACAGATTATCCAGATATATTCCATCTGGTTTTCTTAGCTATACTGTAGAAGTCATTTCTTTCTTCTGGGATGATTTTTCAATTTTGAAGTCCTACACAAAGCCCTGATTTCTGGTGGTCTCCCATCTAACTGTTGACTAAGATCTGCCTAGATTTTTACTTTATATCAACCATATTTATAGTTGTCATTTTTCCCCTGACAGGGTCACTATATCATTTGAAGAGTTACTGACACAGGAAATTAGAGCTGTCACTTTTCTTGTCTACACCAGAAAAGGCTTTAATTTTCTTTCTGGCTGGAAAAACCCATTAAAAGCAACAGAGCAGTCCACTCCTTTGTCACAGAGATATGGTAGCCTTTGTTTAAAAATGAGAATCAAATAAAACATTTTTTTAAAAACCACCCATCAACTGAAATATAATCTAGAAAACTATGCCTTGCGTCAATTAACATTAGTGAAGCTAGCCTTGATTTATACCAAGTTTTAAAAGGGGTGTGGGGGGGGGGGGAGAATCCTCCCTCTTAAACATAATATGTATCTCCATGGAAACAGAGGCCTGGACTAAGACAGGGAGTTTGTTAATCAAGAAGGGGGTGGAATCTAGTGGTCTGTAAAGGTCTTTGTAAATCACATAAAGGTTGGCCAATCCAGCAGAAGAACTGCAAGAATGTTAACACGGCCATGAAAAAAATCACACCTTGTCTAGGCCTCCCTGTTAGTTAACAAGCCCAAACTGGCCACATATGGAGTCCCAACAAAGACACACTTTTCTGTCGTGCTACAATAATGCACTCGTGGGAGAATCAAACTTACAAAAACTCCAAAGTTGTTCCTTTTCTGCCCCAAGAGCTTTTGTACAGAAAAAAAGTATAGGTGTGCATTTAGATATAATTCTCGCAAAAATAAGTGAGGTAGTAAAGCTTAGCTGAAACCAGTTGTGATCTTCCCCACCCATTAAAATCACAATAACCAAAATTCACAGCAAATCATCAAGTTCTAACAGCACAATTTTTAAAGTTTTGATTTTTGTGTGCTTGTTTTAACAAATTAAGATCTGAGATAGGTGTGTAAGGCTCAAGTATGTCTTATATATATTTGGATTAAATACACATGCATGCACATGCCCAGCTTAAACATTTCATGAGTTCCCTTTCTGGTAATGTCATCACTGCATCCTCTTAGACTTAGAGTACAAGGACTCTATAGATATTTTATTTCAGAAAGCTGTCCTACAGATTGATTTAATTTAATTATTTATTTTCAAGGTTTTGCTCTTGAATTTCCTTTTCTAAATATAAACATAAAAGATTTTTTTTGTAATCCTTATGAACCTCTTTCAAGTTGCTCCTTTTGTTTCCAAGAAAGCACATGTAGTCCTCGACTTACAACAGTTCCTTTAGTGACTGTTCAAAGTTATAACAGTACTGAAAAATGTGACCATTGCTGCATCCTCCTGGTCATGTGATCAAAATTCAGACCCTTGGCAACTGACTCATATTTACGGCAATTGCAGTGTCTTGAGGTCATGTGATCCCCTTTTGCCACCCTCTGACAAGACAATGGGGAAGAATAATCTTAATAAATGCAGTGATTCAACTGTGACAAGAAAGCACATTAAATGGGGATTGCAGCTTGTTGCTGAGTATTTCCTTATCTGGGAATGTAGGAAGGCACTTTCCCCCTCCAAGGCGTATGAATTGGTGGCGCTTGGCTGGATTCTAGGGGTCATTATAAGTAGTAATGCAGCAGGCATCCTTTTCACATCTCTGCTCATACAAAGTACTAGAGCTCAGCATCAAAGACTGCATCCAGAAAGTGTAAGTTGCACTTAAATCAATATAAAAAGCAAAAGTTAATCAGAAAGAGTCCCATGGGCTACATAAATATTACATCTGCAACTGTTTATATACTTATTAAAATATGGTTTTTTTCTGAACAGATGTACTTCTAAACAAACTTGAATATGATCTCTTATAAATGAACCGTATAAAAACATGAAGAAAAAAAACCCCTTACCAATTGCTTGGCCCCAGTTTTTACTTTATGGGGAAATGAACCAGATTTTTAATTACAAAAATAACAGCACATGTTGGCTGTAAGTAAAAGTTCCAACTTAAGGTTATACTTTTAATGACATTAATTATTGCTAAACGTGCAATGTGCGGGATCAAATTGGCACCAGATGTTACCCCAATCTGTGTTCTTTTTCTTCTTCTCCATTAGCGTCTTATAAGTAGATAAGCTTGATCCCAAGCCTGCTTTCCAGCAAGAATTTCTTTAAACCAGAATTTCTCAAGTTCCAGATGGGTGGATTTCAATTCCTATAGCCATTGGGAGCCATACACAGATAAATAATTAATAAATGAACTCACCTTCTAGCATTGCCCTACTAAGAATTTGGGGAAGTGAAATTGCAAAAGTTGAGAAACAAGATTTTAAGCCAAGGATGTCCAACCTTGACAATTTTAAAACTGGTGTACTTCAACTTCTACTTGTGGGAGTTAAAGTCCACAAGTCTTACAGTTGCCAAGTTTAGACACCCCTGCTTTAACCTATACATTTTTTATCCTACAGGTATACATAATGAGACCATCAGTATGAATATTTGCTGTCATATTGTAATTATAAAAGTACTAGAAGGGGTACAGATACGGGAAGTTATCATTAAATTTATATAATCACTTACATTAATTTTAGATTTTTACCTGACCCCACTTATTTTCTGGAGTGCAGCTCTTTACCTGAAAATATTACCTAACTGGCTTTATATCTCTTTAAGAAGTATTTGACCACACATCCCATCCTAGCCCAGCCTAGGAATGGAGTTATGGTCCAAGGACAAAAGGAAAGCAGTAAAATGGAGAAATCTGCTTTAGCTCTATCGAATATGATCCTTCTGCACATCAGACAGGCAGGCAGTCAGTAGGATGGAATAAAGGAGAATGCACAAATCCCAGGAAATCACCTGCAAGATGAGGCTTGCATTTGCTACAACAAAGCCAAAGGAATAAAGTGAAAAGGATGCCTGCTGCATTACTACTTATAATGGCCCCTAGAATCCAGCCAAGCGCCACCAATTCATACGCCTTGAGGGGGAAAGTGCCTTCCTACATTCCCAGATAAGGAAATACTCAGCAATAAGCTGCAATCCTTCAAGAGATTAACAAAACAGGTCTGGCACCGACCATGTCCTTAGCATGCCCACTGTGGCGCTCTTTGCCCTGTTTTCAGTTTAGCTTTACTGGCACTAGGCACCCCATTGGCTTCCCTTTAAGTTACTAGAATATCCCTAAGGTCAAAATATTCTGGGGCATTGTGGGAAAGTTAATGGAAGAGCCACGTTCACTTAACAACTATGTTGCGAAACAATTGCAGAGATTCACTTAACAACTGTAGCAAGAAAGGTCATAAATTGGGGCAAAACTCACTTAACATATGTTTCACTTAGCAACAGAAACTTTGGGCTCAATTATGATTGGAAGTCAAGGGATAGCTGTACAATGATTTGGCATGAAAGTAAAATTCAGGAAACAGAAAAAGTTCAGGAGAAAATTGGTCTCTCCGCCCACTTTTTTTCTAGATTTCTTTTTTGGGTTTAACTGGGAATAATTTACTTAAGTAAGACCTGAGACAGACAGGAGATAAAGATTCACAATATCATACCTCTCTCCCAGATCCTTTCCTGTCTCAGCTGAGAAACATCAAGCAAGATATATATAACTGCCCCTCTCTTTGCAACAGTAAATCTCTTAGTCCATTTCTTGGAAGTCTGTGTAATCCACTTTTGGCCTTCCAATGAATGGTAAATATTTCTTTTTCTATCTTTTGATCTGCTGCATTCATTTCTCTCTTAGTCCACATTTTATATTATCTAAATGAAATTGGCTTTATTGATTCAATATATACTACAGTATCCAAACTGAGTTGAACACATGGTCATTTTAAGGACAAGCCCATGCAATTTTCAGGACAATAATGCAGAAGTTATTGCTATTCCTACCTAACCAAAACTAGGCAGCCTTATTTAAGCGTCTTAACGAAAAATCTAATAGCCATTTTGGTTTTCTTCTGAAGATAAAGTGGGATACATTTAAAATTAAGCAATTAAATTAAGTGTGTGTGTGTGTGTGTGTGTGTGTGTGTGTGTGTAGAGAGAGTGAGTATGTGTGTATGTGTATGAGAGAGAGAGAAAGAGAGAGAGGGAGGGAGGGAAGGAGGGAGGGAGGGAGGGAAAGAATAATCATTATTTTCATTGTTATATGTTTGAATGACTTTTGACTGAAGCTTCAAAAGCCAATAGTAGACTGCTGAGTAGACCTAATTATAAAACTCAGTATTAATTTATAAACTACAGCAGCCAGATTAGTTGATTCACATTAGTTTAACATGTAATGACACTCCATGTTACTGAGACAAGAAGGCAATTATGTTTCACAAAAGATTGATAGGCCTTTTATCTAAACTAGTTGTTTCCAGCCTGGCATCCTCCAAATATTTAGGACTGCAACTGCCATGAGCCCAACCAATGTACACAAAAATCATGAAGATGGGGATTGTAGTATAAACCAAATGAAGAGCTGCATTGAAGAAACTGGTTTACAGGCACATTCAACGAACATTCATCATTATACGCACGAAAGAGGAAAAACTTGGCTGTTTGGTATTAAAGCAACCTACACATTCTGAAGAATAGGTTTACCTTGCTTGCTACTGAATAACAAGACATACACGTTATGAGAAAAATTGATAAATTAGTACATATTTTAACATACTTTGGCTGAAGTTAGCTCAGATTAAATTTAAATGGAAATTTTATAATATTCCCCCACTCACAAATTCCAGCTTAAAAAGGTCAATTGCACTTTTCAAAATGTCCCTAGTGGCTACTGATTAGCAGCAGTTTTGAATAAATTCTTTGTTAATCATATGACAGTAGAGTATTTAAAATAGTTTCTTGGTTTTCAGAAAATTCTTACAGGAGGAAGGGGGAAGAGGATAAAATATTATATGCATTCATGAAACTAATATGACACCCTAATATCTCATATCCAGATCCGCACACATGGACAGAGGCTCCAAATTTCCAAGTTAAAGCTATAAATCACTTTATTCAGCAGAGTTCCTTCCATGTCCTGGAGCAGATTTCTCAACACTCTTATGGGAAGTGTAATTCAACACAGCTAGAGGGCACTAAGCGTAAAAAAGATAAATAAATAGATAAAACTCCAGCTAAATAAAAAACTAGAATAAGCCTAACAGGTGCACGGTTCAGAATAAATATAAACCAGTAAATTTATGGTCTGTGTGTGTGCACACACATCCGTGTGTACTTAAATGCTTGTTACTTAGCAGGAGACTAGAAACAGACTGCCTGCCTCCAAAAAAGGAATCAAAAGCATGACTTTTAATTGAAAGCAGACTGGAGAGACTATCTGCTTTTATGTTTGCGAAATGAATACAAAATTGGGGTGGGGGGGTGGGGGGGGTGGCATAGCTTTTTTTTTTCTTTACAGTTCAAACAAGTAGTGTTAAAATGAAAAAAATAAAGGATACTTTGTACTTAGCAGAATCCCACCCATATCTATTCAAAAGGAAGTCCCATTGAATTTTGTGAGACTTGCTTACCGGTAGAACAGAACTAAACCCACAAAGAATAACTGATATTCATCTAGATGCCAGGGAACTCTGACGATCCTGAAACCCAAATGATTTTTACTGATCACCACTGTGCCTGCTGAATGAGCCTGTGTAAATCACAAGCCTGCGTCTTCCTCGGTTCCGGCATACTTGCACATTAAGAACAGAATTAGCCCCAATTCAGAAAGCGCGGCGCGGCGAGGGGGTGAGTGGGAAAACCATAGTAAAAAGAACTTATTTCCAGCAGTTTCTTCCCACCCCACTCCACCAAAAATTGAAGCAGTTTTGCATTTCCCTCCCCCCACCCCCTCCGCCCATCCCCCGCTGTCTGGTTTCATTTCCACTTACAGGTATCTTTCCGGATTGAATTGATGGTGCAGAGCTACTGAGAATCCGAAGTAACTGTCGGGAGTTTTGCCTTTCTTAAGAACTACAAACTTAGTGTCCAGGTTGAAGGCAGCGCATCTTAGAGGGGCAAGAGTCAGCCACAGGGCGTATCCCAAAAGCACAAGCGGGCGCCCCCAAACCCGCTTCCTTTGCTCAGGGGCGATCAGGAGAAGCTGAAAGTGCGTAGGGGCCATGGCTTGCCAAATGAATTTCCCTCCTGCCAGTGAGCGCCCGTGCAGAATGTGGCTGGCTTGCTGGGAAAGCCGATACAGAATACCGCTGCTGCTTGGGGAATGTTTTCTCCCGCTGCTGCTCCGTTCTTCGCTCGCAGTGAAGACGCCCCAGTTTTCTCCCCGCCAAAGGTTTGATTCTAGTGCTTCTCTGGGCGGGTAATTAAAGGGAAGAGCGCGCGCGCGTCGTTACCACCCCTCCTGCTTCTCCTTTCTCTCCACCTTGCACACAGTCTAATCGGCTGGTTCTCCAGCACTTTTCTTCCGGGGGAAAAGAAACAAGAGCTTATGATCTCTTAAAGGGCCCGCCCAGGTTGGATACCTGCCCAGCACACAAAAGGAGGAGGAGGGACTGATGTATAGCAGTTAAGGTGTTGGGCATAAACTCAGGGAGCCCGATTTCAAATTCAGCCCCGATCGTGGATATCCCAGTACGTTGTTGCTTCTGATGACCGATCTACCTTATAGGGCAGCTGTTGGGAGTAGAATGGAAGAGGACTGGCATATAGAAAATGTAATGCTACATTATTATAGTGCTAATCATAATGCTTATAAACAAAAGAACATCTCAGCAAAACAATGGTTATAGATAGCAGGATGTGTTTGGATACTTATTTATATTGGGAGGC
Organism: Pseudonaja textilis; assembly: GCF_049901715.1. Lineage (NCBI taxonomy): Eukaryota > Metazoa > Chordata > Lepidosauria > Squamata > Elapidae > Pseudonaja > Pseudonaja textilis. The sequence continues at coordinate 100,007,142 of NC_142008.1, read as the reverse complement.
TGGAGCAATATGAGTGATCTATGGAAGCAAGGATTTATTATACACTATAACAAAAAAGATGAGATATAACAAAAACAAATTAAAAGTCATGTTTTTAATTTCACCAGAAATAAAGGAGATTTATGCAAGAGTTTTCCTAAGCTAGATAGACAAATAGGGCTCTATCCAAAGTATGTGGATTCAGTATATGAAACGATCAAATAGAAAAGTACTTTCCATTCAAACAAGGAAAACAAACCAATTAAAGTATACTATACAGAATTCAATTTTCCTAACTCATTTCTATATAATGGGAGCCATTCCTTGAGGCATGGAGAAAGTAACTACACGATCACAGAGATCAAGCAGAGGAGAAAGACTGTAGAAGTTTTGAAAGTGATTTCAGTGTAAACAAACTTTCTCATCAAAGAGGAGGAGGGTAAAACTTGGTTTACTTTAGTCTAGTTTAGCCAATAAGAACAGATTCTGGCATTTTTATGACATTGTTACTTTTCTGGTAAACTGCATAGGAAGCACTTGGAATTAAAATTTACCATATGAACCTTCCATTTTCACTAGCCATCCCAGTGATTTACCGAGAAAGACTATTGTATATGGCAATCTTCAAGAAGATTGAGTCTTGCCCTGGTATCCACACTGCATCTGAGAAACTCTTGAGAAGTAGGTTGGGGTGAGAGAGACAATGATGGCTTCTAAATTATCCCAGAAATTTTTATGACCCAACAGGGAGGTAAAATTAATTATTTATTGATCATCTTCCCTGTTCAATATTTATTAGCTATCAAGTCTAAATTACAAATCTTGTCTAGTTCTAGTTTTCTGGTTCTAGAATTGAGTCCTGACTCTATTACCTAACCTTGAAATACCACCTGAATTTAAGGATGATGAGATTTTGTCTCTTTTGAGTTAATAATGTTCATTTCTGGAAGGGCAGAAGCTGACAAGATGGGAGAAAGGCCCTTGGGATATTACAGAGAACCATTATGTCAATATATTTCAATGTTAGGAAATGAAAAGCCAATTACCTGTTGATTTCTAAAGTTAGGAGATGACAACTATGAGGCCTGGAAAATAAATATGTAGACTTTAATCCTATGTAGGTAACATACATAAGAGCTTCATTCTAATCTGCAACAAAGAAACCAATCTAGTTGTGTTATGCTGCTGAGACTTCGGCTAAGCAAGCCAGTTTTTGAACAAGTGCCTGGAGAACCAAAATTTTCAACTGTGTGAAATCCTGCTATACCATATTTAAAACAACCATATGTTCATAATTAATAGATCAGTTTTATTGATTTTGTTGAAGTGTTTTGTTGAAGTTGAAGTGTTTGTTTTATCTGAAATGGCACCTGCAATTTCACATTTTGCTTACAATTTTTTTTTTTAATGTTTGTGACATTAATCCTTGAATTCACTTTCTAAAATACAGTTACAGAATCATAACCCCAGATCATTTATTCTAAGGACACTGGTATCAGTGTTGATAATGACAAGGATAGGATCAGAGCACAGCTCCTGTTGGCCACTTAATCTATTGATTGCGTGCAGTTACTAGGCAATATCCTCAAGATTGTGAAAAACAGTTTGGTGGACAAGGCATCAGGTACCACGCTAGAAACTGGGAAATCATGAACTCTAGTCCCACCTTAGACACAAAGTCATCTTGGACAAAGGACTTTCTCTCACTCCGAGAAGGAGACAATGGCAACCACTTCTGAAAAAGTGCCAGGAAAAATGAAGGAACTTGTCTAGATAGTCTCCAAGAATCAGACACAAGGGGAAAAAAGGGGGGTTGGATCTGTCAGTCATTACTTGCTGATTGATTGAGCAGGCCTATAAACCCCCATGGAGTCAATCATCCTGTATAAAAAGAGCCAATATTCTAGCCAACAGGTATCCTTTGCTGAACTCCTCTTACTCTGTCTCTTCACATCCAGATAATTTGTTTGATATCTGTTCTGGTTTTGAAGATGTAATCAAAACCAAAATCATCATAAAAATTAATCATACAGGGTATTCTATGCTCTCCATAGGCTCTTTGGAAAGTTCAATTTTCATGTATAAGTGAGGGTAGTGGGAGCTAATTTCTGAGGGAGACTGCTCCATTAAATGAAAATTTGAGGTTATTATGGACGATGGTCCCTTTTGTATGATGTTCTGGTTTCGGTTTATTTTTTCCCCCAGATTCCCGAAACTCTTCCTTTCTGCATTTTATAGTATTATTTTTCTAATAACCCCTCCAGATTCATAATAATTAGGAATTATCTATGTATTTCATAATAAACAGATGGTTCTGAGAAGCAAAGCCCAAAAGTCTTTGGAGCAGAATAAGCTTAATCATGAAGGATTATTTCACTAATGTGTTGCATTTCAATTATCTTAAACTGATTCTGGAAAAAGCAGTGCTGACTTAGTGAGAATCAGACTGCATGATTATAATGTTCTCTGTGTGGGATTGCCATTAAAGACAGCTCAGAAAAACTGATGCATTTAATACCTGGATAGTAAGATTACCGTTAGAAGCAATGTGGTCAGCATATATTGCGTGCATGGTCTTGTCAAATATAGACAGCAAATCATCTGTTTAACCAGGAAGAAACTAGAGAATAATGAACAGAGAAAAATTACGAGGAGACCTTTTGGGATACAGATCATACATTGGGATGACAAAATGTGGACTTTTAGCCAAAAATAAATAAATGAAAGACAAATGTCTACATTTCTTCTGTTCTTAAGAACCTCTTTTCCCCCAAATATCCATTTGTGCAATATTTGATTTCTTCAAATGAAGAATGAAGTGCATTAATGGTTGCTGATATTTTCTGCTTGATAATGTTATGATTTCACCAAGACCTAAGAGGATTTGAAGGAAGGGAAAATAAATGCCCTAAAGTCAAGAGGAATATTCTTGATGTTTCCATTTTTAATTAGAGAACCTTGAATAAAACATCACCCAGAAGGAATGAATTCCTAACCTGAAGTGCTATATTATAAGCTTTTTTTCTCTTCCTTTATATTCATCTCCATAAATAGTCTTCCAGCACGTAATTTCCAAAGGGAGCATATCCAGGCTCCAAGCCAGCTTGAGAGCCACATCATCTGATTTAGAAGCTCTGTAGTTTCATTGTTAGATATATAAGAATAGATTGCAAAAAGCAATTTGCACATGTTCAGAAATACAAGAAGGCCTGGTCCTAAGTTTCTTTTTTTCTTTTTTTTTTGTAAATTTTATTTGAGTTTTCACAAAGAGAAAAAAAAATACAAATAAAACATCTTTTTTGAAAGCAGCATAATCCCGGGTTACATTTCTTCGTACAGACACAAATTCAGGTTCATGCTCATTTTTATGTTCTATTCCATATCTTATTACTATTTTACATTTTCTGGGTAGCTTCTCCCCTCTTTTAATTTTCTCAATTTTATTTTAATTAACTCATCTCAAATTCAAATCATTGTATTTATATTTTTTGTCTGTCCTGTTTCAATTATCTATTATCTTTTCTCATTAAACAAAATTTCTCCTGTAGTTACTGATTGGAGTATGACACCTTTATATCTTTTCCCTAAAGTTGTAACATTCAATATAATACATAACTTGCATTCGGATTCTGCTTGGTACATTCTTAAAATACACACTGTATTCTTAAAAAAAGAAAAAAATTATAAATGTATATAATTAAAACAACACATTCCATTCCAAGTCAATTCTATCATTAATATTAATATTCATTAAAGTCTTAACATCTTTAACATTACTTTTCAATTAAAGATCATACTTCTATGGGAACAATTATAAGCTTTCCATAGTTAATTCCCCCCCTCTTCACTTATATTTTATAAAACATTAACTAATTAAAATGTTCCTGTTCCTTCCTAATTCAATTTTCTCATTTATTTTATTTCACTTATTTTATTCACAAACATTTCGCTAAATTACACTAACTATTTTATTCCTCATTTTAATCATACGTTGTTTCCAATTTTCTAAAGTTATTTCTATCACTAATATAACAATACAATCCCTTACAGAATCCCCTTTTCAGTTAGATTTTCACCCATTATTCCTAAATAGGTCCTGTTTCTCTATATCTTGCTCCAGTCCTTTGTAACTTCTTTTCTTTTCCTTTTTCCCTCTCTTCTTCTCTCTCCCCTTTTTACCCCTTTGTCTCTCTACTTCTATTTCTCTCTTCTGTATTCCCCTTTTCTGTTGCTTTCCAGTATTATACTTATTTTTTGAATTATTTTTCTTTTCTTTGGTTGTTTTTAAGTCTTAAATTCTCCATTCTCTTTCCCCACTTTCCTTTTTCTTCCCCACATAAAATTACTTGTTCATTAAAGATGGCTTCTTCTTTGTCCCAGTCTTCTTGTTTTGCAGTCTTTTCTTGTTGTTTCTCATAGTTCGAAATCTCCATTTCTAGGAATTGAAAAACGAAGCCAAAAGAACCCTTCCCTTCTTGTGGATCTTCTTTGTACTTTTTAAAGTTCCATTTTCAATTCATCCAGAAGTGGTGCCATTGTATAAATTTTTAAACAACCACCCAATTGATTTTAGTCATTCAAATATAATAACCAAAAATCCAAAGATCACCAAATAATCCAAATACACGCAAGCTGTTCCTTTTTTGCTCTTTTTTTTCACTTTCTTTTCCTGGGGTTACTATTTAGTTGCAAAGTTTCAGTTAAAATGTATCCTCTGGAAGTCTTGTTGAAGTTTTACTTTAGATTCTTTTTAATTCCAGGCAGTCTCCTCCCTCTTCCAGATCCTGCCCTTATTCTTTTTCTCTCCCTTCCTGCTTATGAAAAAGAAAGTTTTTAATGTCCAGAAATCTTTATTATCCCTTTGGCGTTTTGTTTTATTTTCAGCTTAATTGCCTATTGATGTCAAAGTGGATTTTTCCGATTTCTTATTTAAGTCTCTTGGTTGTCAGTATAGGGAAGGAGAGAGAAGAAAAAAAAAAACCCAAACCTTTCCCTTTTCACTTTCCTTCACTGCTTCCGACTTTTCTTTGGGAGTGATGTTATTTTTTGTAAGTTTAAATTCCAGGGAACCTTAGTTGTTGCTTTTACAATTTAACCCAGTCAGCCAAAACTTTCACTTCTTATCTTGCTCCTGCACATTCTTTTCTGGTTGAGTTCTTCTTTGTGGTGGCCATTTCTGACCACCGCTGCAACCGCTTTTGGGAAAGGGAGTAATGGTCAGCTGAGGAGGAGAGATGCGGCTCTCCTTGACCCTGCTGACAGTCTCCCCACTCTTCACCACCTCTACAGGGTAGCTTAGCCCCGAAACCAACTGGCTCGGGGCGCTCCAGACAGAAACCACACATGATCGCGGATTTCTGTCTGTTTCTGAAGCCCTTCCAACCAGAAGTCTGGTCCTAAGTTTCAAACATATCCAGGCATTGACTATCAATAAATGTATAAATGTATAAAGGATAGCTTTTCCACATATGAACTTGATTAGCCTGTAATCTTCTCTATTCATGTTCGGATTATAATTCACATCAGCCTCAGCCAACATAGTTTATAATCAGAGACACATCCCTAGTTGGGAAAGCTGAAAAACTACTTATCTGACACCAAGACAGATGATATAAAAGATATTGGGAATATCATTTTGAATCTCCTTAGATGCCATTAAACTGTTATTGGTAATTTTAATTATCATTTATTTCTTATCCACTATTTTTATCCTACTATTTACTTGCTATTTTACCTGCTTTTCCTTTTGCGGATTTCTAAAATACTGTCATGGCCCTGGTAGAGACTGACTCTGAGGAAGAGGAGGAACAGCCAACAGGGAATGGGAGTGTGGCTCCAGAGGTGGTGGAGGAGGCTGGGGGAGGGCAGAGACCGGCTGAGAAATCAGAGGAGGATCCAGGCCCATCCCCTATCCATCCTAGGTCATGCAGAGAGGAGAGGATCAGGAAAAAGCGAGGTCTACTCAGGAGGAGATTACCATGATCCTCCTTGTGACTTGCAGCTGGGAGCTACGTATATAAGTTTGTAACTGCATAGTCGGAATTGCTGGAGTCAAAGTTTAGTGTTTACTTTGAAAGAGGTTTATCTTTGCTGGCATTCTTCCCATGGACTCTCCTCGGTTATCTTCCTGGAATGTATGATTAATTATCTTGGCTTGCTTCGGAACTCTCATCAATGCAGTTTGTTTTGGTTTTCTTTTTGCCTCATTATTTACTTTTATGACTTTAAACTGTGCCTAATAAAACAGTGAAGTTAAGTTGAAGGCATTACCAGACTTTAATGTATGTTTTGGGTTTGGGGTTATTTTGAGAGACTACGGGTCATCACAAATGCATTTTAAATTTTACTTGTCCTCTGCACGTCTGATGAGTTTGAAACAAACAAAATGTTAAAAAGTTATGATATTTATGTAGTTACAACTTTTGAGCACCTCTAATATTTGAAAATTGAAAGTTGAAAAAGTTGACAGGCCCTAAATTAGGAAAGATGGGAGTTATAATTCAACATAATTGGAAGGCATCAGATTGAGATGATCTTCCATACTGATTGTCTATTGCAGCAGCATCCAAGAGTGATTTCAATGAGTAAATGCCCTATCACAAACCCCAGAGTATAAACTGAACAATTAAGGCTTTGCACTAAAAACAGCTCATACATTCATTAAGCTGCTGGAACATCTGAACTGAAGTATATTTAAAACATAAGAAATTCCAGTATTGTAAAGCAAGGTACTCCTCAGATGATATATTTTATATCAAAGGTGAGTTACCTGAGGCTTTCCAGATACGGTTAAACAAAATTGTTCATCATCTCTTGCCATCGGTTATGCTGCTGGTGGTGGTGGTATCATTCAACAATGTCTGAGAGTTTATTATAGATATGGTCATGGTATGACTAAACCTTCCTTATCAATACCTGGGAAGAAAATATTGTTTTTTCTGAACTGTGCGATGATTTATCTCCACCAATCTAGTTTAACCACACTTTTAGTCAATAAAATTGTTGTCCTGTAAATAGCCAAATCAAGATATACAGCCAGGATTCAGAAACAGAATTTCCCAGTCATTGATAAGTTTCTGCAGACTTCCCCCCTCCCCCCACTATAACTAGCTATCTTCAAATAAATTTCTGCCCATTCCTTGATCTCTTTAATCTCTTAAATCCATTTTATAGCTATGTATATCTTTCACATCTTTGAAACACAATAGCAACATTTCTCAACCTTGGCCACTTTCAGATGTGTGGACTTCATCGTCCAGAATTCCCAGTCAGTATCTCAGAATTGTGCAACAGTTAAAAATCTGTTAGTAAAGTTTTGAATTTTTAATTTATCGTTCCCTTTAAAAAGTTAAATTCTTGCTTTTTGAAATACAAGTTCAAGTAGTCAAATCTCTGACTTTTTCTTTTAGGATTGATGGACAAAAGGGAAAACAATGGTGGTTAAGGAATTCTGGGAATTGAAGTTCACACATTTGAAACTGGCCAAGCCTGAGAAACACTAATGTGTAATGTTTACTCCAGGTATAGTATCACCAGAACAGCACACTTTGCTAAATTCAGTAAAAGCAAAAACAAAATCATGTTGCCAATCTTTTTCCTTTTGCTGCTTAATTTTAAACATGTATTCTGGGACAGATGTTTGGAGTTGCAAAAACAGGATCTGGAACCACAGGATTCCTGCAGACCATGAATGCTTCACCTCTCAGGTTTTAAGAGGAAACATTTTTCTTTCGCGATTTTGCACATCAAACACCCTTTCAAAGTTGTTTCATGAATAATAGAACAAAAGAAAGCAAACTCTCAAGTTCACTAGCATTAAGACTCTAGCATTAATTGCTTTTAGTGTCAAAGAAAGACCCAAGCTATGCTCATCCAGGTAAAGAGATTGTAAATAATATTCCCAGCATCAGAAAGCAGAGTGTTTTGCCCATTGCCAAACTTACTCTGTATCTTTGTATTATATCAGAATCATTTTAACCTGGATTAATTTGTATTCAAAGATGATATTTGTCCCATTGCTTAATTTGAAAGGGCATACACACACATTGCTAATCACTTCCCTTTTAAATTGACACAGTGCTCAAATGGACAATGCAATTTCTCAGATTGTTTTGTCATGAGGCATCCATTTTCTGTTTTATTCCCAAGATGCCTGATAATGTCATGCAAATGTCAGTTGGGGGCTTTGAGCTCACCTTATTGCTGTTTGTAAGAGAGGAAATGATACAGAGGAAAATAATGTTTTCTTTGCCACATCCTTCCATCATTCTGAGCCCTTCCTGGATGCATTCTGAAAAAGTCAAGCGGAGGGAATTCTATCACAAAGTCTTTCTTTGAGATGTGATAGAAATGTTATAAGCCAAGGAATCTGCCACAAGCTATGGGAGAAATGATTGTGCGATGCAAAATAGAACATTTAATATACCTGCTTGGGCACTCATTTACAAAGTGCAAAAGCACATCGGAATTATGCTGAATATCAATCTCAATAGCTTCTCCATAAGCTTATGAACTTGCTAGAGTTAGAACATATTACAAGTGATCCTTGTCGTACAACTGGCAAAGTTACAACCTACTTGAAAATTCTGGATCCAAAGTTCTGACACTTGGCAATACATCCACATTTAGCTTTGAACACTTGGTAATACATCCACATTTAGAGTTGTTTGCTGCATCGCATGGTCATGTGATCACGTTTTACAACAGTTTTGTTGAAAACAGACACTTCCTGCCAGTTTTAGGCAAAATCATGCCCTAGCAAGCAATGGTTTGTTTAACAATTGTGGTATTCACTTAACAATTCACATTACAGCCACTACGTTCTTCAACAACTGCTGCAAAATGTTGCCCAGCTGAGTCAGTCATGTGACCAACATGTTTCATGATCATTATGATTTAAAAACATTATGGGCTGGCTCCATTACAGTCATTAAACAAAGGCTACCTGTAATTAAAAAACAGGGCATTGCTGTAATGAAACAAAATTCTTTTGGAGTTTTGCATGTCTTAGCTCCCAGTGTGGATTTAATCATCTAGAAAGCAATAATTTTTTTAAAAAAAATGAGTTGTGTATAGCCATATAGTCATTCAGGAATACAAAAGCATCAAAATAGATTTTTGTTTTAATTAGGCTTTCTGCTTTTGCCTAGGTAGAATCAAGCACATTTGAAATTTATCTAAAATCAAAATTTTCACTAGCTTTATACAACAGTTGTCTGCCCTTCAACAGCAAGAAAATTATCAATTTAACTGCTTATGAACTGTTGCTTATTATGTATATCTGTTGTAATTTTGTAACTTTAATATGTTGTTTTAATGTTATGGTTTTCTCTCATAATTTTAACTGCTAATTATAGTTTTTGATTCTATTCTGAACCCTGCTCTGAGATTGCAGTTAGAATGAAAAGTGGTTAAGATATTTTATTAATAAATAAATACCTGTTGGGTGCAAAATAGGGTCCGGTAACTGCAACAATTTTAGAGATTATTAATAAGGGTCTCTTGTGGTCTTATGTTTACAGATAACCGTCTTGTGTTGAAGTTTTCCTGCTTTAAAAGGTAATTACATAATTATTAAAGGAAGAAAGAAGATGGGTTAGCACTGAGCAGATTACGCCAGCTGGCATATAGCTCACCTGACCACAGCCTTCTCCTTTATGATGCAATGTCTCAGATTTATATTTAAATCATAGTTATTATTCTACACCTGTAATGAAAATTAGTATATGTCCCATTCTGCTTTGCTTATCCATTATTTCTTTTATTTCTCCCTCCTTCTCTCTCTGTGTGTATACGTGCAATACAATGGAAATCTTAATAATAAGTAATCAGTTAAAGACCAAAATCTTTATCGTACAATAAATTATTTGATACAATCTGCAGTTCTGTTTTTCTAACATTATACTCAACTCAGGATGAAAAATCAGATAATTTTATGCTTGTAATAACAACATCTTAAATTGTAATTAATATTGCTAGGATATAATAAATATATTAATTTTTCAATTAACGCTCTGTGAATATTGTATCAAAACAGTGTAATGTATTAAGATGTGTAACAATGTAGTAAAAAGGACAAAAAACAAAAATTACAAGTAAGTGAGACACTTGCTTGGAGCCTTTCCTATTCTGGTGATATATTTTATGTTTCGTTTGCCAGTTTTACAGAAGTTGGAATTTCTCTTTTTGTCTATACATCAGCAACTGTTCCAATGTTTTTCTTAGGTATCTCTGGGCTGAATGAAATTGAATAAATTGGGAGACAAAAAGATAAAAAAGTATGTTTATTTAAAATGAATAAAATCAACAGGCATGTGCTTGATTTCTAATTGAAGGTCGTAATTTTATTAAATATTTCAGATTTAGAATGTCTTGTGCCCAGAGCTGTTCTGTCAATGGTGGCAGAAGACTTATAGAAGAACTTGTAAAGTTTAAGGCAATGACATGGGCAATCAATAAATATGTGGGGAGAAATTTAATTTAAATTCATTTTAATTTTAAGAAAAATCCCCAGGCCCCCTCTCCACACACTTTTGAAGTACTGCTCCTATCTGCCATTTAGAAATTGGTGTAATCTCCAGTTCCCCCAAAATGTGTGTACTTCTGAACAATTTTAATTTAACTAAATGAAACAAACAAAATGTTGAAAAAGTTATGGAGTTTATATAGTTACTTACCAAGCATATCTAAATTATATTAATGTAATAAAAATATGTTTACAATCCCCAAGGAATGTCACAACTTTTGAGTACCCCTGATGACTGAAAGCAGAAATGTTTGACACACCCTAAACATAATACCTACAAAAATGATGTGAAATAGTACAATAACCATTATAAGTAGGTGTCAATAATATTGATACCATTGTGATAAAGAATAATCCCCCAAATGCATTTCAACAGTTGTCTTCTTCAGCAGAATTGATCCTTTCATGCTGGTAAAAATAATCTAAATTGTTCCTCCTTCTTGGATGGCACTCTGGTCTCTTCTGTCTTGTCCAGGATTTTGTCATTGGAAACTGAACTAGCCTTGTAGGCTGTTGTGCACATACAAATGAGGGGCACAGCAATAAAGGAGGAAGCCATTGGGGTCCCAAGTATTGGATGCAGAGATGAGCAACGCAGGCCTGCTTCTGGAGACAGTGAGTAATTGGATCAGCTGAAACCTATTGGGCCTCTATCCACTTCTTAGAGTGGGGTGTCAAACCTGTATCATCACATCATTGTCACGTGATGTATTGCAACTTTTCCCCCTTTTGCTAAACTGAGGGTGAGCGTGGCCAGCGTGTGATGCATCCAGCCTGTGGACTGTGAGTCTGCCATAGAGGAACAATTTGCCAAACAAGCTGTAAGAGATGGACCCAAACCAGCTTAGAAAACAATTCTGTTCAGTATAACTTAACACTGTGGAGATAAAACAAGATGAAACCCCTATTTCTATTATGTGAGGTCTTACAGAAAAGACAGAATGTAAAGTCAATAAACACACTTGTATATTAATCTTATTGTAGTCTCAGTACATCTGTTTTAACAAATAGAAAAAGTTACCATTTTAGGAAGTTTCCCACTCAGTGAAATTTTTGCATCATCATCCTGGAGGTTTCCATGAATCATAAAATTGTTTGTGAAGGACATAGTAGTAGGGTGGTACTACTACTTTGAGTTGCCCACATCTCATTTAGTGAGATATGCTAATTATAACAGATATGGGAAATTTATCCAAATATCTACCAAGCTAACTAACTATTTCAATTTATATAGCCACCCATCTCAGATGGTTAACAATGATTAAACACTATAAAATTATCATAGTAAAACAATATACACATAATCCTCAGCTTGGGTTAAAAAACAATCCATCCCCAACAGATCAATATAACCATTGGATAGGCTGTCCCACACATCTTGATCCCCAAGCTTGGTGGCAAAACCATGCTTTTGGGCCTTATGAAAAACCTGGACGCTAAGGAGCAATCTGATCTCTGGAAAGCTCCAAGGACCAGCATAACGATAGTAGAGGCTCTCTTCATGGGGCCAGCCAGGTGGCACTCCACAATACTACTAATATATTTTCCACTGTCATTCATTTCTATACCAGAATTAAATCAACATCTGTATCCTGTTGTTTCAGCAATACACAATTTAATCATAACTCTGAAGAACCTGAGAAATACAGAAGATTTTTCTGCCATCACCATTTACTTTGTTTTGCAATACATGTATGTATTTAGAATTTAGAATTTGTTGTTGACACTGTTGGAATATTATTTTGGTTGATGTAGCTGATGTAGCCAAATAGTTGTCTCTTCACACACTACACTGATATCTAGAGGAAAAGAATTGCACAATGCTATATCCAAGTAGACTAATGTCCATTACTGAACAACTGTGTTGACTATTTACCATGTTACAGACAGGAGCACAGGAAATCAAACTGTTACTTTAATCCTGATGAGCCTAAGCTTATGAACATATTTGTTCACGGTCAGGCAGATGCAAAAATATTGTTTTGTTTTGCTTCTGCTTATCATTATTTCTCCTTTCTTCCTTCCTGACTCAAAGGCTATATCTTGCTTACATTAGGTGACCACAATATCTATTATAATATCTGAAATAAGCGGCCTTGTTCCAAAGACATGTTGAGAATTGCACTCATCTTTGAATATTTCCTCCAGATCACTCCTGGATTTCTGCCCACTGTGGTTAATTGTCTTTTTGAGCTGTTCAAAAAGTATGGTAGGAGCAGAGATAATAAAAAAATCTCCTTGACCCCAAGTCTGCAATGATCATAGCTTGTTTTTCCCACATTTCTTGGTCTTCCATCTGATTGTTTAGATATTATGATCAGTGCAACAACAAATAGATCCATCTGTACATTTTGAGGCAGTTGGCAGTTTTTCTTTTTAATGTTGACTTAGCCCAGGGTAGGGAACCTGAAATCATCCAAATGTTGCTAATGTTCAGCTCCTAGTATTTTCAGCCATTATGACCAAGATGAACTGTAGTTGAGAGCCTCTGGAATTCCAGTTTTCTTTCTTCCTCTTATTAGTATTTAAAACAACTGTAATCAGTGTCCTGATGATGAATCCCTATGTTGCCTTCTCCCTTTGCTGAGTATGGACCTTTTGTTCATCAGCTTTACTTCAAAAGATGGTTATATTCCTTCTTGCACAATCTGTTCCGTTGATTTAAGAAGTAATAGATTTGCAAAACAAAGCACTGGGGTACTTCAAGATATAGGTTCCAATCTGGGTAAGGTGTGTACTGAACTTCTCAACAATTACTCATTTCCATTACTGTATTACTTTCTATCACGCTTGATCTCACCTTTTGGTTGCAGTGTTTTGCTCCAATGGCTTAGTAGGGGGCAGTGAAGGGATGCCCCATCTTTCAGTGGGGTGGCAGTGTTATTTTCCAGTGTAATGGCAAAATACCAGCATGGGATAAACAAGACAAATGCTGACTTGACCCACCAGGAAATAGGCCACTTTTTTTTTTTTGCTTCATTTCAGTTCTGAAATTAGAAGAACAGGCAATGGAACCGTTGCTTAAAGAAACTTTGGAGTTTATAGCAACACGAACAAGCTTTTGAAAACATGAACTACTCTATTCCTCTATATGAAGTTCTCAGGAGACTAAGGATAATGGCAGTCAGTGCCACTAAACCTTCTTTGCACAACCATTGTTGTTTTCTTTTCCACTTTCCTGAGCTTCACCATCCTTGCTTGGTAAAATTGAAATGAAGAAAATTCCAAGGTATCTATTAAATGTTTGATTTTTTTTTTTAAAAAAAGCCTATTATCACTATATACCACTAAATGGTTTAAGTCTCTGATAATCACCTTCAGGACAGCAAAATCTATTCTGTTGTTGTTTCTTTTGGTTACCCTTTCTTTTCAACCATATAATTCAGGGCAACAAGAAGAGTCGTTTATTGAGAAACTCTTTTTGGAGCTGAGGATCATTTTAATGGGGTAAGGAGAAATGGATAAAGAGCGAGCTGAAGTAAAGTGACAGGGTCATATAATATCCATGATTCCAATATTCTATTTTTTTTTCCCCTTATATTCAAGATCGGAGGGAGGTTTTTTACATCTATTTCAGAATTTAATCTGAAGTTTTCTCATCTCAAACTAATAACCAACAATGTAGCCAAGTTTCAGCCACCGTACAACCACAATTTGACAAAACAGTTGCAGAGTACCACAAAGGCTCCAGTAAATATTTTTAGGGGCTACAGATTGCCTATTACCTTTTTATTTTGGATACACCACTCAGGGATTAGCTGAATTATCTGAGAGCTGATTATCTGCTCTCTTTAACATGAACACACCAGTGTTAAGAAATTTCAGGCTCCATTCAGAGTCCATTGGTCTTACAATGAAGAACCTACATAAGAAGAGTTAGATTTTAAAATTCATTCCAGCACAATATTTTCATAGTTTTCTTTAAAAGTCACAAAATTCAGATCGTTTCTCAATCTCCAGATGTGCCCTTCCAACCAGTTGCTGCAAAAAGCAGGATTAAAAAGAAAGTTCCTTTTTTTTTTTCAAAAATAAGGATCAGCTTGTTTCTTTTTTTGTTTTGTTCCAAGGGGAGTGAAGCTTGCAAGCAATAGCCAAAAGAGCACCAGATGCTTACTGTCTTCTCTCATTTCATCAATTCCTGCTAAACCATGGACTGTTTTATTCTTATCCTTTTCCTTCCTCAACTGATAAAGTTATTGGCAACCTCAAAACCTTGCATATTTTTCTTACTTTGAAACTGACCCAACGAAGATATATAAAAACATTGTTATGTCTAAAAACTACATTCATTAAACGCCCCCCCGCCCGCCTCCCCGCCCCCACCACACACACAGACCAATTGGTGAAATTGACAGAACTTGATGAGATGGACAAACTGATTTTCATTAGGGAAAGAACAATATCCACATTTATTGGTGTCTGGAAACCTCTTATGCTCTTTCTGAATATAAATAAAAAATGAACTTGGAATTTATGGTTTTGATGATTGGACAGTTTATTAGAAGGGAATCATGATGGGATTTGGGAGAGAGAGGTTAAAATAGTCAATAGTTGTAAGTGTGAAAAATGATCATAAATCACTTTTTTTTGAAAGCTATTGTATACACTGTTGTAATTCAAAGACTTTATAATTGCTGCAAAGTTTATTGGAAGCTAATTATTTATAACTTTATATTTTGTCTTTAGTTTTTTCTATTTTCTTTTCTTATTGTACTTTTCTCTAATTTCTCTTTCTTATATGTTTTCTCTGTTCTAATTTAGTTTGTAGTAATTTATATTATTGTTCTTAAATGTTTTAATATTTTTTTCAGAAAAGCCAATTTTTGCAGCAATATTTTTTCTTAAGAAGCTAAGTCTCTTAACAAGCTTCACCTATAGAGAAATGATGAAAAACTTGCAACACAGGGCTGCAATTAACCCTAGCTTTGTAAATCTCTTTTGGAAGATATAACCTTGTTTTCTGGGTGGCTGCAGTTTTCAATTCTTGTGGGGGACTGAGCGCACAAAGACTACAATATAAGACCAATTACAAGTTTAGCCATTTACAAAAGTTAAAAATGTACCCTACCCCAAAAACCGGTCTGTCTGTCTTTCTCTGTCTATCTCTCTCTGTCTCTCTCTCTCTCTCTCTGTGTGTTTGTATGTGTGTGTAAGTGTTTGTGTCTATGTGTATACATGGGGGAGAAAGAGTGAGTAAAGAAGATGATCTTGATGGAAATCTGCAAGATCTGTTATCAGGATGACAGGGGGTGAGACATATTTTAAATCCACAACAGATAATATTCTGAAGCGGCTCACATCCCTAATCCACTGAACCATAAAAAGGAAGAAAAGGTACAGCACAATTCAGACTTGTGAGATTCTATAGGCAATTTCAGTAAAGTTTTGGGTTTGGTCTACCTAGCGGGGCTGATGGGGAGAATGAGATTCAAGACATCTCGATTACAAGTGTGCATCCCTATACCATGTGCACTTTCTCCATATGTGCAATGGTGTTTAGATGCTCCCAAAATATTATAGACAGTCCCCTCTCACTAAGAGATTGCCTCTTCCTCCTCTAGACCCACTACTAAGGCTATAACATCAGTCCTCCCCATGTGCTGGTGATGAGTGCAGGAAGAAGCAGTATCATCTTAGAGACTTTATAGAAGCAAATGCAGTGTAGTTCAATCCAATCCAAATAGGAAGAGAATGGGCCTTGACATCCTTTGTCTGAGAGAGCCCTTGAGAGCCACAAGGATTTTTTTTTAAAAAAATAATCTCGGAGTAGTTCTCTAAATATTTGCTTTGACTTAGTGGGTGTGTAATGGTAAGAAGGAAGGGACTTTTACTGGCATTCAAAGTATTTTTGAAAGGAACTGAAAGGTAAAAAGAGAGAAGGAATGAAGTTGTTTTGGAATAGGCTTTCAAATTTTAAAAACCTTTTTGATCATTTTTGTTTATCATTTTAGAGAGAGAATTAAATGCAAATATATTGATTATGGAGGATCAGAAGAATTGTCAGTTAAGGCAGAGGAAGAGAACCTGTAATCTACCTCCTCCATGTTGTGGGGTGCTTGATCTACCATCAACAGACAGTAAGATAAAATATCCAGAATGGTAGGAACTGGAGGGCAATACATGTTCAACCCCTCCTTTAAAAAAAAACAAAACACCAAGCATCATAAAATCCCTAATAAAGTGATGCACTGACTCATTTAATTTTTTCCATGTAGTTTCTTTAATAGAATAATAAGAGCCTCTGCATGGAGTGACACAGTCCAAAAACTGCTTGGAAAAAATACACCTGAATTTACAGGATCAGTACTGGCACACACTAGTCATGGGGGAGGGGTAACAATTAGCAGCAAATTGGCATTTTCAGCCTTCCCAGAGTTTGGGAGGGAAGCTTTCACTCACACCCATAAACAATCTGATTTTGCTGTACACAAAAAGGCTGGCAGAACAAACTCTTTGAATATGTGCTCATATTCATACCCCCACCCCCCTCCTCCATTCCTCTTCCGTCTTCACCCTCCCGTGCGCAATTGGAGTGCTGTGCCACACCTTGCTTTTCATGTCAAGCAATGAATAAATTTCCTCCTGAAAAGGAAAGTCGGCTGGATGTCCAGAACACACAGCCCTGGAAACGGAGTGAGTCACTTCCCTCCTTTCGCTGGTGTAGCTCAAGCCTTGCCCAGCACAGGACATGCCTGGGCTTATCATCAGAAGAGGCCAGTCTTCACCCCCGCCACCTTTCCCCAATCCTTCTCAGCTCTCTCCAGGTTTAAAATCCAGGAGAGGTGTTTGAATGACAGCTTTTGATGCCAGACTAGACCTCAACAGGATAACCTTGAATGCTTGAAGCAAATTATCATTTTGTGTGTGTGCGTGTGTGTGTGTTTCATTTACCTTTCTTTCATCTGGAAACTCCAGGAAGTTTTCTTCACAGCTTAATGGCCTACCCAGCCCTTTCTGGCCAGGTAGAAAAAAATAAAGGTTATGCCAACCTTGAAAACAACAGCTGTTAGTTAGCCCAGCCCTCGCTTTCAGGCTTTCAGGCAAGCACGAAATAAGTTGTATCTCCTTTCAGAGTTGCGCTTATTAAAATGGAGCCTCTTTTCATGAGGCCCACAAAAGAAAAATCAGATTTATTTAATGAAGGGCAATGTTTCCCCAAGGTTTAAAAAAAAAAACTTATTCTGGATCATTTTGGAATGAAAATAAATACTGCTATAAATTGTTTTGCCTGAATTTTAGCATTTATCCTATAGTCATGATGTTTGGATAACTGAACAGAGACTGGTCAATAACATGATTCCTAGTGTAGGAAGTTAGTACCCACCCCTCTCCCAGAAAAATGAAATATCCTAGGAAATATTAAAAAGGCAGAATATTTTCCCTAAAAGGGAAATAGAAACTCAGAAGCAGAAGCTCCTCTAGAAGCAGAAGCTCAACCCCCGCCCCACCTTTGTTAATGGGTGGGTCATTAAGGCCTGGGTAAGAGTATTCTACATAACAAAGGCCTCTACCCATCTCACCACCTGGCCTGGGAAGACTGCATCAGCCAGCGTTCAGGTGAAGCCATGTGGTCCAGCTAAGCCCCTTGCCCCTGGGAGCCTGACAGCCAATGGGATTCATTTCTTACACAGGAACAGAATATACTAAGGTGAGGCCCAACAGAGGGTATAAAACTAAGGGTCTCTCAGCATCTTGGCCCTTCTTTTCCTTCACCCAACATCTTGAAGCATGTGATCGTCCTTTTCCCTTTGGAGCTGCAAGCCATGTGGTCCTGTCCACCACTAAACCATCTTTCCAAACAGCCTCCATGTTTCCAGTGTTTTTTCCCCACTTGGAACTGAACCCAGAAGGATATTTCTTCCAACACTAAGAAGGAAGCAATAGCAAACCAATTCTGAAATTTTGCCAGGAAAATTGCAGGCAGTATCATACAGTGCCAGAGTCAATACAAACTTGAAAGTACAAAAATTAAATAAAAATGGTAGCACCAGTCACACCTCTTCAAAATATTCTCATTGTCTCCATCCACTGGGCAAAAGACAAAGACTTTTGTCTCACTGTATCTAAATATCCAGGCAAATGTGGGGTACATTGTTTGCCCATTGGATTCAACTGAGCAGGAATGCAAGGGAAAACCTCAAATCCTGCTATGAATTTTAGATTGGTGAGTTAGATCTTGGATTAAAAGTATCCGTTCACAGAATCATTTCAGATGCTGAATCATGTTTTCAAAGGAGCCACTCTCTCTTCAGGACCCAAAGAAATTGCCATCTGTTTAAAAAAAAAAGCAGGTTTTTTTTGCTTTTTTGTTTCTGACTACACTTATTCATATTGAAATGCCTGAGAAGTGCCCTAATCTGGCTCTGTAAGCAATTTGCAGCTCACCCTAGTCTTGGCTCCTTCTCATCTGCTTCTGGGGAGCCTCAATTTTAATTTCAGCAATAGTAATTTAGAAAAATGGTCTGAGAGCCCAGCCAAGCTGATAACAGCAGAGCTCAGTCAACTGAGCTCAGCCACTCTATGAATCTAATGGCTTCACTGAGCATTAAGCAGCAGATCTTAAGCCAGGCAAACGGCCTTTGCCAGCAAACCAGGAAACACAACAGGAAAGCAGAAGGGTATTTCTACTGTAAAAATACAAAAGAAATAAGAGTAGTGAGGCTTGGTGTTTGAGTAACACAGTGTGGAGGATTTGATACACTTGATATGAATTCACTTTTAGAATTATAGAATCATAGAGCTGGGAGGGACTTTGGAGGTCTTCTAGTCCAGGGGTCACCAACCTTTGGGCCATTGGTGGTCCCTCATAATTTTAAATCCTGCAGACCACTAATATGAATTTTGACTGATGGTGGCTTGCTGGCGTTTTCCCAGGGTCTCTGCAGAAAGCAGTAGAGACCCTGGGAAAATCCCCCAAAAAGTCTGCAGGAAAATTCCCTACCCTGTTTTCCTACCGATCGATCATTCTTTATTTGAGATCACAGGATACTGGAGAGAGAGAGAGAGAGAGAGAGAGAGAGAGAGAGAGACTTTTGGCTTCATGTAAGGAAAGCAGCAGAAATCTTTCTTTCTCTCCCCCAAACTCCACCAGAAATGAGTCTTTGTGAGGGTGACATTTCTCTGCGGTCCATCAAAATTTTCTCACAGACCACCTTTGCCCCGGCCCACTGGTTGGCGACCACTGTTCTAGTCTGACCTGTGCCAAGGCAGGAGTCCTTACACTATCCTGGAGAAATGGTTGTCCAATCTTTTCTTCAAAATTTCTAGTGATGGAGCACCCATGACTCCAAGAAGCAAGCTGTTCTATAGATCAATTGTTCTCACTGTCAGGAAATTCCTCCCTACTTCCAGGTTGCATCTTCCTCTGACGAGCTTCCACGAATTGCTTCTTGACTTGCCCTCAGATGCTCTAGAAAATAGAGCGACTCCCCTCTTCCCTGTGCTCTTCTATGCACTCTTTCTTGTTTCTCAAAATCTTTTTTTGTATTGTGGTGACCAGAACTGGACAGAACTGGCCTCAATAGTGTAGTATAGAACAATACTATTACTTCTTGTAATCTTGATGCTATGCCTCTGTTTGGTACAGCCTAGGGACTACAATGGCTTATTTGGTAGCTCCAGCACATTGTTGGCTCATACTGAAGCAGTGGTCCCACAGGACACCTACAACAGATCCCTCTCACAGGCCCTATTGTTGAGTCAGATATTGCCTATTCTGTACCTGTGCCAGAGGTGGTATTCAGCAGGTTCTGACCAATTCTGGAGAACCAGTAGCGGAAATTTTGAATAGTTCGGAGAACCGGCAAATACCACTTCTGACTGTCCCCACGCCCATCTATTCTCTGCCTCCCGAGTCCCAGCTGATCGGCTGGGTCCCCTTTTGTTGCCCTGCACAGGAGAACGGAACTGGAAAGCAGGTTAGTGGGGTGGGGAGGGAATGGGATTTTGCAGTAAGCTTCCCCCTGGAGTGGGGAGAGAATGGGGATTTTACCATACCCACCAAGCCACACCCACCAAGCCACACCCACCAAGCCACTCCCACAGAACCATTAGTAAAAGAATTTGAATCTCACCACTGACCTGCACATTTGGTTTTTCCTGTCTAAAGGCTTATAAGAGGCAGGAAGTCATAGGTCTCCAGTGCTGCTAAGTTCACTCTTCTTCATCATTGGCTGGAGGAAAAGGGCGGCTGGGGTTGATCCTAAAGTCGTAATCTCACTATGTCTGGATGATGGAATGTTGAGGAATTCAAGCATAGAAAGTCATATTGGATTGCAATGACATCCCACGATGTAATATTTTCTTTCACCAGTTTGTAGCTTAAAGTAGTCACTGTTTTACCCTTAGTAGCACAATCAGTTTTGATAGACTAAATGCCAAGTAACCTGTTCAGAATAGGCAGAAGGAAGCCATCTTTTAAGAGCAATGAAATAAATAGTCACTGCTTTCAAGGGAAAGAAGCTGTTTAATGTAGTGGTTAAACCAGCAGCTTAGAAACCAAGATACTGTGAGTTCTAGTCCTGCCTCAGGCACAAAACTAGCTGCTGCGTGACTTTGAGGAAGTCATTGTCTCTCAGTTCTAGGAAGAAGGCAATGGTAAACCACTTCCAAAAATCTTGCCAAGAAAACTGCAGGGACTTGTACAAGCAATTGCCAGCAGACTCGAAGGCATTAAACAAAACACACACACACAAAAAAAAAAATCAAAAGAGGAGTGAGAACATTTGAATATAAAGTCCCCATGTCTATAATTATGCAACTGCGCTATTATTAAGGAAAACTGATTATCATAAGATTGCTTTATGGATTCTTTGGCACAATGCTAATAAGTGCCACCTCCCATTTGGAAAAAAAATATAAGAATCCTGAAATCTTTATTAGGAACAATTTTGTCTTGTAACTTAAACAAACAAACAAAAAAAACCCCTCATGAACCAGGCCAGAGAACAAAAAGAATGGACAGAATAAATTATTTCAATTCAAAACTCTTAGAGGGATGAATTCCACAGCTCTTATGCTTTCGTACTCTACAACCAATTGACTGTAAAGAATAGAGTGCTATAGATAGAGTTAGGAATTTCCTCTTAGTCTTTCAAACTATTTGCTCTTTTACTATATTTTTTCTCTGTTAAGTTTTTTGTTATAGATAACACTTTTCCTATCTCTTTCATGAATTTGCTTAAACCTGGAAAGGGTGAGAGGTTGCCAAACTCTAGATGTCAGACTTTGCCTATTCCCACCAAGTATAAATAAACTTTATTGCCTCTGAAATTATAAACCCGGTTTACTAATTCTTACTCAGGTTAAATTCCTGCTTTCAGAATTTCTCCCATTTCTTCCTCTTCCCTCCCTCTCTCCCTCCTTCTCCTCGTCCCCCACCTCCATTAGCCAGCATGAAGATATGTAAGATATTCTGGGATGAAGTGTTCTTCATCTTGGAATATCCAGCTACTTTCTGGTTTCTTTAACTGAAAGAGGAATTCAGGAATAATATTGAGGAATTTTCCAGATACATTTCTTCATTTCTATGACAAAGCAAAATATGAACATTATTTTGTTAGTAGTATGCCAGATCTCTTGCCAGGATCAGGGTCAAGGGGAAGAAAATGGGGAAAGGAGAGGAGAGAAGAAAAGAGAAAAGAAGAGCTATATTTGCTAGTTTATTGGGGGCAAACTTATGGCACACGTGGCAGAGGTGGCATGCAGAGCCCTCTCTATGGGCACATGCACCGTCGCTCAGACGTGGTATTCAGCAGGTTCTGATCAGTTCCGGAGAACCAGTAGCGGAAATTTTGAGTAGTTCAGAGAACCGGCAAATACAACCTCTGACTGGCCCTGCCCCCATCTATTTTCTGCCTCCCGAGTCCCAGC
This sequence comes from Pseudonaja textilis, assembly GCF_049901715.1. Classification (NCBI taxonomy): domain Eukaryota; kingdom Metazoa; phylum Chordata; class Lepidosauria; order Squamata; family Elapidae; genus Pseudonaja; species Pseudonaja textilis. The sequence goes on along the minus strand of NC_142008.1, from coordinate 99,984,767 downwards.
CGATTTGCTGGGTCTTCTTTTGTTGCCCTGCACAGGAAAATGGAGCTGGAAAGCAGGTTAGTGGGGTGGGGAGGGAATGGGATTTTACAGTAACCTTCCCCTGCCACACCCACCAAGCCAAGCCATGCCCACCAAGCCACGCCCAAAGAGCCGATAGTAAAAATTGTTGAATCCCATCACTGTTGTCATCCCAGCCCAGCTCCACTGCATTTCTACGTTGCATTTCTCACCATCAGTTGCAGGAAAATAAAAATTTGTGGGACTAAAAAAAATAGTTCGCTCAATCAATTCCAACTTCTCATGAAAGAAAAAGATCTCGTGAAGTTGGAATTGATAGAGTGAAGTTTTCTTTTTTAAGTCCCACAAACTTATGTTTCTCTGCACACAATGGTGAGAAATGTGACAGAGAAACGCAATGGAGCTGGAAATCAGGTAAAGAAAAGATTGGGGAAAGTGAGGTCCTGGGTGATGATGGGTGAGGCAAGCTCTGCAGCGTGGCACTGCAATGGCGAAACGAGCAACGGAATGGCCTTCTCTTCTCTCTGCTGCTCTTCCTGCTTGGGAGAAGTGAGGGCATCTGGACGGTGGTGGTGGGTGGGGAAAGCTCCATGGCATGGCGCTGCAATGGCGAAACGAGCAACGGAGTCGTTGGTACGAGGTAAGGAGAAGGCCGCTTTCCTTGCTCCTCCTCCTTCCCTCATGCTGGCTGCTCCATTTCCTGCTTCTACATTGCAGCGCAACACCCAGGATCCACTTTGATAGTGTGGGGTGGTGGTGGATAATTTGCTTGGCCAAACTAACCCCGCACTCTCCCCTACATTGGGCTGAAACTTTGATCAGTTCAGTCAGTTGGTCAGTGGCTCTATCGGCGGCAAACAAAACAGTTCTGTCACACCGCACCTCCTCCTGCCGTCAAGCGTGCCCAGCCATGCGCGGAGCATAGAGTGGAGAAGCAAAGAGTATAAATCGGTAACTACTCATGAGCCCTAGACGATCACGGTATTTGCAGAGTCCTTGGGAGAAAGGTATGGTAAGGTGAGAAATAAGCCTATTTCTTTATTGGAATCCTTCCTCAGACAAAGAAGCAGAATAAGAAAAGCTTTTGGTCCACATACAGTGAATTCAGAGCATCCCTAACCTCAGAGGTGGTATTCAGCAATCTCTCAGCAGTTCTGGAGAACCAGTAGCAGAAATTTTGAGTAGTTCGGAGAACTGGCAAATACCACCTCAGACTGGAGATCCTTCCCCTGCCATGCCCACCAAGCCATGCCCACAGAACTGGTAGTAAAAAAAATTTGAATCTCACCACTACCTAACCTTGTCTTTTCCTGCAAGATATAAGCCAAGATATAAGCTATGTAAGTTTTGTCTTCCCCACTTTCTTGTTTTAAATTTTAAATTAGCTTGGAATCAAAGATATCTAAGCTCAGACTGTCCCTTCTTCTGCCCTGGACAGGACATTTTATGGTGATATAGTTGTCTTCCAGATAAATAATTGTTGGGTATTTAGTTATGAGGAAAGCAATGTTTCTTTCAATAATAGAAATTAAAACTATTTTATTTTAAGAAGAAAAGAAGCAAAAATATACAGAGAAAAGAAGTAAAAATATACAGAGAAAAGAAGTAAAAATATACAGAGAAAAATGATAAGAAAATGAAGAGAAATTAACCAAGAAATTATATTACAAAAGTTGGTCTTTTTTATTGTTGCTAAATGTAATATTTCAAAAGCAGAAAAAAATAAAGGGGCATAAAAGTGCATTTAGCATGTTTTTCTTGGAACAATTAGCTGCCTTGTTTATCATTATTTTAGGTCGTAAAACCTCAGTATTCAGGTTAAATTGCTGTGTTGGCACTTTGCAATAAATAAGTGGGTTTGGGGGTTGTATTTGGGCACTCAGTCTCTAAAAGGTTCTCCATCACTGACCTAAGACATAGCATCATTTTTTTCTACTAAGGGATAATCTGAGATCACACTAGAATTGAGGCTTACTGGCAATAAAGAAGTGCAATGAAACAGACATGCAGAAGCTAGGTGTGGAGTTGTTAGATTCTCCGGATGAAGATCTTTGTTTTCTTCTTATGAACCAAAGGACATCTCCTTTGCAATGTGGGAGGTCTCAACTCTTATTTGGGTGAAATATCTTGAAAGGTTTTCCCACTGTAAATTTATTTGCTCTTAACATTGAACAAAGGGTGCAAAGACACACATACATTTCTCACCCCATTTGCAAAGATGTGCTTCTGTGTCCATTCTTGTCAGATGAAAATATGAAAGTAAAAGATCCATAATGAGGATCTAGATTGTTGGAGGCATTATGCTGACTCTGAAACCACTTAGGGCTGTAAAGCCCTGTGAAGTGGTATATAAGTCTAAATGTTATTGCTATAATGCTGACGACCTTAGGCCAAAATTATATTGTGAAATTCACCATTGTTATTGGCCAAAGGAGAAACGAAAAGAGATTCTTTAAAATTGGAAACAGCTTTTTTCCTGCTCTATCAGAAACTTAAAGACACAGAACAACCTAAAGAATTATCAGCAGAAAGCTTAGAACAACCAGAAATGTGTTTTTATGGAATTTTTATATGACGGCTCGGGGATGTTTAAAATAGTTTTTCATGTACAGTATCATTTAATCAGTTATTATTTTTTATATTGTCTTTGTCTTGTTTGCTGCCCAAAGATATGTATTAAAGATGCAGCTATATACATTTTCTAAATTAATTGATTGATTGATTAACCTGAGAGTCACAAAGCACAACTAGATGCTACTGTATAAGTTACACTGAGCAGATATGTAATCAAAGTTGAACAAAATAATTGAGCAGTATTGAATGTTCCGTGAATAGATTACATTATTTACATTTATTTGTTATCTCTGAACAAATAAGAGGAAGTTAGTATTTAAGTTCTTTTTTGTTCCAGGTCAGAGTCGAGTCCAAAATGGATTTTAATAAACACGCTCAGTTCACTTCTGAGGCATTGCCTCTCCATAAATGGACCGTTTGCTTGTAGCTCTCTTGGTAACCTTGACGGATAATAACCTATGTCAATTGTTTTTCTTAGCTATTGAAAATAGGAAAAAGATTATGCTATGACCCTAGTTCAGAAGCACAGCTGCTTCAGTTGACTATCCCTTATCCCTTCCAGTCTGTATATTTATAGGATATTTATGGGACTAATATATCTGGATTTTTGTTTATGCAATTTCCCTAGATGAAAGGGTAGCCTTCAACAAGCCCGGCAATAGGAAGAGATGAGATGAGTTTTCAAATGACTTACTGTGATAAAAAGGAATTTTTAAAAACCTGGCTCTTTCCCTTTCCCTTTGTTGGGAGGAAAATAAATGCAAAAATGCCCAACCGCAGAAGGACACAAGTTATGTCCAGCTGTTCCCTCACTTCTATAGCATAAGTGATTATGCAGTTTAGAAGTCTTGAGGAGCCACATTGCCAGAGACTCTCAAATTTGAGAGTGGGAAGCTCTTGGAAGGGTTTTTTGGTGGAGGGGGGGGGCAGAATTGCTAAAAGAACTAGTAGACTAGTACATCACAGAAGGCAACTTGATAAGGTAAAAAAAAGGACTCAGAATTGGGGTGGGGAAATTATTAACTTTAATATTATGATTATATACACATGTGAAAACACATGTGCCAGTTCCTTAGCTAGTATTGGCCTTCATATGCATCAAGTACTTCTCAAGAGCCCTAAGATGTCAGAATGTATCAGCATAGTAGATGAGAAGATCCAAGCACTGTGTCCTTTGTAATTGACAGATGGAAATTCTGTCAATGTGTAGTTTTTCTAAATGCCATTTGCAATTTTTTGGTATGGCACCCAGTGTGCCAATAACCACTGACCACCATGGCTTATTCATACCTTAATATTTCTATTTCAATTATCATGATTGGTCACATATTCAACCAGATGTTTAAATTGGATTTGGTAATTTTATACACCTATAAAGTCTTCCCCAAAGAATTGGGATAGGCAGATGTTGCTGTTTAAGGGTCTTATTAGTACATGTTGTAAGCTGTTCCAGGTAAAGCTGCCTTTTGCAACTGAATGGTGATGATTTTATCAATAGCAATAGCACTTAGATTTATATACCACTTTACAGTGCTTTACAGCCCTCTGTAAGTGGTTTACAGAGTTGGCATATTGCCCCCAACAATTTGGATCCTCATTTTACCGACCTCAGAAGGATAGAAGGCTGAGTCAGCCTTCAGCCTGGTGAGATTTGAACTGCCAAATTGCAGGCAGCTAGCAGTTAAAAGAAGTAGCCTGCAGTACTGCACTCTAACCACTGCACCATCATGTGCAGTGGTTAGAGTGCAGTACTGCAGGCTACTTCTTTTAGTATTCAAGTGATGCTCCAAGTATTTTGGAATGGCACATAAGGCACCTATTATTATTTGTGCTATCTTTCCTCTCTTTTCTTCTTCTTCTTCTTTTTCTTCAGCGTTTGTCTCGCGCTCGGGCGAGGTCCGCTAATATCTTTATCTTTCCTCTCTTTAATTGTTAAATTTGGGAGTTTGGCATTCTTATCCACCTACTGAGTTAAAAAAAAAAATCTCTGGTCTTCAAACAGGCAAAACTTGCCATACAATATCATGGACTTAAGATTTGAAGAAAACAAAGATAACAGCAATAGTAATAGGCACTTTGGGTGAAATTCCAAAACATCTAGAGCATCACTTGAATAGTATTAGGATTGACAACATTATCATCATTCAATTGCAAAAGGCAGCTTTACTTGGAAGAGTTTATATCCTGTGACAATATTTTCAATACCATCAAATAACAACACCTGCCTATCTCAGATCCTTGGGAAGAATTCGATAGACGAATAAAAGTGCTAAATCCAATTTAAACATTTGGCTGACTGTGTGTCCAACCATAAAAATTAAAATAATAAAAGAATGTATCATTGAAATTGAAAGGGAAACTACCTCCTCCCCACTGACTCTGGGATCACTACTTTGACACCACTTCAGTAGGAAGGCCAGTCAAAAGTATTTGAGGTTCTAGATACATGTAGGATATTGGTTTTGTTCTGTATTCTGTACAGTGGTAGATTTGTCTTCTGTACAGATGCAGATAGATAAACTCAACAAGATGTCCATAACAAAGTACTTTTATTGTTCATCAGGTATCCTCATAACTCACATTTGTGACGAAGTTCTTCTTTAATGACCAATCCTTTGCATATCTGTCTTGTAGGTAAAAAGATGATTATCTGCTATCCTTTTTCCTTCATATCATAGCTATAGAAGTAGAACAGTTACCACGAGTCCGTGAGTTCAGCCAAGAGTGGGGAAAACTCCCCCAACCCATCTACTTTCTTGACTAGGGGTCAAATGTCGCCATCATTATCTGGATCTAGGAGTTCATACAAATCGGGTTTTTCTGGCTCCAAGGTGTCTGTATGCCACAAGAACTTGGGGCTTTTGAGCCAGGTAGAAGTTGATAACTGGGATGCAGGAATAGACCTTGTCGCATGATCTGCAGGGTTCTGATCTGTTGGAATATACCCCCACTGCACTGGTTTAGAAGATCTCCTGATCCACTCAACTCTGTTGCTCACATATATATAGAAGCATCTACTCTCGTTGAATATATAACCAGTACCACTCTACTGTCTATATAGAAAATGGTGGATTCTAAGGGAAGATCTATCATCTTTGTTATCATGTCTGATAGTTCCGCTGCCAGTGCAGCTCCGCAAAGTTCCAGCCGTAGTACAGTATGACCTTTTTGTGGTGCTAGTTTCACCTTTCCCATGATGAATCCAACATTTACGTTGCTCTCCCCGCCATAGACTGAGGTATGCCACAGCTGCTACTGCCTTTGTTGAGGTGTCTGAAAAAACATAGTGCCTTTCTGTATGCCATGGAGGGCGAAATGGGAACATACGTGCAATGTAGGTGAACATCTTGGAGGCAGCAGAGAGAATTGCACCATGACTCCCATTCTTGCTTCTGCTCTGGTGGGAGCAGTTCATCCCAATCTTTGGTGTTTTCGGAGAGCGTGAGCAGTAGGATTCTACCTTGAATGGTAACAGGAGCTGCAAACCCTAGAGGACTGAACAGGCTGTTAACTGTTGACAGCACTCCTCTCCTCGTGAAGCTGGTCTTTAGGGCTGGGGTTTTGAAGGTGAAGAGGTCTTTCCTAACACAAGCCGAGAATGTGTTGGATGAAGGGGGCATCACCGGTGAAATCGAGGTGTTGCAATCCCTTGGCATGGTCCTCGGGACTAAAGGCCTTTAGAGCTTCTTCACTATTGGATGCTATTTTATGTAGCTTGAGGTTGGCTGTCCCTAGCATTTGCTGTGTATTCTTCAAGAGGTCTATGGCCTCCGCTGAGGTGGTTATGGATTTCAAGCCATTGTCTATGTAGAAGTCGTGTTCTACAAAGTGTTGAGCTTCTGCTCCGTATTTGTCTCCTCCCTCACGAGCAGTACGTTGGAGACCATAATTCGCAATTGCAGGGGAGGAGCCATTGCCAAACACGTGCACCCTAATTCAGTATTCTGAGATCCTTTGGTTGTGTTGATCATCACTGAACCATAGGAAACAGAGATAGTTACAGTGTTCTTCTTGTACAAGGAAGGAATAGAACATCTGATGTATGTTGGCCATAACTGCTATGGCTTCTTTTCTAAAGCAGATGAGCACCCCAAGGAGACTGTTCATGAGGTCAGGTCCTGTCAGAAGGGCCTTGTTCAGAGAGTGGCCTTGAAACTGTGCACTGGCGTCGAAGACTACACATATTTGGCCTGGATTCTGTGGATGCTACACTCCAAAGAATGGCAGGTACCAACATTCTTCATCAGTTTCCAGGCATGGGGCCAGCTCAGCATGTCTGTTCTATATCATTTTGTCCAAGAACTCCACCATATGAGCTTTCATCTCTGGGTTCTGGGTCATGATCCGTCTCAGACTGAAGAGGCGGGAGAGTGCATATTTCTGGTTGTTTGGCAAGCATTGTCCAGGAGTGTGAAAGGGTAGTAGCGCAACCCAACTACTGGTTGCATCCTGTTGAAACTCCTTGTCCATGAGCTGAAGGAATCTTTTGTCCTCAATGGAGAGAGCTAAGTTGTTGCCTTCTCTGGTAGTCTGAAATAGTGCCTCTCCCAAGACAGGTTTGACTGTCGAAAGCGTGAAGTGTTTTTGGCATGGTGTCAGGTGAGATGGTCTGCTATTCTTGAGAACAGAGGTAGCTAGTTGACTGGGTTGGGGCCTGTAGGCGATCGATCCAGACTACTCCTATGATCCCGCATCCTAGTGGAGATTTGATGGCCACTGGGCCATCTACAGGGCCACTGATTGACTCAGAGAAGAGAAAGGCGAGTGGGGCATTATTTCTCAGCAAGAGTAGGATCTCAGCCTCTGGATCTAGAGTGGGGAAGGGATCATCCAGGTGCTGTAGATGATTTATGACCCACTAAAGTGCTACTTATGACCTCAGGTGCTGCGATCTGACTGAGGTCTTTCGGTACCCCATTGCATTCAAATACGGGCAGTAGTGGGAACTGGGAACTTCCATCCAATGACTCTATGCAGAGTCCAGTAGCCCTCCTCTCCACCGTGCTTCTTGGTCCATGGCACATTGATACAGTGAAGTGAAATTCATCGTGTTGCACCTCAAAGGTCAAAGAATGCGGGTCTGGCCATGGTGCAGGTGCTTTGAGTGTCAATCAGCACATACATTTTTACGGCATCTTCAGGGCATCCTTCAGGGTACACTTTGGCTAAACAGATGGGAAGACACGAATGAGGGCACGGTGAGTTGACGCACAGTGCTATGCAGTTGACACTCATCCTCGGTTTTAGTTGCAGTTTAGCAGTCTGCCGAGGGGCACTGTGTGCTTCTGTGGTACAGTGAGGTTCCCTGTTCGAAGAATGGCTATGAGATATCTGCTGTGGTGGCTCGGCATCTGGATGTATTTTGTACAGTGGTAGATTTGTCTTCTGTACAGATGCAGTTACATAAACTCAACAAGATGTCCATAACAAAGTACTTTTATTGTTCATCAGGTATCCTCATAACTCACATTTGTGACAAAGCTCTTCTTTAATGACCAATCCTTTGCATATCTGTCTTGTAGGTAAAAAGATGATTATCTGCTATCCTTTTTCCTTCATATCATAGCTATAGAAGTAGAACAGTTACCACGAGTCCATGAGTTCAGCCAAGAGTTGGGAAAACTCCCCCAACCCATCGAGCGTCAATTTAGTGACCAATCAAGATTACAGATATGGCCACGTGACGTGGACTACATTTCCCAGGATACCTTAACTGCATTTACCATGATGCATTCCCTTAAGGCAGGCTTGTCCAACCTTTCACCTTCCCTGGGCCACATTAAAAGATGAAAATTTGGTTTGGGCCACACATAAAATAAAATAATGGTAACGATACCTGATCATCCAAAAAAACCATAGAAAACATTTTTTTCATAAGATATCATAAAAAATAGTCAACCAGGGAGAAAGGAACACGGGGGGTAGAAGAACGCTCTCCCGCCTTGTGCCTACCTCTCCTCCTGCAAATGGCCCAGCTGGATGTGGCAGGACTGGAAGGCAAGGACCGGGAGGCTCGGTGCAGCAGCAGTAGCAGCGGCGGCGGCGGGGGCAGAAGCTGCTACAACAGCTCCAGCAGCGGCAGCAGCAGCGGTGGCAGGGGCAGGGGCAGAAGCCGCTACAACAGTTCCGGCGGCAGTAGCGGCGGCGGTGGCAGCAGCGGCGGCAGCAACAGCAGGAGGTGGCGGAGCGGGACTCTTGGGCTGCGGCTGCCTCAGCATGAAGAGCGTTCTGATGGCGCCCGCCTTTTCTGTTGCTGCTTGGCGTGGCGCTCGCCTCGCCCCGCCTTGCACCTGCCTCTCCTCCTCCTCCTTGCTGGCTCATCCTCTTGCACAAAGGTTGGGGTGGGCACTGGGCCACATTACGAGCCGACCTGGGCCGCATGCAGCCCGTGGGCCACGGGTTGGACAAGACTGCCTTAAGGAGACAGCTCACAATTGCTACCTAACTATCCAATTCTCATACACTGGCTGGAAAGCACAGGGTTACTTTCTTGACAATGGGATATTGGGTTATTTCTCTCTCAGCCCACCCACTTTGTAGGGTTGTTGTCATGAAGGAACATCAGAGAAGAATATGTTTTTCATTCCAGCTTGAACTCCTGGGAAAACAGAATATAAATCAACAAGAAAATAAATTCCCCAGCAATTTCTCAAGGGCAAATTTTTCCCCATGCCAATATTGATAGTATCACTACAGGAAAAGCTCAGTGGAAAAGTTCTCTAATAATACTTGGGGATGAGCTCAGGAATAGGAAGCCAGGCAAGATATAGAACACTAGGAGTGGGGGTGGTTCATGTGGTGAAAGACACACACAACCTCTTGGCCATTTCGCAACAAAACAAATGCAGGGAAATGACATCTGCCCTTGAGAATAGATCCAAAATTCTCTTCTTCTTTGAAATAATTAGTTTTCTCATTTTTCCAATTTTTAGCAAATACAATCCTAGCCGCTGTTAATACATTTACAATCAGATATTTCAGTTCTTTACTATATATTTCCTAATAAAAATATCTCTGGTTTCAAATCTATATGCTTTTTTGTCCGAGATAATTTGTTGAAAGCAAACTTTTCCTCTCATATATGGAAGAAAATGCAGACCATTTTTCTATGGAGCATTTAAAAAGCCTATCTGCTATTTCACTGCAGTCCTCTGGTGATTGACTGTCAAAACCATGAACAAAGGCAAACTTGACATTAGAGCAGAAAGGTCAAGACTGAACATTGTCAAATTGGAAATCAGTAAATTGAAATGGACTAGAATGAGTCACATCACATTAGTGGAGTATCAGATCTACTGTGGGCATAAAAATATCAAAGAAGAAATGAAATAGACATCATTATGGATAAAAAGATGTCAAACTCTATGTTTCAATATAATTTCATCAAAATCATAGGATGATCTCAGTTCAAATATTAAGCAAGCTAATAAAAAATAACAAGGTTCCAAGACTTTGCTTTGACCACTGTTGCAAAAAAATTACACATCGATACTTTTTTACAGTGATTTGCAGCATATTGTTCATACAACTTCAAAAGAGGCATTAGGTGGCATCTGCCACCAGCAAGACTGGCAAAGATGTTTAGAAACATGTCTGCCAAATGTTGGAAATGTAACCAGACACCAGGTACCTATTGTCATATGTGATGGACATGCATGAAGGCAAGAAAATACTGGACAAAAATACACGCATGGTTGGAAAAGATGATTAAACAGCATATAGATTTAAAGCCAGAAATATTTCTATTAGGTATAATATCAGAAAGCTATGATAAAGGGGCTGTATATTTAATGCTTCGTGTATTGACAGCAGTGATAATTGTATTTGTACAATATTGGAAAAATGAGAACATCCCACCAGATGAAAATATAATTCAGAAAATATTGGACTGCATAGAGATGGGTAGACTGACATTAAAAAATAAAAGAT